>NW_028182168.1:600000-1162365 GCF_964271855.1 Acomys minous
ACACATGTATTTGCTGAACGATGAAAGCGCACAGTGATGCACTTTTCTCCCAGCAAATACACTTCTTCTCAGGAAATGGGAACACACTTAGGAGACACTTGTGGGAGCCACTGTGACTAAAACTGAGCTTCCCTACGCACAGGGAAGCAAGAGAAATGCTGATTTCATCAAGCCCAGTTACATACTCAGAATCTGTACTACTGCGCAAATAGGCATGTCTCTGTAGGCAAAAAACTCATTTCTAACAAAGTTGCCCAAATGCATCTCAGAAGTGTGCAACTTGTTCCCTGAGTTAGAAAACGTCGAGAAACGGTCGTTTCTGCTAGCGCTGTGCTTCTACACATGTATTTGCTGAACGGTGAAAGCGCACAGTAATGCACTTTTCTCCCAGCAAATACACTGTTTCTAAGGAAATGGGAATACACTGAGGAGACACTTGTGGGAGCTACTGTGACTAAAACTGAGCTTCCCTACGCACAGGGAAGCAAGAAAAATGCTGATTTCATCCAGCCCAGTTACATACTCAGAATCTGTACTACTGCGCAAATAGGCATGTCTCTGTAGGCAAAAAACTCATTTCTGACAAAGTTGCCCAAATGCATCTCAGAAGTGTGCAACTTGTTCTCTGAATTAGACAATGTCGACAAACGGTCTTTTCTGCTAGCGCTGTGCTTCTACACATGTATTTGCTGAACGGTGAAAGCGCACAGTAATGTACTTTTCTCCCAGCAAATACACTGTTTCTAAGGAAATGGGAACACACTGAGGAGACACTTGTGGGAGCTACTGTGACTAAAACTGAGCTTCCCTACGCACAGGGAAGCAAGAAAAATGCTGATTTCATCCAGCCCAGTTACATACTCAGAATCTGTACTACTGCGCAAATAGGCATGTCTCTGTAGGCAAAAAACTCATTTCAGACAAAGTTGCCCAAATGCATCTCAGAAGTGTGCATCCTGTTCCCTGAGTTAGAAAACGTCGAGAAACGTTCGTTTTTGCTAGCGCTGTGCTTCTACACATGTATTTGCTGAACGGTGAAAGCGCACAGTAATGCACTTTTCTCCCAGCAAATACACTGTTTCTAAGGAAATGGGAACACACTGAGGAGACACTTGTGGGAGCTACTGTGACTAAAACTGAGCTTCCCTACACACAGGGAAGCAAGAGAAATGCTGATTTCATCAAGCCCAGTTACATACTCAGAATCTGTACTACTGCGCAAATAGACATGTCTCTGTTGGCAAAAAACTCATTTCTGACAAAGTTGCACAAATGCATCTCAGAAGTGTGCCACTTGTTCCCTGAGTTAGAAAACGTCGAGAAACGGTCGTTTCAGCTAGCGCTGTGCTTCTACACATGTATTTGCTGAACGATGAAAGCGCACAGTGATGCACTTTTCTCCCAGCAAATACACTTCTTCTCAGGAAATGGGAACACACTTAGGAGACACTTGTGGGAGCCACTGTGACTAAAACTGAGCTTCCCTACGCACAGGGAAGCAAGAGAAATGCTGATTTCATCAAGCCCAGTTACATACTCAGAATCTGTACTACTGCGCAAATAGGCATGTCTCTGTAGGCAAAAAACTCATTTCTAACAAAGTTGCCCAAATGCATCTCAGAAGTGTGCAACTTGTTCCCTGAGTTAGAAAACGTCGAGAAACGGTCGTTTCTGCTAGCGCTGTGCTTCTACACATGTATTTGCTGAACGGTGAAAGCGCACAGTAATGCACTTTTCTCCCAGCAAATACACTGTTTCTAAGGAAATGGGAATACACTGAGGAGACACTTGTGGGAGCTACTGTGACTAAAACTGAGCTTCCCTACGCACAGGGAAGCAAGAAAAATGCTGATTTCATCCAGCCCAGTTACATACTCAGAATCTGTACTACTGCGCAAATAGGCATGTCTCTGTAGGCAAAAAACTCATTTCTGACAAAGTTGCCCAAATGCATCTCAGAAGTGTGCAACTTGTTCTCTGAATTAGACAATGTCGACAAACGGTCTTTTCTGCTAGCGCTGTGCTTCTACACATGTATTTGCTGAACGGTGAAAGCGCACAGTAATGTACTTTTCTCCCAGCAAATACACTGTTTCTAAGGAAATGGGAACACACTGAGGAGACACTTGTGGGAGCTACTGTGACTAAAACTGAGCTTCCCTACGCACAGGGAAGCAAGAAAAATGCTGATTTCATCCAGCCCAGTTACATACTCAGAATCTGTACTACTGCGCAAATAGGCATGTCTCTGTAGGCAAAAAACTCATTTCAGACAAAGTTGCCCAAATGCATCTCAGAAGTGTGCATCCTGTTCCCTGAGTTAGAAAACGTCGAGAAACGTTCGTTTTTGCTAGCGCTGTGCTTCTACACATGTATTTGCTGAACGGTGAAAGCGCACAGTAATGCACTTTTCTCCCAGCAAATACACTGTTTCTAAGGAAATGGGAACACACTGAGGAGACACTTGTGGGAGCTACTGTGACTAAAACTGAGCTTCCCTACACACAGGGAAGCAAGAGAAATGCTGATTTCATCAAGCCCAGTTACATACTCAGAATCTGTACTACTGCGCAAATAGACATGTCTCTGTTGGCAAAAAACTCATTTCTGACAAAGTTGCACAAATGCATCTCAGAAGTGTGCCACTTGTTCCCTGAGTTAGAAAACGTCGAGAAACGGTCGTTTCAGCTAGCGCTGTGCTTCTACACATGTATTTGCTGAACGATGAAAGCGCACAGTGATGCACTTTTCTCCCAGCAAATACACTTCTTCTCAGGAAATGGGAACACACTTAGGAGACACTTGTGGGAGCCACTGTGACTAAAACTGAGCTTCCCTACGCACAGGGAAGCAAGAGAAATGCTGATTTCATCAAGCCCAGTTACATACTCAGAATCTGTACTACTGCGCAAATAGGCATGTCTCTGTAGGCAAAAAACTCATTTCTAACAAAGTTGCCCAAATGCATCTCAGAAGTGTGCAACTTGTTCCCTGAGTTAGAAAACGTCGAGAAACGGTCGTTTCTGCTAGCGCTGTGCTTCTACACATGTATTTGCTGAACGGTGAAAGCGCACAGTAATGCACTTTTCTCCCAGCAAATACACTGTTTCTAAGGAAATGGGAATACACTGAGGAGACACTTGTGGGAGCTACTGTGACTAAAACTGAGCTTCCCTACGCACAGGGAAGCAAGAAAAATGCTGATTTCATCCAGCCCAGTTACATACTCAGAATCTGTACTACTGCGCAAATAGGCATGTCTCTGTAGGCAAAAAACTCATTTCTGACAAAGTTGCCCAAATGCATCTCAGAAGTGTGCAACTTGTTCTCTGAATTAGACAATGTCGACAAACGGTCTTTTCTGCTAGCGCTGTGCTTCTACACATGTATTTGCTGAACGGTGAAAGCGCACAGTGATGCACTTTTCTCCCAGCAAATACACTGTTTCTAAGGAACTGGGAACACACTGAGGAGACACTTGTGGGAGCTACTGTGACTAAAACTGAGCTTCCCTACGCACAGGGAAGCAAGAGAAATGCTGATTTCTCAAGCCCAGTTACATACTCAGAATCTGTACTACTGCGCAAATAGGCATGTCTCTGTAGGCAAAAAACTCATTTCTGACAAAGTTGCCCAAATGCATCTCAGAAGTGTGCAACTTGTTCCCTGAGTTAGAAAACGTTGAGAAACGTTCGTTTCTGCTAGCGCTGTGCTTCTACACATGTATTTGCTGAACGGTGAAAGCGCACAGTGATGCACTTTTCTCCCAGCAAATACACTGTTTCTAAGGAAATGGGAACACACTGAGGAGACACTTGTGGGAGCTACTGTGACTAAAATTGAGCTTCCCTACGCACAGGGAAGCAAGAGAAATGCTGATTTCATCAAGCCCAGGGACATACTCAGAATCTGTACTACTGCGCAAATAGACATGTCTCTGTAGGCAAAAAACTCATTTCTGATAAAGTTGCCCAAATGCATCTCAGAAGTGTGCAACTTGTTCCCTGAGTTAGAAAACGTCGAGAAACGGTCGTTTCTGCTAGCGCTGTGCTTCTACACATGTATTTGCTGAATGGTGAAAGCGCACAGTAATGCACTTTTCTCCCAGCAATTACACTGTTACTAAGTAAATGGGAACACACTGAGGAGACACTTGTGGGAGCTACTGTGACTAAAACTGAGCTTCCCTACGCACAGGGAAGCAAGAGAAATGCTGATTTCATCAAGCCCAGTTACATACTCAGAATCTGTACTACTGCGCAAATAGGCATGTCTCTGTAGGCAAAAAACTCATTTCTGACAAAGTTGCCCAAATGCATCTCAGAAGTGTGCAACTTGTTCCCTGAGTTAGAAAACGTCGAGAAACGGTCGTTTCTGCTAGTGCTGTGCTTCTACACATGTATTTGCTGAATGGTGAAAGCACACAGTAATGCACTTTTCTCCCAGCAAATACACTGTTTCTAAGGAAATGGGAACACACTGAGGAGACACTTGTGGGAGCTACTGTGACTAAAACTGAGCTTCCCTACGCACAGGGAAGCAAGAGAAATGCTGATTTCATCAAGCCCAGTTACATACTCAGAATCTGTACTACTGCGCAAATAGGCATGTCTCTGTAGGCAAAAAACTCATTTCTGACAAAGTTGCCCAAATGCATCTCAGAAGTGTGCCACTTGTTCCATGAGTTAGAAAATGTCGAGAAACGGTCGTTTCAGCTAGCGCTGTGCTTCTACACATGTATTTGCTGAACGGTGAAAGCGCACTGTAATGCACTTTTCTCCCAGCAAATACACTGTTTCTAAGGAACTGGGAACACACTGAGGAGACACTTGTGGGAGCTACTGTGACTGAAACTGAGCTTCCCTACGCACAGGGAAGCAAGAGAAATGCTGATTTCATCAAGCCCAGTTACATACTCAAAATCTGTACTACTGCGCAAATAGGCATGTCTCTGTAGGCAAAAAACTCATTTTTGAGAAAGTTACCCAAATGCATCTCAGAAGTGTGCAACTTGTTCCCTGAGTTAGAAAACGTCGAGAAACGTTCGTTTCTGCTAGCGCTGTGCTTCTACACATGTATTTGCTGAACGGTGAAAGCGCACAGTAATGCACTTTTCTCCCAGCAAATACACTGTTTCTAAGGAAATGGGAACACACTGAGGAGACACTTGTGGGAGCTCCTGTGACTAAAACTGAGCTTCCCTACGCACAGGGAAGCAATAGAAATGCTGATTTCATCAAGCCCAGTTACATACTCAGAATCTGTACTACTGCGCAAATAGGCATGTCTCTGTAGGCAAAAAACTCATTTCTGACAAAGATGCCCAAATGCATCTCAGAAGTGTGCAACTTGTTCCCTGAGTTAGAAAACGTCGAGAAACGTTCGTTTCTGCTAGCGCTGTGCTTCTACACATGTATTTGCTGAACGGTGAAAGCGCACAGTAATGCACTTTTCTCCCAGCAAATACACTGTTTCTAAGGAACTGGGAACACACTGAGGAGACACTTGTGGGAGCTACGGTGACTAAAACTGAGCTTCCCTACGCACAGGGAAGCAAGAGAAATGCTGATTTCATCAAGCCCAGTTACATACTCAGAATCTGTACTACTGCGCAAATAGGCATGTCTCTGTAGGCAAAAAACTCATTTCTGATAAAGTTGCCCAAATGCATCTCAGAAGTGTGCATCTTGTTCCCTGAGTTAGAAAACGTTGAGAAACGTTCGTTTCTGCTAGCTCTGTGCTTCTACACATGTATTTGCTGAACGGTTTAAGCGCACAGTGATGCACTTTTCTCCCAGCATATACACTGTTTCTAAGGAAATGGGAACACACTGAGGAGACACTTTTGGGAGCTACTGTGACTAAAATTGAGCTTCCCTATGCACAGGGAAGCAAGAGAAATGCTGATTTCATCAAGCCCAGGGACATACTCAGAATCTGTACTACTGCGCAAATAGGCATGTCTCTGTAGGCAAAAAACTCATTTCTGACAAAGATGCCCAAATGCATCTCAGAAGTGTGCAACTTGTTCCCTGAGTTAGAAAACGTCGAGAAACGTTCGTTTCTGCTAGCGCTGTGCTTCTACACATGTATTTGCTGAACGGTGAAAGCGCACAGTAATGCACTTTTCTCCCAGCAAATACACTGTTTCTAAGGAACTGGGAACACACTGAGGAGACACTTGTGGGAGCTACGGTGACTAAAACTGAGCTTCCCTACGCACAGGGAAGCAAGAGAAATGCTGATTTCATCAAGCCCAGTTACATACTCAGAATCTATACTACTGCGCAAATAGGCATGTCTCTGTAGGCAAAAAACTCATTTCTGACAAAGTTGCCCAAATGCATCTCAGAAGTGTGCAACTTGTTCCCTGAGTTAGAAAACGTCGAGAAACGTTCGTTTCTGCTAGAGCTGTGCTTCTACACATGTATTTGCTGAATGGTGAAAGCGCACAGTAATGCACTTTTCTCCCAGCAAATACACTGTTTCTAAGGAAATGGGAACACACTGAGGAGACACTTGTGGGAGCTACTGTGACTAAAACTGAGCTTCCCTACGCACAGGGAAGCAAGAGAAATGCTGATTTCATCAAGCCCAGTTACATACTCAGAATCTGTACTACTGCGCAAATAGGCATGTCTCTGTAGGCAAAAAACTCATTTCTGACAAAGTTGCCCAAATGCATCTCAGAAGTGTGCCACTTGTTCCCTGAGTTAGAAAACGTCGAGAAACGGTCATTTCAGCTAGCGCTGTGCTTCTACACATGTATTTGCTGAACGGTGAAAGCGCACTGTAATGCACTTTTCTCCCAGCAAATACACTGTTTCTAAGGAAATGGGAACACACTGAGGAGACACTTGTGGGAGCTACTGTGACTAAAACTGAGCTTCCCTACGCACAGGGAAGCAAGAGAAATGCTGATTTCATCAAGCCCAGTTACATACTCAGAATCTGTACTACTGCGCAAATAGGCATGTCTCTGTAGGCAAAAAACTCATTTCTGACAAAGTTGCCCAAATGCATCTCAGAAGTGTGCCACTTGTTCCCTGAGTTAGAAAACGTCGAGAAACGTTCGTTTCTGCTAGCGCTGTGCTTCTACACATGTATTTGCTGAACGGTGAAAGCGCACAGTAATGCACTTTTCTCCCAGCAAATACACTGTTTCTAAGGAAATGGGAACACACTGAGGAGACACTTGTGGGAGCTCCTGTGACTAAAACTGAGCTTCCCTACGCACAGGGAAGCAAGAGAAATGCTGATTTCATCAAGCCCAGTTACATACTCAGAATCTGTACTACTGCGCAAATAGGAATGTCTCTTTAGGCAAAAAATTCATTTCTGACAAAGTTGCCCAAATGCATCTCATAAGTGTGCCACTTGTTCCCTGAGTTAGAAAACGTTGAGAAACGGTCAGTTCAGCTAGTGCTGTGCTTCTACACATGTATTTGCTGAACGGTGAAAGCGCACAGTGATGCACTTTTCTCCCAGCAAATACACTGTTTCTAAGGAACTGGGAACACACTGAGGAGACACTTGTGGGAGCTACTGTGACTAAAACTGAGCTTCCCTACGCACAGGGAAGCAAGAGAAATGCTGATTTCATCAAGCCCAGTTACATACTCAGAATCTGTACTACTGCGCAAATAGGCATGTCTCTGTAGGCAAAAAACTCATTTCTGACAAAGTTGCCCAAATGCATCTCAGAAGTGTGCAACTTGTTCCCTGAGTTAGAAAACATTGAGAAACGTTCGTTTCTGCTAGCGCTGTGCTTCTACACATGTATTTGCTGAACAGTGAAAGCGCACAGTAATGCACTTTTCTCCCAGCAAATACACTGTTTCTAAGGAACTGGGAACACACTGAGGAGACACTTGTGGGAGCTACGGTGACTAAAACTGAGCTTCCCTACGCACAGGGAAGCAAGAGAAATGCTGATTTCATCAAGCCCAGTTACATACTCAGAATCTGTACTACTGCTCAAATAGGCATGTCTCTGTAGGCAAAAAACTCATTTCTGACAAAGTTGCCCAAATGCATCTCAGAAGTGTGCAACTTGTTCCCTGAGTTAGAAAACGTCGAGAAACGGTCGTTTCAGCTAGTGCTGTGCTTCTACACATGTATTTGCTGAACGGTGAAAGCGCACAGTGATGCACTTTTCTCCCAGCAAATACACTGTTTCTAAGGAAATGGGAACACACTGAGGAGACACTTGTGGGAGCTACTGTGACTAAAACTGAGCTTCCCTATGCACAGGGAAGCAAGAGAAATGCTGATTTCATCAAGCCCAGTTACATACTCAGAATCTGTACTACTGCGCAAATAGGCATGTCTCTGTAGGCAAAAAACTCATTTCTGACAAAGTTGCCCAAATGCATCTCAGAAGTGTGCAACTTGTTCCCTGAGCTAGAAAATGTCGAGGAACGGTCGTATCTGCTACCGCTGTGCTTCTACACATGCATTTGCTCAACGGTGAAAGCGCACAGTAATGCACTTTTCTCCCAGCAAATACACTGTTTCTAAGGAAATGGGAACACACTGAGGAGACACTTGTGGGAGCTACAGTGACTAAAACTGAGCTTCCCTACGCACAGGGAAGCAAGAGAAATGCTGATTTCATCAAGCCCAGTTACATACTCAGAATCTGTACTACTGCGCAAATAGGCATGTCTCTGTAGGCAAAAAACTCATTTCTGACAAAGTTGCCCAAATGCATCTCAGAAGTGTGCAACTTGTTCCCTGAGTTAGAAAATGTCGAGAACGGTCGTTTCAGCTAGTGCTGTGCTTCTACACATGTATTTGCTGAACGGTGAAAGCGCACAGTAATGCACTTTTCTCCCAGCAAATACACTGTTTCTAAGGAAATGGGAACACACTGAGGAGACACTTGTGGGAGCTACTGTGACTAAAACGGAGCTTCCCTACGCACAGGGAAGCAAGAGAAATGCTGATTTCATCAAGCCCAGTTACATACTCAGAATCTGTACTACTGCGCAAATAGGCATGTCTCTTTAGGCAAAAAACTCATTTCTGACAAAGTTGCCCAAATGCATCTCAGAAGTGTGCAACTTGTTCCCTGAGTTAGAAAACCTCGAGAAACGTTCGTTTCTGCTAGCGCTGTGCTTCTGCACATGTATTTGCTGAACGGTGAAAGCGCACAGTAATGCACTTTTCTCCCAGCAAATACACTGTTTCTAAGGAAATGGGAACACACTGAGGAGACACTTGTGGGAGCTACTGTGACTAAAACTGAGCTTCCCTACGCACAAGGAAGCAAGAGAAATGCTGATTTCAACAAGCCCAGTTACATACTCAGAATCTGTACTACTGCGCAAATAGGAATGTCTCTGTAGGCAAAAAACTCATTTCTGACAAAGTTGCCCAAATGCATCTCAGAAGTGTGCAACTTGTTCCCTGAGTTAGAAAACGTCGAGAAACGTTCGTTTCTGCTAGCGCTGTGCTTCTACACATGTATTTGCTGAACGGTGAAAGCGCACAGTAATGCACTTTTCTCCCAGCAAATACACTGTTTCTAAGGAAATGGGAACACACTGAGGAGACACTTGTGGGAGCTACTGTGAATAAAACTGAGCTTCCCTACGCACAGGGAAGCAAGAGAAATGCTGATTTCATCAAGCCCAGTTACATACTCAGAATCTGTACTACTGCGCAAATAGGCATGTCTCTTTAGGCAAAAACCTCATTTCTGACAAAGTTGCCCAAATGCATCTCAGAAGTGTGCAACTTGTTCCCTGAGTTAGAAAACGTCGAGAAACGTTCGTTTCTGCTAGCGCTGTGCTTCTACACATGTATTTGCTGAACGGTGAAAGCGCACAGTAATGCACTTTTCTCCCAGCAAATACACTGTTTCTAAGGAAATGGGAACACACTGAGGAGACACTTGTGGGAGCTACTGTGACTAAAACTGAGCTTCCCTACGCACAAGGAAGCAAGAGAAATGCTGATTTCAACAAGCCCAGTTACATACTCAGAATCTGTACTACTGCGCAAATAGGCATGTCTCTGTAGGCAAAAAACTCATTTCTGACAAAGTTGCCCAAATGCATCTCAGAAGTGTGCAACTTGTTCCCTGAGCTAGAAAATGTCGAGGAACGGTCGTATCTGCTACCGCTGTGCTTCTACACATGCATTTGCTGAACGGTGAAAGCGCACAGTAATGCACTTTTCTCCCAGCAAATACACTGTTTCTAAGGAAATGGGAACACACTGAGGAGACACTTGTGGGAGCTACAGTGACTAAAACTGAGCTTCCCTACGCACAGGGAAGCAAGAGAAATGCTGATTTCATCAAGCCCAGTTACATACTCAGAATCTGTACTACTGCGCAAATAGGCATGTCTCTGTAGGCAAAAAATCATTTCTGACAAAGTTGCCCAAATGCATCTCAGAAGTGTGCAACTTGTTCCCTGAGTTAGAAAATGTCGAGAACGGTCGTTTCAGCTAGTGCTGTGCTTCTACACATGTATTTGCTGAACGGTGAAAGCGCACAGTAATGCACTTTTCTCCCAGCAAATACACTGTTTCTAAGGAAATGGGAACACACTGAGGAGACACTTGTGGGAGCTACTGTGACTAAAACGGAGTTTCCCTACGCACAGGGAAGCAAGAGAAATGCTGATTTCATCAAGCCCAGTTACATACTCAGAATCTGTACTACTGCGCAAATAGGCATGTCTCTTTAGGCAAAAAACTCATTTCTGACAAAGTTGCCCAAATGCATCTCAGAAGTGTGCAACTTGTTCCCTGAGTTAGAAAACGTCGAGAAACGTTCGTTTCTGCTAGCGCTGTGCTTCTACACATGTATTTGCTGAACGGTGAAAGCGCACAGTAATGCACTTTTCTCCCAGCAAATACACTGTTTCTAAGGAAATGGGAACACACTGAGGAGACACTTGTGGGAGCTACTGTGACTAAAACTGAGCTTCCCTACGCACAAGGAAGCAAGAGAAATGCTGATTTCAACAAGCCCAGTTACATACTCAGAATCTGTACTACTGCGCAAATAGGCATGTCTCTGTAGGCAAAAAACTCATTTCTGACAAAGTTGCCCAAATGCATCTCAGAAGTGTGCAACTTGTTCCCTGAGCTAGAAAATGTCGAGGAACGGTCGTATCTGCTACCGCTGTGCTTCTACACATGCATTTGCTGAACGGTGAAAGCGCACAGTAATGCACTTTTCTCCCAGCAAATACACTGTTTCTAAGGAAATGGGAACACACTGAGGAGACACTTGTGGGAGCTACAGTGACTAAAACTGAGCTTCCCTACGCACAGGGAAGCAAGAGAAATGCTGATTTCATCAAGCCCAGTTACATACTCAGAATCTGTACTACTGCGCAAATAGGCATGTCTCTGTAGGCAAAAAACTCATTTCTGACAAAGTTGCCCAAATGCATCTCAGAAGTGTGCAACTTGTTCCCTGAGTTAGAAAATGTCGAGAACGGTCGTTTCAGCTAGTGCTGTGCTTCTACACATGTATTTGCTGAACGGTGAAAGCGCACAGTAATGCACTTTTCTCCCAGCAAATACACTGTTTCTAAGGAAATGGGAACACACTGAGGAGACACTTGTGGGAGCTACTGTGACTAAAACGGAGCTTCCCTACGCACAGGGAAGCAAGAGAAATGCTGATTTCATCAAGCCCAGTTACATACTCAGAATCTGTACTACTGCGCAAATAGGCATGTCTCTTTAGGCAAAAAACTCATTTCTGACAAAGTTGCCCAAATGCATCTCAGAAGTGTGCAACTTGTTCCCTGAGTTAGAAAACCTCGAGAAACGTTCGTTTCTGCTAGCGCTGTGCTTCTGCACATGTATTTGCTGAACGGTGAAAGCGCACAGTAATGCACTTTTCTCCCAGCAAATACACTGTTTCTAAGGAAATGGGAACACACTGAGGAGACACTTGTGGGAGCTACTGTGACTAAAACTGAGCTTCCCTACGCACAAGGAAGCAAGAGAAATGCTGATTTCAACAAGCCCAGTTACATACTCAGAATCTGTACTACTGCGCAAATAGGAATGTCTCTGTAGGCAAAAAACTCATTTCTGACAAAGTTGCCCAAATGCATCTCAGAAGTGTGCAACTTGTTCCCTGAGTTAGAAAACGTCGAGAAACGTTCGTTTCTGCTAGCGCTGTGCTTCTACACATGTATTTGCTGAACGGTGAAAGCGCACAGTAATGCACTTTTCTCCCAGCAAATACACTGTTTCTAAGGAACTGGGAACACACTGAGGAGACACTTGTGGGAGCTACTGTGAATAAAACTGAGCTTCCCTACGCACAGGGAAGCAAGAGAAATGCTGATTTCATCAAGCCCAGTTACATACTCAGAATCTGTACTACTGCGCAAATAGGCATGTCTCTTTAGGCAAAAACCTCATTTCTGACAAAGTTGCCCAAATGCATCTCAGAAGTGTGCAACTTGTTCCCTGAGTTAGAAAACGTCGAGAAACGTTCGTTTCTGCTAGCGCTGTGCTTCTACACATGTATTTGCTGAACGGTGAAAGCGCACAGTAATGCACTTTTCTCCCAGCAAATACACTGTTTCTAAGGAAATGGGAACACACTGAGGAGACACTTGTGGGAGCTACTGTGACTAAAACTGAGCTTCCCTACGCACAAGGAAGCAAGAGAAATGCTGATTTCAACAAGCCCAGTTACATACTCAGAATCTGTACTACTGCGCAAATAGGCATGTCTCTGTAGGCAAAAAACTCATTTCTGACAAAGTTGCCCAAATGCATCTCAGAAGTGTGCCACTTGTTCCCTGAGTTCGAAAACCTCGAGAAACGGTCGTTTCAGCTAGCGCTGTGCTTCTACACATGTATTTGCTGAACGGTGAAAGCGCACAGTAATGCACTTTTCTCCCAGCAAATACACTGTTTCTAAGGAAATGGGAACACACTGAGGAGACACTTGTGGGAGCTACTGTGACTAAAACTGAGCTTCCCTACGCACAGGGAAGCAAGAGAAATGCTGATTTCATCAAGCCCAGTTACATACTCAGAATCTGTACTACTGCGCAAATAGGCATGTCTCTGTAGGCAAAAAACTCATTTTTGAGAAAGTTACCCAAATGCATCTCAGAAGTGTGCAACTTGTTCCCTGAGTTAGAAAACGTCGAGAAACGTTCGTTTCTGCTAGCGCTGTGCTTCTACACTTGTATTTGCTGAACGGTGAAAGCGCACAGTAATGCACTTTTCTCCCAGCAAATACACTGTTTCTAAGGAAATGGGAACACACTGAGGAGACACTTTTGGGAGCTACTGTGACTAAAACTGAGCTTCCCTACGCACAGGGAAGCAAGAGAAATGCTGATTTCATCAAGCCCAGTTACATACTCAGAATCTGTACTACTGCGCAAATAGGCATGTTTCTTTAGGCAAAAAACTCATTTCTGACAAAGTTGCCCAAATGCATCTCAGAAGTGTGCAACTTGTTCCCTGAGTTAGAAAACGTCGAGAAACGTTCGTTTCTGCTAGCGCTGTGCTTCTACACATGTATTTGCTGAACGGTGAATGCGCACAGTGATGCACTTTTCTCCCAGCAAATACACTGTTTCTATGGAAATGGGAACACACTGAGGAGACACTTGTGGGAGCTACGGTGACTAAAACTGAGCTTCCCTACGCACAGGGAAGCAAGAGAAATGCTGATTTCAACAAGCCCAGTTACATACTCAGAATCTGTACTACTGCGCAAATAGGCTTGTCTCTGTAGGCAAAAAACTCATTTCTGACAAAGTTGCCCAAATGCATCTCAGAAGTGTGCCACTTGTTCCCTGAGTTCGAAAACCTCGAGAAACGTTCGTTTCTGCTAGCGCTGTGCTTCTACACATGTATTTGCTGAACGGTGAAAGCGCACAGTAATGCACTTTTCTCCCAGCAAATACACTGTTTCTAAGGAAATGGGAACACACTGAGGAGACACTTGTGGGAGCTACTGTGACTAAAACTGAGCTTCCCTACGCACAGGGAAGCAAGAGAAATGCTGATTTCATCAAGCCCAGTTACATACTCAGAATCTGTACTACTGCGCAAATAGGCATGTCTCTGTAGGCAAAAAACTCATTTCTGGCAAAGTTGCCCAAATGCATCTCAGAAGCGTGCAACTTGTTCCCTGAGTTAGAAAACGTCGAGAAACGTTCGTTTCTGCTACCGCTGTGCTTCTGCACATGTATTTGCTGAACGGTGAAAGCGCACAGTAATGCACTTTTCTCCCAGCAAATACACTGTTTCTAAGGAAATGGAAAGACACTGAGGAGACACTTGTGGGAGCTACTGGGACTGAAACTGAGCTTCCCTACCCACAGGGAAGCAAGAGAAAGGCTGATTTCATCAAGCCCAGTTACATACTCAGAATCTGTACTACTGCGCAAATAGGCATGTCTCTGTAGGCAAAAAACTCATTTCTGACAAAGTTGCCCAAATGCATCTCAGAAGTGTGCAACTTGTTCCCTGATTTAGAAAATGTCGAGAAACGTTCGTTTCTGCTAGCGCTGTGCTTCTACACATGTATTTGCTGAACGGTGAAAGCGCACAGTAATGCACTTTTCTCCCAGCAAATACACTGTTTCTAAGGAAATGGGAACACACTGAGGAGACACTTGTGGGAGCTACTGTGACTAAAACTGAGCTTCCCTACGCACAGGGAAGCAAGAGAAATGCTGATTTCATCAAGCCCAGTTACATACTCAGAATCTGTACTACTGCGCAAATAGGCATGTCTCTTTAGGCAAAAAACTCATTTCTGACAAAGTTGCCCAAATGCATCTTAGAAGTATGCAACTTGTTTTCTGAGTTAGAAAACGTCGAGAAACGGTCGTTTCTGCTAGCGCTGTGCTTCTACACATGTATTTGCTGAACGGTGAAAGCGCACAGTGATGCACTTTTCTCCCAGCAAATACACTGTTTCTATGGAAATGGGAACACACTGAGGAGACACTTGTGGGAGCTACGGTGACTAAAACTGAGCTTCCCTGTGCACAGGGAAGCAAGAGAAATGCTGATTTCATCAAGCCCAGTTACATACTCAGAATCTGTACTACTGCGCAAATAGGCATGTCTCTGTAGGCAAAAAACTCATTTCTGACAAAGTTGCCCAAATGCATCTCAGAAGTCTGCAACTTGTTCCCTGAGTTAGAAAACGTCGAGAAACGTTCGTTTCTGCTAGCGCTGTGCTTCTACACATGTATTTGCTGAACGGTGAAAGCGCACAGTAATGCACTTTTCTCCCAGCAAATACACTGTTTCTAAGGAAATGGGAACACACTGAGGAGACACTTGTGGGAGCTACTGTGACTAAAACTGAGCTTCCCTACGCACAGGGAAGCAAGAGAAATGCTGATTTCATCAAGCCCAGTTACATACTCAGAATCTGTACTACTGCGCAAATAGGCATGTCTCTGTAGGCAAAAAACTCATTTCTGGCAAAGTTGCCCAAATGCATCTCAGAAGCGTGCAACTTGTTCCCTGAGTTAGAAAACGTCGAGAAACGTTCGTTTCTGCTACCGCTGTGCTTCTGCACATGTATTTGCTGAACGGTGAAAGCGCACAGTAATGCACTTTTCTCCCAGCAAATACACTGTTTCTAAGGAAATGGAAAGACACTGAGGAGACACTTGTGGGAGCTACTGGGACTGAAACTGAGCTTCCCTACCCACAGGGAAGCAAGAGAAAGGCTGATTTCATCAAGCCCAGTTACATACTCAGAATCTGTACTACTGCGCAAATAGGCATGTCTCTGTAGGCAAAAAACTCATTTCTGACAAAGTTGCCCAAATGCATCTCAGAAGTGTGCAACTTGTTCCCTGATTTAGAACATGTCGAGAAACGTTCGTTTCTGCTAGCGCTGTGCTTCTACACATGTATTTGCTGAACGGTGAAAGCGCACAGTAATGCACTTTTCTCCCAGCAAATACACTGTTTCTAAGGAAATGGGAACACACTGAGGAGACACTTGTGGGAGCTACTGTGACTAAAACTGAGCTTCCCTACGCACAGGGAAGCAAGAGAAATGCTGATTTCATCAAGCCCAGTTACATACTCAGAATCTGTACTACTGCGCAAATAGGCATGTCTCTTTAGGCAAAAAACTCATTTCTGACAAAGTTGCCCAAATGCATCTTAGAAGTATGCAACTTGTTTTCTGAGTTAGAAAACGTCGAGAAACGTTCGTTTCTGCTAGCGCTGTGCTTCTACACATGTATTTGCTGAACGGTGAAAGCGCACAGTGATGCACTTTTCTCCCAGCAAATACACTGTTTCTATGGAAATGGGAACACACTGAGGAGACACTTGTGGGAGCTACGGTGACTAAAACTGAGCTTCCCTGTGCACAGGGAAGCAAGAGAAATGCTGATTTCATCAAGCCCAGTTACATACTCAGAATCTGTACTACTGCGCAAATAGGCATGTCTCTGTAGGCAAAAAACTCATTTCTGACAAAGTTGCCCAAATGCATCTCAGAAGTGTGCAACTTGTTCCCTGAGTTAGAAAACCTCGAGAAACGTTCGTTTCTGCTAGCGCTGTGCTTCTACACATGTATTTGCTGAACGGTGAAAGCGCACAGTAATGCACTTTTCTCCCAGCAAATACACTGTTTCTAAGGAAATAGGAACACACTGAGGAGACACTTGTGGGAGCTACTGTGACTAAAACTGAGCTTCCCTACGCACAGGGAAGCAATAGAAATGCTGATTTCATCAAGCCCAGTTACATACTCAGAATCTGTACCACTGCGCAAATAGGCATGTCTCTGTAGGCAAAAAACTCATTTCTGACAAAGTTGCCCAAATGCATCTCAGAAGCGTGCAACTTGTTCCCTGAGTTAGAAAACGTCGAGAAACGTTCGTTTCTGCTAGCGCTGTGCTTCTACACATGTATTTGCTGAACGGTGAAAGCGCACAGTAATGCGCTTTTCTCCCAGCAAATACACTGTTTCTAAGGAACTGGGAACACACTGAGGAGACACTTGTGGGAGCTACTGTGACTAAAACTGAGCTTCCCTACGCACAGGGAATCAAGAGAAATGCTGATTTCATCAAGCCCAGTTACATACTCAGAATCTGTACTACTGCGAAAATAGGCATGTCTCTGTAGGCAAAAAACTCATTTCTGACAAAGTTGCCCAAATGCATCTCAGAAGTGTGCAACTTGTTCCCTGAGTTAGAAAACGTCGAGAAACGTTCGTTTCTGCTAGCGCTGTGCTTCTACACATGTATTTGCTGAACGGTGAAAGCGCACAGTAATGCACTTTTCTCCCAGCAAATACACTGTTTCTAAGGAAATGGGAACACACTGAGGAGACACTTTTGGGAGCTACTGTGACTAAAACTGAGCTTCCCTACGCACAGGGAAGCAAGAGAAATGCTGATTTCATCAAGCCCAGTTACATACTCAGAATCTGTACTACTGCGCAAATAGGCATGTCTCTTTAGGCAAAAAACTCATTTCTGACAAAGTTGCCCAAATGCATCTCAGAAGTGTGCAACTTGTTCCATGAGTTAGAAAACGTCGAGAAACTGTCGTTTCTGCTAGCGCTGTGCTTCTACACATGTATTTGCTGAACGGTGAAAGCGCACAGTGATGCACTTTTCTCCCAGCAAATACACTGTTTCTATGGAAATGGGAACACACTGAGGAGACACTTGTAGGAGCTACGGTGACTAAAACTGAGCTTCCCTACGCACAGGGAAGCAAGAGAAATGCTGATTTCAACAAGCCCAGTTACATACTCAGAATCTGTACTACTGCGCAAATAGGCATGTCTCTGTAGGCAAAAAACTCATTTCTGACAAAGTTGCCCAAATGCATCTCAGAAGTGTGCCACTTGTTCCCTATGTTCGAAAACCTCGAGAAACGGTCGTTTCAGCTAGCGCTGTGCTTCTACACATGTATTTGCTGAACGGTGAAAGCGCACATTAATGCACTTTTCTCCCAGCAAATACACTGTTTCTAAGGAAATGGGAACACACTGAGGAGACACTTGTGGGAGCTACTGTGACTAAAACTGAGCTTCCCTACGCACAGGGAAGCAAGAGAAATGCTGATTTCATCAAGCCCAGTTACATACTCAGAATCTGTACTACTGCGCAAATAGGCATGTCTCTGTAGGCAAAAAACTCATTTCTGACAAAGTTGCCAAAATGCATCTCAGAAGTGTGCAACTTGTTCCCTGAGTTAGAAAACCTCGAGAAACGTTCGTTTCTGCTAGAGCTGTGCTTCTACACATGTATTTGCTGAACGGTGAAAGCGCACAGTAATGCACTTTTCTCCCAGCAAATACACTGTTTCTAAGGAAATGGGAACACACTGAGGAGACACTTGTGGGAGCTACTGTGACTAAAACTGAGCTTCCCTACGCACAGGGAAGCAATAGAAATGCTGATTTCATCAAGCCCAGTTACATACTCAGAATCTGTACTACTGCGCAAATAGGCATGTCTCTGTAGGCAAAAAACTCATTTCTGACAAAGTTGCCCAAATGCATCTCAGAAGCGTGCAACTTGTTCCCTGAGTTAGAAAACGTCGAGAAACGTTCGTTTCTGCTAGCGCTGTGCTTCTACACATGTATTTGCTGAACGGTGAAAGCGCACAGTAATGCGCTTTTCTCCCTGCAAATACACTGTTTCTAAGGAAATGGGAACACACTGAGGAGACACTTGTGGGAGCTACTGTGACTAAAACTGAGCCTCCCTACGCACTGGGAAGCAAGAGAAATGCTGATTTTATCAAGCCCAGTTACATACTCAGAATCTGTACTACTGCGCAAATAGGCATGTCTCTGTAGGCAAAAAACTCATTTCTGACAAAGTTGCCCAAATGCATCTCAGAAGCGTGCAACTTGTTCCCTGAGTTAGAAAACGTCGAGAAACGTTCGTTTCTGCTAACGCTGTGCTTCTACACAGGTATTTGCTGAACGGTGAAAGCGCACAGTAATGCACTTTTCTCCCAGCAAATACACTGTTTCTAAGGAAATGGAAACACACTGAGGAGACACTTGTGGGAGCTACTGGGACTGAAACTGAGCTTCCCTACGCACAGGGAAGCAAGAGAAAGGCTGATTTCATAAAGCCCAGTTACATACTCAGAATCTGTACTACTGCGCAAAAAGGCATGTCTCTTTAGGCAAAAAACTCATTTCTGACAAAGTTGCCCAAATGCTTCTCAGAAGTGTGCAACTTGTTCCCTGAGTTAGAAAACGTCGAGAAACGTTCGTTTCTGCTAGCGCTGTGCTTCTACACATGTATTTGCTGAACGGTGAAAGTGCACAGTAATGCACTTTTCTCCCAGCAAATACACTGTTTCTAAGGAAATGGGAACACACTGAGGAGACACTTGTGGGAGCTACTGTGACTAAAACTGAGCTTCCCTACGCACAAGGAAGCAAGAGAAATGCTGATTTCATCAAGCCCAGTTACATACTCAGAATCTGTACTACTGCGCAAATAGGCATGTCTCTGTAGGCAAAAAACTCATTTCTGACAAAGTTGCCCAAATGCATCTCAGAAGTGTGCAACTTGTTCCCTGAGTTAGAAAACGTCGAGAAACGTTCGTATCTGCTAGTGCTGTGCTTCTACACATGTATTTGCTGAACGGTGAAAGCGCACAGTAATGCACTTTTCTCCCAGCAAATACACTGTTTCTAAGGAACTGGGAACACACTGAGGAGACACTTGTGGGAGTGACTGTGACTAAAACTGAGCTTCCCTACGCACAGGGAAGCAAGAAAAATGCTGATTTCATCAAGCCCAGTTACATACTCAGAATCTGTACTACTGCGCAAATAGGCATGTCTCTGTAGGCAAAAAACTCATTTCTGACAAAGTTGCCCAAATGCATCTCAGAAGTGTGCCACTTGGTCCCTGAGTTAGAAAACGTCAAGAAACGGTCGTTTCAGCTAGTGCTGTGCTTCTACACATGTATTTTCTGAACGGTGAAAGCGCACAGTAATGCACTTTTCTCCCAGCAAATACACTGTTTCTAAGGAAATGGGAACACACTGAGGAGACACTTGTGGGAGCTACTGTGACTAAAACTGAGCTTCCCTACGCACAGGGAAGCAAGAGAAATGCTGATTTCATCAAGCCCAGTTACATACTCAGATACTGTACTACTGCGCAAATAGGCATGTCTCTGTAGGCAAAAAACTCATTTCTGACAAAGTTGCCCAAATGCATCTCAGAAGTGTGCCACTTGGTCCCTGAGTTAGAAAACGTCGAGAAACAGTCGTTTCAGCTAGCGCTGTGCTTCTACACATGTATTTGCTGAACGGTGAAAGCGCACAGTAATGCACTTTTCTCCCAGCAAATACACTGTTTCTAAGGAAATGGGACCACACTGAGGAGACACTTGTGGGAGCTACTGTGACTAAAACTGAGCTTCCCTACGCACAGGGAAGCAAGAGAAATGCTGATTTCATCCAGCCCAGTTACATACTCAGAATCTGTACTACTGCGCAAATAGGCATGTCTCTGTAGGCAAAAAACTCATTTTTGAGAAAGTTACCCAAATGCATCTCAGAAGTGTGCAACTTGTTCCCTGAGGTAGAAAACGTCGTGAAACGTTCGTTACTGCTAGCGCTGTGCTTCTACACATGTATTTGCTGAACGGTGAAAGCGTACAGTAATGCACATTTCTCCCAGCAAATACACTGTTTCTAAGGAAATGGGAACACACTGAGGAGACACTTGTGGGAGCTACTGTGACTAAAACTGAGCTTCTCTACGCACAGGGAAGCAAGAGAAATGCTGATTTCATCAAGCCCAGTTACTTACTCAGAATCTGTACTACTGCGCAAATAGGCATGTCTCTTTAGGCAAAAAACTCATTTCTGACAAAGTTGCCCAAATGCACCTCAGAAGTGTGCCACTTGTTCCCTGAGTTCGAAAACGTCGAGAAACGGTCGTTTCTGCTAGCGCTGTGCTTCTACACATGTATTTGCTGAACGGTGAAAGTGCACAGTAATGCACTTTTCTCCCAGCAAATACACTGTTTCTAAGGAAATGGGAACACACTGAGGAGACACTTGTGGGAGCTCCTGTGACTAAAACTGAGGTTCCCTACGCACAGGGAAGCAAGAGAAATGCTGATTTCATCAAGCCCAGTTACATACTCAGAATCTGTACTACTGCGCAAATAGGCATGTCTCTGTAGGCAAAAAACTCATTTTTGAGAAAGTTACCCAAATGCATCTCAGAAGTGTGCAACTTGTTCCCTGAGTTAGAAAACGTAGAGAAACGTTTGTTTCTGCTAGCGCTGTGCTTCTACACATGTATTTGCTGAACGGTGAAAGTGCACAGTAATGCACTTTTCTCCCAGCAAATACACTGTTTCTAAGGAAATGGGAACACACTGAGGAGACACTTGTGGGAGCTCCTGTGACTAAAACTGAGCTTCCCTACGCACAGGGAAGCAAGAGAAATGCTGATTTCATCAAGCCCAGTTACATACTCAGAATCTGTACTACTGCGCAAATAGGCATGTCTCTTTAGGCAAAAAACTCATTTCTGACAAGTTGCCCAAATGCATCTCAGAAGTGTGCAAATTGTTCCCTGAGTTAGAAAACGTCGAGAAACGTTCGTTTCTGCTAGCGCTGTGCTTCTACACATGTATTTGCTGAACGGTGAAAGCGCACAGTGATGCACCTTTCTCCCAGCAAATACAGTGTTTCTAAGGAAATGGGAACACACTGAGGAGACACTTATGGGAGCTACTGTGAATAAAACTGAGCTTCCCTACACACAGGGAAGCAACAGGAATGCTGATTTCATCAAGCCCAGTTACATACTCAGAATCTGTACTACTGCGCAAATAGGCATGTCTCTGTAGGCAAAAAACTCATTTCTGACAAAGTTGCCCAAATGCATTTCAGAAGTATGCCACTTGTTCCCTGAGTTAGAAAATGTCGAGAAACGGTCGTTTCAGCTAGCGCTGTGCTTCTAAACATGTATTTGCTGAACGGTGAAAGCGCACAGTAATGCACTTTTCTCCCAGCAAATACACTGTTTCTAAGGAAATAGGAACACACTGAGGAGACACTTGTGGGAGCTCCTGTGACTAAAACTGAGCTTCCCTACGCACAGGGAAGCAAGAGAAATGCTGATTTCATCAAGCCCAGTTACATACTCATAATCTGTACTACTGCGCAAATAGGCATGTCTCTGTAGGCAAAAAACTCATTTCTGACAAAGTTGCCCAAATGCATCTCAGAAGTGTGCAACTTGTTCCCTGAGTTAGAAAACGTCGAGAAACGGTCGTTTCAGCTAGCGCTGTGCTTCTACACATGTATTTGCTGAACGGTGAAAGCGCACAGTAATGCACTTTTCTCCCAGCAAATACACTGTTTCAAAGGAACTGGGAACACACTGAGGAGACACTTGTGGGAGCTACTGTGACTAAAACTGAGCTTCCCTACGCACAGGGAAGCAAGAGAAATGCTGATTTCATCAAGCCCAGTTACATACTCAGAATCTGTACTACTGCGCAAATAGGCATGTCTCTGTAGGCAAAAAACTCATTACTGACAAAGTTGCCCAAATGCATCTCAGAAGTGTGCCACTTGGTCCCTGAGTTAGAAAACGTCGAGAAAAGGTCGTTTCAGCTAGCGCTGTGCTTCTACACATGTATTTGCTGAACGGTGAAAGCGCACAGTGATACACTTTTCTCCCAGCAAATACAGTGTTTCTAAGGAAATGGGAACACACTGAGGAGACACTTATGGGAGCTACTGTGAATAAAACTGAGCTTCCCTACGCACAGGGAAGCAAGAGAAATGCTGATTTCATCAAGCCCAGTTACATACTCAGAATCTGTACTACTGCGCAAATAGGCATGTCTCTGTAGGCAAAAAACTCATTTCTGACAAAGTTGCCCAAATGCATTTCAGAAGTATGCCACTCGTTCCCTGAGTTAGAAAATGTCGAGAAACGGTCGTTTCAGCTAGCGCTGTGCTTCTACACATGTATTTGCTGAACGGTGAAAGCGCACAGTAATGCACTTTTCTCCCAGCAAATACACTGTTTCTAAGGAAATGGGAACACACTGAGGAGACACTTGTGGGAGCTCCTGTGACTAAAACTGAGCTTCCCTACGCACAGGGAAGCAAGAGAAATGCTGATTTCATCAAGCCCAGTTACATACTCATAATCTGTACTACTGCGCAAATAGGCATGTCTCTGTAGGCAAAAAACTCATTTCTGACAAAGTTGCCCAAATGCATCTCAGAAGTGTGCAACTTGTTCCCTGAGTTAGAAAACGTCGAGAAACGGTCGTTTCAGCTAGCGCTGTGCTTCTACACATGTATTTGCTGAACGGTGAAAGCGCACAGTAATGCACTTTTCTCCCAGCAAATACACTGTTTCAAAGGAACTGGGAACACACTGAGGAGACACTTGTGGGAGCTACTGTGACTAAAACTGAGCTTCCCTACGCACAGGGAAGCAAGAGAAATGCTGATTTCATCAAGCCCAGTTACATACTCAGAATCTGTACTACTGCGCAAATAGGCATGTCTCTGTCGGCAAAAAACTCATTACTGACATAGTTGCCCAAATGCATCTCAGAAGTGTGCCACTTGGTCCCTGAGTTAGAAAACGTCGAGAAACGGTCGTTTCAGCTAGCGCTGTGCTTCTACACATGTATTTGCTGAACGGTGAAAGCGCACAGTAATGCACTTTTCTCCCAGCAAATACACTGTTTCTAAGGAAATGGGAACACACTGAGTAGACACTTGTCCGAGCTACTGTGACTAAAACTGAGCTTCCCTACGCACAGGGAAGCAAGAGAAATGCTGATTTCATCAAGCCCAGTTACATACTCAGAATCTGTACTACTGCGCAAATAGGCATGTGTCTGTAGGCAAAAAACTCATTTCTGACAAAGTTGCCCAAATGCATCTCAGAAGTGTGCCACTTGGTCCCTGAGTTAGAAAACGTCGAGAAACGGGCGTTTCAGCTAGCCCTGTGCTTCTACACATGTATTTGCTGAACGGTGAAAGCGCACAGTAATGCACTTTTCTCCCAGCAAATACACTGTTTCTAAGTAAATGGGAACACACTGAGGAGACACTTGTGGGAGCTACTGTGACTAAAACTGAGCTTCCCTATGCACAGGGAAGCAAGAGAAATCCTGATTTCATCAAGCCTAGTTACATACTCAGAATCTGTACTACTGCGCAAATAGGCATGTCTCTTAAGGCAAAAAACTCATTTCTGACAAAGTTGCCCAAATGCATCTCAGAAGTGTGCCACTTGTTCCCTGAGTTAGAAAACGTCGAGAAATGGTCGTTTCAGCTAGCGCTGTGCTTCTAAACATGTATTTGCTGAACGGTGAAAGCGCACAGTAATGCACTTTTCTCCCAGCAAATACACTGTTTCTAAGGAACTGGGAACACACTGAGGAGACACTTGTGGGAGCTACTGTGACTAAAACTGAGCTTCCCTACGCACAGGGAAGCAAGAGAAATGCTGATTTCATCAAGCCCAGTTACATACTCAGAATCTGTACTACTGCGCAAATAGGCATGTCTCTGTAGGCAAAAGTCTCATTTTTGAGAAAGTTACCCAAATGCATCTCAGAAGTGTGCAACTTGTTCCCTGAGTTAGAAAACGTCGAGAAACGGTCGTTTCTGCTAGTGCTGTGCTTCTCCATATGTATTTGCTGAACGGTGAAAGCGCACAGTAATGCACTTTTCTCACAGCAAATACACTGTTTCTAAGGAAATGGGAACACACTGAGGAGACACTTGTGGGAGCTACTGTGACTAAAACTGAGCTTCCCTACGCACAGGGAAGCAAGAGAAATGCTGATTTCATCAAGCCCAGTTACATACTCAGAATCTGTACTACTTAGCAAATAGGCATGTCTCTGGAGGCAAAAATTCATTTCTGACAAAGTTGGCCAAATGCATCTCAGAAGTTTGCATCTCCTTCCCTGAGTTAGAAAACGTTGAGAAATGGTCGTTTCTGCTAGCGCTGTGCTTCTACACATGTATTTGCTGAACGGTGAAAGCGCACAGTAATGCACATTTCTCCCAGCAAAAACACTGTTTCTAAGGAAATGGGAACACACTGAGGAGACACTTGTGGGAGCTACTGTGACTAAAACTGAGCTTCCCTACGCACAGGGAAGCAAGAGAAATGCTGATTTCATGAAGCCCAATTACATACTCAGAATCTGTACTACTGCGCAAATAGGCATGTCTCTGTAGGCAAAAAACTCATTTCTGACAAAGTTGCCCAAATGCATCTCAGAAGTGTGCAACTTGTTCCCTGAGTTAGAAAACGTCGAGAAACGGTCGTTTCTGCTGGCGCTGTGCTTCTACACATGTATTTGCTGAACGGTGAAAGCGCACAGTAATGCACTTTTCTCCCAGCAAATACACTGTTTCTAAGGAACTGGGAACACACTGAGGAGACACTTGTGGGAGCTACTGTGACTAAAACTGAGCTTCCCTACGCACCGGGAAGCAAGAGAAATGCTGATTTCATCAAGCCCAGTTACATACTCAGAATCTGTACTACTGCGCAAATAGGCATGTCTCTGTAGGCAAAAAACTCATTTCTGACAAAGTAGCCCAAATGCATCTCAGAAGTGTGCAACTAGTTCCCTGAGTTAGAAAACGTCGAGAAACGGTCGATTCTGCGAGCGCTGTGCTTCTACACATGTATTTGCTGAACGGTGAAAGCGCACAGTAATGCACATTTCTCCCAGCAAAAACACTGTTTCTAAGGAAATGGGAACACACTGAGGATACACTTGTGGGAGCTACTGTGACTAAAACTGAGCTTCTCTACGCACAGGGAATCAAGAGAAATGCTGATTTCATCAAGCCCAGTTACATACTCAGAATCTGTACTACTGTGCAAATAGGCATGTCTCTTTAGGCAAAAAACTCATTTCTGACAAAGTTGCCAAAATGCATCTCAGAAGTGTGCAACTTGTTCCCTGAGTTAGAAAACGTCGAGAAACGTTCATTTCTGCTAGCGCTGTGCTTCTACACATGTATTTACTGAATGGTGAAAGCGCACAGTAATGCACTTTTCTCCCAGCAAATACACTGTTTCTAAGGAAATGGGAACACACTGAGGAGACACTTGTGGGAGCTACTGTGACTATAACTGAGCTTCCCTACGCACAGGGAAGCAAGAGAAATGCTGATTTCATCAAGCCCAGTTACATACTCAGAATCTGTACTATTGCGCAAATAGGCAAGTCTCTGTAGGCAAAAAACTCATTTCTGACAAAGTTGCCCAAATGCATCTCAGAAGTGTGCAACTTATTCCTTGAGTTAGAAAACGTCGAGAAACGTTCTTTTCGGCTAGCGCTGTGCTTCTACACATGTATTTGCTGAACGGTTAAAGCGCACAGTAATGCACTTTTCTCCCAGCAAATACCCTGTTTCTAAGGAAATGGGAACACACTGAGTAGACACTTGTGGGACCTACTGTGACTAAAACTGAGCTTCCCTACGCACAGGGAAGCAAGACAAATGCTGATTTCATCAAGCCCAGTTACATACACAGAATCTGTACTACTGCGCAAATAGGCATGTCTCTTTAGGCAAAAAACTCATTTCTGACAAAGCTGGCCAAATGCATCTCAGAAGTTTGCATCTCCTTCCCTGAGTTAGAAAACGTTGAGAAATGGTCGTTTCTGCTAGCGCTGTGCTTCTACACATGTATTTGCTGAACGGTGAAAGCGCACATTAATGCACTTTTCTCCCAGCAAATACACTGTTTCTAAGGAAATGGGAACACACTGAGGAGACACTTGTGGGAGCTACTGTGACTAAAACTGAGCTTCCCTACGCACAGGGAAGCAAGAGAAATGCTGATTTCATCAAGCCCAGTTACATACTCAGAATCTGTACTACTGCGCAAATAGGCATGTCTCTGTAGGCAAAAAACTCATTTCTGACAAAGTTGCCCAAATGCATCTCAGAAGTGTGCAACTTGTTCCCTGAGTTAGAAAACGTCGAGAAACGGTTGTTTCTGCTGGCGCTGTGCTTCTACACATGTATTTGCTGAACGGTGAAAGCGCACAGTAATGCACTTTTCTCCCAGCAAATACACTGTTTCTAAGGAAATGGGAACACACTGAGGAGACACTTGTGGGAGCTACTGTGACTAAAACTGAGCTTCCCTACGCACAGGGAAGCAAGAGAAATGCTGATTTCATCAAGCCCAGTTACATACTCAGAATCTGTACTACTGCGCAAATAGGCATGTCTCTTTAGGCAAAAAACTCATTTCTGACAAAGTTGCCCAAATGCATCTCAGAAGTGTGCAACTTGTTCCCTGAGTTAGAAAACGTCGAGAAACGGTCGTTTCTGCTAGCGCTGTGCTTCTACACATGTATTTGCTGAACGGTGAAAGCGCACAGTAAAGGACTTTTCTCCCAGCAAATACCCTGTTTCTAAGGAAATAGGAACACACTGAGGAGACACTTGTGGGAGCTACTGTGACTAAAACTGAGCTTCCCTACGCACAGGGAAGCAAGAGAAATGCTGATTTCATCAAGCCCAGTTACATACTCAGAATCTGTACTACTGCGCAAATAGGCATGTCTCTTTAGGCAAAAAACTCATTTCTGACAAAGTAGCCCAAATGCATCTCAGAAGTGTGCAACTAGTTCCCTGAGTTAGAAAACGTCGAGAAACGGTCGTTTCTGCGAGCACTGTGCTTCTACACATGTATTTGCTGAACGGTGAAAGCGCACAGTAATGCACATTTCTCCCAGCAAAAACACTGTTTCTAAGGAAATGGGAACACACTTAGGATACATTTGTGGGAGCTACTGTGACTAAAACTGAGCTTCTCTACGCACAGGGAATCAAGAGAAATGCTGATTTCATCAAGCCCAGTTACATACTCAGAATCTGTACTACTGCGCAAATAGGCATGTCTCTGTAGGCAAAAAACTCATTTCTGACAAAGTTGCCCAAATGCATCTCAGAAGTGTGCAACTTGTTCCCTGAGTTAGAAAACGTCGAGAAACGTTCATTTCTGCTAGCGCTGTGCTTCTACACATGTATTTGCTGAATGGTGAAAGAGCACAGTAATGCACTTTTCTCCCAGCAAATACACTGTTTCTAAGGAAATGGGAACACACTGAGGAGACACTTGTGGGAGCTACTGTGACTAAAACTGAGCTTCCCTACGCACAGGGAAGCAAGAGAAATGCTGATTTCATAAAGCCCAGTTACATACTCAGAATCTGTACTACTGCGCAAATAGACATGTCTCTGTAGGCAAAAAACTCATTTCTGACAAAGTTGCCCAAATGCATCTCAGAAGTGTGCAACCTGTTCCCTGAGTTAGAAAACGTCGAGAAACGTTCGTTTCTGCTAGCGCTGTGCTTCTACACATGTATTTGCTGAACGGTGAAAGCGCACAGTAATGCACTTTTCTCCCAGCAAATACACTGTTTCTAAGGAAATGGGAACACACTGAGGAGACACTTGTGGGAGCTACTGTGACTAAAACTGAGCTTCCCTACGCACAGGGAAGCAAGAGAAATTCTGATTTCATCAAGCCCAGTTACATACTCAGAATCTGTACTACTGCGCAAATAGGCATGTCTCTGTAGGCAAAAAACTCATTTCTGACAAAGTTGCCCAAATGCATCTCAGAAGTGTGCAACTTGTTCCCTGAGTTAGAAAATGTCGAGAAACGGTCGTTTCTGCTAGCGCTGTGCTTCTACACATGTATTTGCTGAACGGTGAAAGCGCACAGTAATGCACTTTTCTCCCAGCAAATACACTGTTTCTAAGGAAATGGGAACACACTGAGGAGACACTTGTGGGAGCTACTGTGACTAAAACTGAGCTTCCCTACGCAAGGGGAATCAAGAGAAATGCTGATTTCATCAAGCCCAGTTACATACTCAGAATCTGTACTACTGCGCAAATAGGCATGTTTCTTTAGGCAAAAAACTCATTTCTGACAAAGTTGCCCAAATGCATCTCAGAAGTGTGCAACTTGTTCTCTGAGTTAGAAAACGTCGAGAAACGGTCTTTTCTGCTAGCGCTGTGCTTCTACACATGTACTTGCTGAACGGTGAAAGCGCACAGTAATGCACTTTTCTCCCAGCAAATACACTGTTTCTAAGGAAATGGGAACACACTGAGGAGAAACTTTTGGGAGCTACTGTGACTAAAACTGAGCTTCCCTACGCAAGGGGAAGCAAGAGAAATGCTGATTTCATCAAGCCCAGTTACATACTCAGAATCTGTACTACTGCGCAAATAGACATGTCTCTGCAGGCAAAAAACTCATTTCTGACAAAGTTGCCCAAATGCATCTCAGAAGTGTGCAACCTGTTCCCTGAGTTAGAAAACGTCGAGAAACGTTCGTTTCTGCTAGCGCTGTGCTTCTACACATGTATTTGCTGAACGGTGAAAGCGCACAGTAATGCACTTTTCTCCCAGCAAATACACTGTTTCTAAGGAAATGGGAACACACTGAGGAGACACTTGTGGGAGCTACTGTGACTAAAACTGAGCTTCCCTACGCACAGGGAAGCAAGAGAAATTCTGATTTCATCAAGCCCAGTTACATACTCAGAATCTGTACTACTGCGCAAATAGGCATGTCTCTGTAGGCAAAAAACTCATTTCTGACAAAGTTGCCCAAATGCATCTCAGAAGTGTGCAACTTGTTCCCTGAGTTAGAAAATGTCGAGAAACGGTCGTTTCTGCTAGCGCTGTGCTTCTACACATGTATTTGCTGAACGGTGAAAGCGCACAGTAATGCACTTTTCTCCCAGCATATACACTGTTTCTAAGGAAATGGGAACACACTGAGGAGACACTTGTGGGAGCTACTATGACTAAAACTGAGCTTCCCTACGCAAGGGGAAGCAAGAGAAATGCTGATTTCATCAAGCCCAGTTACATACTCAGAATCTGTACTACTGCGCAAATAGGCATGTTTCTTTAGGCATATAACTCATTTCTGACAAAGTTGCCCAAATGCATCTCAGAAGTGTGCAACTTGTTCTCTGAGTTAGAAAACGTCGAGAAACGGTCTTTTCTGCTAGCGCTGTGCTTTTACACATGTACTTGCTGAACGGTGAAAGCGCACAGTAATGCACTTTTCTCCCAGCAAATACACTGTTTCTAAGGAAATGGGAACACACTGAGGAGAAACTTTTGGGAGCTACTGTGACTAAAACTGAGCTTCCCTACGCACAGGGAAGCAAGAGAAATGCTGATTTCATCAAGCCCAGTTACATACTCAGAATCTGAACTACTGCGCAAATAGGCATGTCTCTGTAGGCAAAAAACTCATTTCTGACAAAGTTGCCCAAATGCATCTCAGAAGTGTGCATCTTGTTCCCTGAGTTAGAAAACGGTGAGAAATGGTCGTTTCAGCTAGCGCTGTGCTTCTACACATGTATTTGCTGAACGGTGAAAGTGCACAGTAATGCACTTTTCTCCCAGCAAATACACTGTTTCTAAGGAAATGGGAACACACTGAGGAGACAGTAGTGGGAGCTACTGTGACTAAAACTGAGCTTCCCTACGCACAGGGAAGCAAGAGAAATGCTGATTTCATCAAGCCCAGTTACATACTCAGAATCTGTACTACTGCGCAAATAGGCATGTCTCTTTAGGCAAAAAACTCATTTCTGACAAAGTTGCCCAAATGCATCTCAGAAGTGTGCAACTAGTTCCCTGAGTTAGAAAACGTCGAGAAACGGTCGTTTCTGCGAGCGCTGTGCTTCTACACATGTATTTGCTGAACGGTGAAAGCGCACAGTAATGCACTTTTCTCCCAGCAAATACACTGTTTCTAAGGAACTGGGAACACACTGAGGAGACACTTGTGGGAGCTACTGTGACTAAAACTGAGCTTCCCTACGCACAGGGAAGCAAGAGAAATGCTGATTTCATCAAGCCCAGTTACATACTCAGAATCTGTACTACTGCGCAAATAGGCATGTCTCTTTAGGCAAAAAACTCATTTCTGACAAAGTTGCCCAAATGCATCTCAGAAGTGTGCAACTTGTTCCCTGAGTTAGAAAACGTCGAGAAATGGTCGTTTCTGCTAGCGCTGTGCTTCTACACATGTATTTGCTGAACGGTGAAAGCGCACAGTAATGCACTTTTCTCCCAGCAAATACACTGTTTCTAAGGAACTGGGAACACACTGAGGAGACACTTGTGGGAGCTACTGTGACTAAAACTGAGCTTCCCTACGCACAGGGAAGCAAGAGAAATGCTGATTTCATCCAGCCCAGTTACATACTCAGAATCTGTACTACTGCGCAAATAGGCATGTCTCTTTAGGCAAAAAACTCATTTCTGACAAAGTTGCCCAAATGCATCTCAGAAGTGTGCAACTTGTTCCCTGAGTTAGAAAACGTCGAGAAACGGTCGTTTCTGCTAGTGCTGTGCTTCTACACATGTATTTGCTGAACGGTGAAAGCGCACAGTAATGCACTTTTCTCACAGCAAATACACTGTTTCTAAGGAATGGGAACACACTGAGGAGACACTAGTGGGAGCTACTGTGACTAAAACTGAGCTTCCCTACGCACAGGGAAGCAAGAGAAATGCTGATTTCATCCAGCCCAGTTACATACTCAGAATCTGTACTACTGCGCAAATAGGCATGTCTCTTTAGGCAAAAAACTCATTTCTGACAAAGTTGCCCAAATGCATCTCAGAAGTGTGCAACCTGTTCCCTGAGTTAGAAAACGTCGAGAAACGTTCGTTTCTGCTAGCGCTGTGCTTCTACACATGTATTTGCTGAACGGTGAAAGCGCACAGTAATGCACTTTTCTCCCAGCAAATACACTGTTTCTAAGGAAATGGGAACACACTGAGGAGACACTTGTGGGAGCTACTGTGACTAAAACTGAGCTTCCCTACGCACAGGGAAGCAAGAGAAATTCTGATTTCATCAAGCCCAGTTACATACTCAGAATCTGTACTACTGCGCAAATAGGCATGTCTCTGTAGGCAAAAAACTCATTTCTGACAAAGTTGCCCAAATGCATCTCAGAAGTGTGCAACTTGTTCCCTGAGTTAGAAAATGTCGAGAAACGGTCGTTTCTGCTAGCGCTGTGCTTCTACACATGTATTTGCTGAACGGTGAAAGCGCACAGTAATGCACTTTTCTCCCAGCAAATACACTGTTTCTAAGGAAATGGGAACACACTGAGGAGACACTTGTGGGAGCTACTGTGACTAAAACTGAGCTTCCCTACGCAAGGGGAATCAAGAGAAATGCTGATTTCATCAAGCCCAGTTACATACTCAGAATCTGTACTACTGCGCAAATAGGCATGTTTCTTTAGGCAAAAAACTCATTTCTGACAAAGTTGCCCAAATGCATCTCAGAAGTGTGCAACTTGTTCTCTGAGTTAGAAAACGTCGAGAAACGGTCTTTTCTGCTAGCGCTGTGCTTCTACACATGTACTTGCTGAACGGTGAAAGCGCACAGTAATGCACTTTTCTCCCAGCAAATACACTGTTTCTAAGGAAATGGGAACACACTGAGGAGAAACTTTTGGGAGCTACTGTGACTAAAACTGAGCTTCCCTACGCAAGGGGAAGCAAGAGAAATGCTGATTTCATCAAGCCCAGTTACATACTCAGAATCTGTACTACTGCGCAAATAGACATGTCTCTGCAGGCAAAAAACTCATTTCTGACAAAGTTGCCCAAATGCATCTCAGAAGTGTGCAACCTGTTCCCTGAGTTAGAAAACGTCGAGAAACGTTCGTTTCTGCTAGCGCTGTGCTTCTACACATGTATTTGCTGAACGGTGAAAGCGCACAGTAATGCACTTTTCTCCCAGCAAATACACTGTTTCTAAGGAAATGGGAACACACTGAGGAGACACTTGTGGGAGCTACTGTGACTAAAACTGAGCTTCCCTACGCACAGGGAAGCAAGAGAAATTCTGATTTCATCAAGCCCAGTTACATACTCAGAATCTGTACTACTGCGCAAATAGGCATGTCTCTGTAGGCAAAAAACTCATTTCTGACAAAGTTGCCCAAATGCATCTCAGAAGTGTGCAACTTGTTCCCTGAGTTAGAAAATGTCGAGAAACGGTCGTTTCTGCTAGCGCTGTGCTTCTACACATGTATTTGCTGAACGGTGAAAGCGCACAGTAATGCACTTTTCTCCCAGCATATACACTGTTTCTAAGGAAATGGGAACACACTGAGGAGACACTTGTGGGAGCTACTGTGACTAAAACTGAGCTTCCCTACGCAAGGGGAAGCAAGAGAAATGCTGATTTCATCAAGCCCAGTTACATACTCAGAATCTGTACTACTGCGCAAATAGGCATGTTTCTTTAGGCATATAACTCATTTCTGACAAAGTTGCCCAAATGCATCTCAGAAGTGTGCAACTTGTTCTCTGAGTTAGAAAACGTCGAGAAACGGTCTTTTCTGCTAGCGCTGTGCTTTTACACATGTACTTGCTGAACGGTGAAAGCGCACAGTAATGCACTTTTCTCCCAGCAAATACACTGTTTCTAAGGAAATGGGAACACACTGAGGAGAAACTTTTGGGAGCTACTGTGACTAAAACTGAGCTTCCCTACGCACAGGGAAGCAAGAGAAATGCTGATTTCATCAAGCCCAGTTACATACTCAGAATCTGAACTACTGCGCAAATAGGCATGTCTCTGTAGGCAAAAAACTCATTTCTGACAAAGTTGCCCAAATGCATCTCAGAAGTGTGCATCTTGTTCCCTGAGTTAGAAAACGGTGAGAAATGGTCGTTTCAGCTAGCGCTGTGCTTCTACACATGTATTTGCTGAACGGTGAAAGTGCACAGTAATGCACTTTTCTCCCAGCAAATACACTGTTTCTAAGGAAATGGGAACACACTGAGGAGACAGTAGTGGGAGCTACTGTGACTAAAACTGAGCTTCCCTACGCACAGGGAAGCAAGAGAAATGCTGATTTCATCAAGCCCAGTTACATACTCAGAATCTGTACTACTGCGCAAATAGGCATGTCTCTTTAGGCAAAAAACTCATTTCTGACAAAGTTGCCCAAATGCATCTCAGAAGTGTGCAACTAGTTCCCTGAGTTAGAAAACGTCGAGAAACGGTCGTTTCTGCGAGCGCTGTGCTTCTACACATGTATTTGCTGAACGGTGAAAGCGCACAGTAATGCACTTTTCTCCCAGCAAATACACTGTTTCTAAGGAACTGGGAACACACTGAGGAGACACTTGTGGGAGCTACTGTGACTAAAACTGAGCTTCCCTACGCACAGGGAAGCAAGAGAAATGCTGATTTCATCAAGCCCAGTTACATACTCAGAATCTGTACTACTGCGCAAATAGGCATGTCTCTTTAGGCAAAAAACTCATTTCTGACAAAGTTGCCCAAATGCATCTCAGAAGTGTGCAACTTGTTCCCTGATTTAGAAAACGTCGAGAAATGGTCGTTTCTGCTAGCACTGTGCTTCTACACATGTATTTGCTGAACGGTGAAAGCGCACAGTAATGCACTTTTCTCCCAGCAAATACACTGTTTCTAAGGAACTGGGAACACACTGAGGAGACACTTGTGGGAGCTACTGTGACTAAAACTGAGCTTCCCTACGCACAGGGAAGCAAGAGAAATGCTGATTTCATCAAGCCCAGTTACATACTCAGAATCTGTACTACTGCGCAAATAGGCATGTCTCTTTAGGCAAAAAACTCATTTCTGACAAAGTTGCCCAAATGCATCTCAGAAGTGTGCAACTTGTTCCCTGATTTAGAAAACGTCGAGAAATGGTCGTTTCTGCTAGCGCTGTGCTTCTACACATGTATTTGCTGAACGGTGAAAGCGCACAGTAATGCACTTTTCTCCCAGCAAATACACTGTTTCTAAGGAAATGGGAACACACTGAGGAGACACTTGTGGGAGCTACTGTGACTAAAACTGAGCTTCCCTACGCACAGGGAAGCAAGAGAAATGCTGATTTCATCCAGCCCAGTTACATACTCAGAATCTGTACTACTGCGCAAATAGGCATGTCTCTTTTGGCAAAAAACTGATTTCTGACAAAGTTGCCCAAATGAATCTCAGAAGTGTGCATCTTGTTCCCTGAGTTAGAAAACGGTGAGAAATGGTCGTTTCAGCTAGCGCTGTGCTTCTACACATGTACTTGCTGAACGGTGAAAGTGCACAGTAATGCACTTTTCTCCCAGCAAATACACTGTTTCTAAGGAAATGGGAACACACTGAGGAGACACTAGTGGGAGCTACTGTGACTAAAACTGAGCTTCCCTACGCACAGGGAAGCAAGAGAAATGCTGATTTCATCAAGCCCATTTACATACTCAGAATCTGTACGACTGCGCAAATAGGCATGTCTCTTTAGGCAAAAAACTCATTTCTGACAAAGTTGCCCAAATGCATCACAGAAGTGTGCATCTTGTTCCCTGAGTTAGAAAACGGTGAGAAATGGTCGTTTCAGCTAGCGCTGTGCTTCTACACATGTATTTGCTGAACGGTGAATGTGCACAGTAATGCACTTTTCTCCCAGCAAATACACTGTTTCTAAGGAAATGGGAACACACTGAGGAGACACTAGTGGGAGCTACTGTGACTAAAACTGAGCTTCCCTACGCACAGGGAAGCAAGAGAAATGCTGATTTCATCAAGCCCACTTACATACTCAGAATCTGTACTACTGCGCAAATAGGCATGTCTCTTTAGGCAAAAAACTCATTTCTGACAAAGTTGCCCAAATGCATCTCAGAAGTGTGCAACTAGTTCCCTGAGTTAGAAAACGTCGAGAAACGGTCGTTTCTGCGAGCGCTGTGCTTCTACACATATATTTGCTGAACGGTGAAAGCGCACAGTAATGCACTTTTCTCCGAGCAAATACACTGTTTCTAAGGAACTGGGAACACACTGAGGAGACACTTGTGGGAGCTACTGTGACTAAAACTGAGCTTCCCTACGCACAGGGAAGCAAGAGAAATGCTGATTTCATCAAGCCCAGTTACATACTCAGAATCTGTACGACTGCGCAAATAGGCATGTCTCTTTAGGCAAAAAACTCATTCCTGACAAAGTTGCCCAAATGCATCTCAGAAGTGTGCAACTTGTTCCCTGAGTTAGAAAACGTCGAGAAACGTTCGTTTCTGCTAGCGCTGTGCTTCTACACATGTATTTGCTGAACAGTGAAAGCGCACAGTAATGCACTTTTCTCCCAGCAAATACACTGTTTCTAAGGAAATGGTAACACACTGAGGAGACACTTCTGGGAGCTACTGTGACTAAAACTGAGCTTCCCTACACACAGGGAAGCAAGAGAAATGCTGATTTCATCAAGCCCAGTTACATACTCAGAATCTGTATTACTGCGCAAATAGGCATATCTCTTTAGGCAAAAAACTCATTTCTGACAAAGTTGCCCAAATGCATCTCAGAAGTGTGCAACTTGTTCCCTGAGTTAGAAAACGTCGAGAAACGGTCGTTTCTGCTAGTGCTGTGCTTCTACACATGTATTTGCTGAACGGTGAAAGCGCACAGTAATGCACTTTTCTCACAGCAAATACACTGTTTCTAAGGAATGGGAACACACTGAGGAGACACTAGTGGGAGCTACTGTGACTAAAACTGAGCTTCCCTACGCACAGGGAAGCAAGAGAAATGCTGATTTCATCCAGCCCAGTTACATACTCAGAATCTGTACTACTGCGCAAATAGGCATGTCTCTTTAGGCAAAAAACTCATTTCTGACAAAGTTGCCCAAATGCATCTCAGAAGTGTGCAACTTGTTCCCTGATTTAGAAAACGTCGAGAAACGGTCGATTCTGCTAGCACTGTGCTTCTACACATGTACTTGCTGAACAGTGAAAGTGCACAGTAATGCACATTTATCCCAGCAAATACACTGTTTCTAAGAAAATGGGAACACACTGAGGAGACACTTGTGGGAGCTACAGTGACTAAAACTGAGCTTCCCTACGCACGGGGAAGCAAGAGAAATGCTGATTTCATCAAGCCCAGTTACATACTCAGAATCTGTACTACTGCGCAAATAGGCATGTCTCTTTAGGCAAAAAACTCATTTCTGACAAAGTTGCCCAAATGCACCTCAGAAGTGTGCATCTTGTTCCCTGAGTTAGAAAACGCTGAGAAATGGTCGTTTCTGCTAGCGCTGTGCTTCTACACATGTATTTGCTGAACGGTGAAATTGGACAGTAATGCACTTTTCTCCTGCAAATACACTGTTTCTAAGGAAATGGGAACACACTGAGGAGACACTTGTGGGAGCTACTGTGACTAAAACTGAGCTTCCCTACGCACAGGGAAGCAAGAGAAATGCTGATTTCATCAAGCCCAGTTACATACTCAGAATCTGTACTACTGCGGAAATAGGCATGTCTCTTTAGGCAAAAAACTCATTTCTGACAATATTGCCCAAATGCATCTCAGAAGTGTGCATCTTGTACCCTGAGTTAGAAAACGGTGAGAAATGGTCGTTTCTGCTAGCTTTGTGCTTCTACACATGTATTTCCTGAACGGTTAAAGTGCACAGTAATGCACTTTTCTCCCAGCAAATACACTGTTTCTAAGGAAATGGGAACACACTGAGGAGACACTTGTGGAAGCTACTGGGACTAAAACTGAGCTTCCCTACGCACAGGGAAGCAAGAGAAATGCTGATTTCATCAAGCCCAGTTACATACTCAGAATCTGTACTACTGCGCAAATAGGCATGTCTCTATAGGCAAAAAACTCATTTCTGACAAAGTTGCCCAAATGCATCTCAGAAGTGTGGATCTTGTTCCCTGATTTAGAAAATGGTGAGAAATGGTCGTTTCTGCTAGCACTGTGCTTCTACACATGTACTTGCTGAACGGAGAAAGTGCACAGTAATGCACATTTCTCCCAGCAAATACACTGTTTCTAAGAAAATGGGAACACACTGATGAGACACTTGTGGGAGCTACAGTGACTAAAACTGAGCTTCCCTACGCACAGGGAAGCAAGAGAAATGCTGATTTCATCAAGCCCAGTTACATACTCAGAATCTGTACTACTGCGCAAATAGGCATGTCTCTTTAGGCAAAAAACTCATTTCTGACAAAGTTGCCCAAATGCACCTCAGAAGTGTGCATCTTGTTCCCTGAGTTAGAAAACGCTGAGAAATGGACGTTTCTGCTAGCGCTGTGCTTCTACACATGTATTTGCTGAACGGTGAAAGTGGACAGTAATGCACTTTTTTCCCAGCAAATACACTGTTTCTAAGGAAATGGGAACACACTGAGGAGACACTTGTGGGAGCTACTGTGACTAAAACTGAGCTTCCCTATGCACAGGGAAGCAAGAGAAATGCTGATTTCATCAAGCCCAGTTACATACTCAGAATCTGTACTACTGCGCAAATAGGCATGTCTCTTTAGGCAAAAAACTCATTTCTGACAAAGTTGCCCAAATGCATCTCAGAAGTGTGCATCTTGTTCCCTGCGTTAGAAAACGGTGAGAAATGGTCGTTTCTGCTAGCTTTGTGCTTCTACACATGTATTTCCTGAACGGTTAAAGTGCACAGTAATGCACTTTTCTCCCAGCAAATACACTGTTTCTAAGGAAATGGGAACACACTGAGGAGACACTTGTGGGAGCTACTGTGACTAAAACTGAGCTTCCCTACGCACAGGGAAGCAAGAGAAATGCTGATTTCATCAAGCCCAGTTACATACTCAGAATCTCTACTACTGCGCAAATAGGCATGTCTCTGTAGGCAAAAAACTCATTTCTGACAAAGTTGCCCAAATGCATCTCAGAAGTGTGCAACTTGTTCCCTGAGTTAGAAAACGTCGAGAAACGGTCGTTTCTGCTAGCTTTGTGCTTCTACACATGTATTTCCTGAACGGTTAAAGTGCACAGTAATGCACTTTTCTCCCAGCAAATACACTGTTTCTAAGGAAATGGGAACACACTGAGGAGACACTTGTGGGAGCTACTGTGACTAAAACTGAGCTTCCCTATGCACAGGGAAGCAAGAGAAATGCTGATTTCATCAAGCCCAGTTACATACTCAGAATCTGTACTACTGCGCAAATAGGCATGTCTCTTTAGGCAAAAAACTCATTTCTGACAAAGTTGCCCAAATGCATCTCAGAAGTGTGCATCATGTTCCCTGAGTTAGAAAACGGTGAGAAATGGTCGTTTCTGCTAGCTTTGTGCTTCTACACATGTATTTCCTGAACGGTTAAAGTGCACAGTAATGCACTTTTCTCCCAGCAAATACACTGTTTCTAAGGAAATGGGAACACACTGAGGAGACACTTGTGGGAGCTACTGTGACTAAAACTGAGCTTCCCTACGCACAGGGAAGCAAGAGAAATGCTGATTTCATCAAGCCCAGTTACATACTCAGAATCTGTACTACTGCGCAAATAGGCATGTCTCTATAGGCAAAAAACTCATTTCTGACAAAGTTGCCCAAATGCATCTCAGAAGTGTGGATCTTGTTCCCTGATTTAGAAAACGGTGAGAAATGGTCGTTTCTGCTAGCACTGTGCTTCTACACATGTACTTGCTGAACGGTGAAAGTGCACAGTAATGCACATTTCTCCCAGCAAATACACTGTTTCTAAGAAAATGGGAACACACTGAGGAGACACTTGTGGGAGCTACAGTGACTAAAACTGAGCTTCCCTACGCACAGGGAAGCAAGAGAAATGCTGATTTCATCAAGCCCAGTTACATACTCAGAATCTGTACTACTGCGCAAATAGGCATGTCTCTTTAGGCAAAAAACTCATTTCTGACAAAGTTGCCCAAATGCACCTCAGAAGTGTGCATCTTGTTCCCTGAGTTAGAAAACGCTGAGAAATGGTCGTTTCTGCTAGCGCTGTGCTTCTACACATGTATTTGCTGAACGGTGAAAGTGGACAGTAATGCACTTTTCTCCCAGCAAATACACTGTTTCTAAGGAAATGGGAACACACTGAGGAGACACTTGTGGTAGCTACTGTGACTAAAACTGAGCTTCCCTACGCACAGGGAAGCAAGAGAAATGCTGATTTCATCAAGCCCAGTTACATTCTCAGAATCTGTACTACTGCGGAAATAGGCATGTCTCTTTAGGCAAAAAACTCATTTCTGACAAAGTTGCCCAAATGCATCTCAGAAGTGTGCATCTTGTTCCCTGAGTTAGAAAACGGTGAGAAATGGTCGTTTCTGCTAGCTTTGTGCTTCTACACATGTATTTCCTGAACGGTTAAAGTGCACAGTAATGCACTTTTCTCCCAGCAAATACACTGTTTCTAAGGAAATGGGAACACACTGAGGAGACACTTGTGGAAGCTACTGGGACTAAAACTGAGCTTCCCTACGCACAGGGAAGCAAGAGAAATGGTGATTTCATCAAGCCCAGTTACATACTCAGAATCTGTACTACTGCGCAAATAGGCATGTCTCTGTAGGCAAAAAACTCATTTCTGACAAAGTTGCCCAAATGCATCTCAGAAGTGTGCATCTTGTTCCCTGAGTTAGAAAACGTCGAGAAACGGTCGTTTCTGCTAGCGCTGTGCTTCTACACATGTATTTGCTGAACGGTGAAAGCGCACAGTAATGCACTTTTCTCCCAGCAAATACACTGTTTCTAAGGAAATGGAAACACACTGAGGAGACACTTGTGGGAGCTACTGTGACTAAAACTGAGCTTCCCTATGCACAGGGAAGCAAGAGAAATGCTGATTTCATCAAGCCCAGTTACATACTCAGAATCTGTACTACTGCGGAAATAGGCATGTCTCTTAAGGCAAAAAACTCATTTCTGACAAAGTTGCCCAAATGCATCTCAGAAGTGTGCATCATGTTCCCTGAGTTAGAAAACGGTGAGAAATGGTCGTTTCTGCTAGCTTTGTGCTTCTACACATGTACTTGCTGAACGGTGAAAGTGCACAGTAATGCACATTTCTCCCAGCAAATACACTGTTTCTAAGAAAATGGGAACACACTGAGGAGACACTTGTGGGAGCTACAGTGACTAAAACTGAGCTTCCCTACGCACAGGAAGCAAGAGAAATGCTGATTTCATCAAGCCCAGTTACATACTCAGAATCTGTACTACTGCGCAAATAGGCATGTCTCTATAGGCAAAAAACTCATTTCTGACAAAGTTGCCCAAATGCATCTCAGAAGTGTGGATCTTGTTCCCTGATTTAGAAAACGGTGAGAAATGGTCGTTTCTCCTAGCACTGTGCTTCTACACATGTACTTGCTGAACGGTGAAAGTGCACAGTAATGCACATTTCTCCCAGCAAATACACGGTTTCTAAGGAAATGGGAACACACTGAGGAGACAATTGTGGGAGCTACTGTAACTAAAACTGAGCTTCCCTACGCACAGGGAAGCAAGAGAAATGCTGATTTCATCAAGCCCGGTTACATACTCAGAATCTGTACTACTACGCAAATAGGCATGTCTCTGTAGGCAAAAAATTCATTTTTGAGAAAGTTACAGAAATGCATCGCAGAAGTGTGCAACTTGTTCCCTGAGTTAGAAAACGTCGAGAAACGGTCGTTTCTGCTAGCGCTGTGCTTCTACACATGTATTTGCTGAACGGTGAAAGCGCACAGTAATGCACTTTTCTCCCAGCATATACACTGTTTCTAAGGAAATGGGAACACACTGAGGAGACACTTGTGGGAGCTACTGTGACTAAAACTGAGCTTCCCTACGCACTGGGAAGCAAGAGAAATGCTGATTTCATCAAGCCCAGTTACATACTCAGAATCTGTCCTACTGCGCAAATAGGCATGTCTCTGTAGGCAAAAAACTCATTTCTGACAACGTTGCCCAAATGCATCTCAGAAGTGTGCAACTTGTTCCCTGAGTTAGAAAACGTCGAGAAACGTTCGTTTCTGCTAGCGCTGTGCTTCTACACATGTATTTGCTGAACGGTGAAAGCGCACAGTAATGCACTTTTCTCCCAGCAAATACACTGTTTCTAAGGAACTGGGAACACACTTAGGAGACACTTGTGGGAGCTATTGTGACTGAAACTGAGCTTCCCTACGCACAGGGAAGCAAGAGAATGCTGATTTCATCAAGCCCAGTTACCTACTCAGAATCTGTTCTACTGCACAAATAGGCATGTCTCTGTAGGCAAAAAACTCATTTCTGACAAAGTTGCCCAAATGCATCTCAGACGTGTGCAACTTGTTCCCTGAGTTAGAAAACGTCGAGAAACGGTCGTTTCTGCTAGCACTGTGCTTCTACACATGTATTTGCTGAACGGTGAAAGCGCACAGTAATGCACTTTTCTCCCAGCAAATACACTGTTTCTAAGAAAATGGGAACACACTGAGGAGACACTTGTGGGAGCTACTGTGACTAAAACTGAGCTTCCCTACGCACAGGGAAGCAAGAGAAATGTTGATTTCATCAAGCCCAGTTACATACTCAGAATCTGTACTACTGCGCAAATAGGCATGTCTCTGTAGGCAAAAAACTCATTTCTGACAAAGTTGCCCAAATGCATCTCAGAAGTGTGCAACTTGTTCCCTGAGTTAGAAAACGTCGAGAAACGGTCGTTTCTGCTAGCACTGTGCTTCTACACATGTATTTGCTGAACGGTGAAAGCGCACAGTAATGCACTTTTCTCCCAGCAAATACACTGTTTCTAAGGAAATGGGAACACACTGAGGAGACACTTGTGGGAGCTACTGTGACTAAAACTGAGCTTCCCTACGCACAAGGAAGCAAGAGAATGCTGATTTCATCAAGCCCAGTTACATGCTCAGAATCTGTACTACTGCGCAAATAGGCATGTCTCTGTAGGCAAAAAACTCATTTCTGACAAAGTTGCCCAAATGCATCTCAGAAGTGTACAACTTGTTCCCTGAGTTAGAAAACGTCGAGAAACGGTAGTTTCTGCTAGCGCTGTGCTTCTACACATGTATTTGCTGAATGGTGAAAGCGCACAGTAATGCACTTTTCTCCCAGCAAATACACTGTTTCTAAGGAACTGGGAACACACTGAGGAGACACTTGTGGGAGCTACTGTGACTAAAACTGAGCTTCCCTACGCACAGGGAAGCAAGAGAAATGCTGATTTCATCAAGCCCAGTTACCTACTCAGAATCTGTACTACTACGCAAATAGGCATGTCTCTGTAGGCAAAAAATTCATTTTTGAGAAAGTTACAGAAATGCATCTCAGAAGTGTGCAACTTGTTCCCTGAGTTAGAAAACGTCGAGAAACGGTCGTTTCGGCTAGCGCTGTGCTTCTACACATGTATTTGCTGAACGGTGAAAGCGCACAGTAATGCACTTTTCTCCCAGCATATACACTGTTTCTAAGGAAATGGGAACACACTGAGGAGACACTTGTGGGAGCTACTGTGACTAAAACTGAGCTTCCCTACGCACTGGGAAGCAAGAGAAATGCTGATTTCATCAAGCCCAGTTACATACTCAGAATCTGTCCTACTGCGCAAATAGGCATGTCTCTGTAGGCAAAAAACTCATTTCTGACAACGTTGCCCAAATGCATCTCAGAAGTGTGCAACTTGTTCCCTGAGTTAGAAAACGTCGAGAAACGTTCATTTCTGCTAGCGCTGTGCTTCTACACATGTATTTGCTGAACGGTGAAAGCGCACAGTAATGCACTTTTCTCCCAGCAAATACACTGTTTCTAAGGAACTGGGAACACACTTAGGAGACACTTGTGGGAGCTATTGTGACTGAAACTGAGCTTCCCTACGCACAGGGAAGCAAGAGAATGCTGATTTCATCAAGCCCAGTTACCTACTCAGAATCTGTTCTACTGCACAAATAGGCATGTCTCTGTAGGCAAAAAACTCATTTCTGACAAAGTTGCCCAAATGCATCTCAGACGTGTGCAACTTGTTCCCTGAGTTAGAAAACGTCGAGAAACGGTCGTTTCTGCTAGCACTGTGCTTCTACACATGTATTTGCTGAACGGTGAAAGCGCACAGTAATGCACTTTTCTCCCAGCAAATACACTGTTTCTAAGAAAATGGGAACACACTGAGGAGACACTTGTGGGAGCTACTGTGACTAAAACTGAGCTTCCCTACGCACAGGGAAGCAAGAGAAATGTTGATTTCATCAAGCCCAGTTACATACTCAGAATCTGTACTACTGCGCAAATAGGCATGTCTCTGTAGGCAAAAAACTCATTTCTGACAAAGTTGCCCAAATGCATCTCAGAAGTGTGCAACTTGTTCCCTGAGTTAGAAAACGTCGAGAAACGGTCGTTTCTGCTAGCACTGTGCTTCTACACATGTATTTGCTGAACGGTGAAAGCGCACAGTAATGCACTTTTCTCCCAGCAAATACACTGTTTCTAAGGAAATGGGAACACACTGAGGAGACACTTGTGGGAGCTACTGTGACTAAAACTGAGCTTCCCTACGCACAAGGAAGCAAGAGAATGCTGATTTCATCAAGCCCAGTTACATGCTCAGAATCTGTACTACTGCGCAAATAGGCATGTCTCTGTAGGCAAAAAACTCATTTCTGACAAAGTTGCCCAAATGCATCTCAGAAGTGTACAACCTGTTCCCTGAGTTAGAAAACGTCGAGAAACGGTAGTTTCTGCTAGCGCTGTGCTTCTACACATGTATTTGCTGAATGGTGAAAGCGCACAGTAATGCACTTTTCTCCCAGCAAATACACTGTTTCTAAGGAACTGGGAACACACTGAGGAGACACTTGTGGGAGCTACTGTGACTAAAACTGAGCTTCCCTACGCACAGGGAAGCAAGAGAAATGCTGATTTCATCAAGCCCAGTTACCTACTCAGAATCTGTACTACTGCGCAAATAGGCATGTCTCTGTAGGCAAAAAACTCATTTCTGACAAAGTTGCCCAAATGCATCTCAGAAGTGTGCAACTTGTTCCCTGAGTTAGAAAACGTCGAGAAACGTTCGTTTCTGCTAGCGCTGTGCTTCTACACATGTATTTGCTGAACGGTGAAAGCGCACAGTAATGCACTTTTCTCTCAGCAAATACACTGTTTCTAAGGAAATGGGAACACACTGAGGAGACACTTGTGGGAGCTACTGTGACTAAAACTGAGCTTCCCTACGCACAAGGAAGCAAGAGAATGCTGATTTCATCAAGCCCAGTTACATGCTCAGAATCTGTACTACTGCGCAAATAGGCATGTCTCTGTAGGCAAAAAACTCATTTCTGACAAAGTTGCCCAAATGCATCTCAGAAGTGTGCAACTTGTTCCCTGAGTTAGAAAACGTCGAGAAACGTTCGTTTCTGCTAGTGCTGTGCTTCTAGACATGTATTTGCTGAACGGTGAAAGCGCACAGTAATGCACTTTTCTCCCAGCAAATACACTGTTTCTAAGGAAATGGGAACACACTGAGGAGACACTTGTGGGAGCTACTGTGCGTAAAACTGAGCTTCCCTACGCACAGGGAAGCAAGAGAAATGCTGATGTCATCAAGCCCAGTTACATACTCAGAATCTGTACTACTGCGCAAATAGGCATGTCTCTGTAGGCAAAAAACTCATTTCTGACAAAGTTGCCCAAATGCATCTCAGAAGTGTGCAACTTGTTCCCTGAGTTAGAAAACGTCGAGAAACGGTCGTTTCCGCTAGCGCTGTGCTTCTACACATGTATTTGCTGAACGGTGAAAGCGCACAGTAATGCACTTTTCTCCCAGCAAATACACTGTTTCTAAGAAAATGGGAACACACTGAGGAGACACTTGTGGGAGCTACTGTGACTAAAACTGAGCTTCCCTACGCACAGGGAAGCAAGAGAAATGCTGATTTCATCAAGCCCAGTTACATACTCAGAATCTGTACTACTGTGCAAATAGGCATGTCTCTGTAGGCAAAAAACTCATTTCTGACAAAGTTGCCCAAATGCATCTCAGAAGTGTGCAACTTGTTCCCTGAGTTAGAAAACGTCGAGAAACGGTCGTTTCTGCTAGCACTGTGCTTCTACACATGTATTTGCTGAACGGTGAAAGCGCACAGTAATGCACTTTTCTCCCAGCAAATACACTGTTTCTAAGGAAATGGGAACACACTGAGGAGACACTTGTGGGAGCTACTGTGACTAAAACTGAGCTTCCCTACGCACAAGGAAGCAAGAGAATGCGGATTTCATCAAGCCCAGTTACATGCTCAGAATCTGTACTACTGCGCAAATAGGCATGTCTCTGTAGGCAAAAAACTCATTTCTGACAAAGTTGCCCAAATGCATCTCAGAAGTGTGCAACTTGTTCCCTGAGTTAGAAAACGTCGAGAAACGGTAGTTTCTGCTAGCGCTGTGCTTCTACACATGTATTTGCTGAATGGTGAAAGCGCACAGTAATGCACTTTTCTCCCAGCAAATACACTGTTTCTAAGGAACTGGGAACACACTGAGGAGACACTTGTGGGAGCTACTGTGACTAAAACTGAGCTTCCCTACGCACAGGGAAGCAAGAGAAATGCTGATTTCATCAAGCCTAGTTACCTACTCAGAATCTGTACTACTGCGCAAATAGGCATGTCTCTGTAGGCAAAAAACTCATTTCTGACAAAGTTGCCCAAATGCATCTCAGAAGAGTGCAACTTGTTCCCTGAGATAGAAAACGTCGAGAAACGTTCGTTTCTGCTAGCGCTGTGCTTCTACACATGTATTTGCTGAACGGTGAAAGCGCACAGTAATGCACTTTTCTCTCAGCAAATACACTGTTTCTAAGGAAATGGGAACACACTGAGGAGACACTTGTGGGAGCTACTGTGACTAAAACTGAGCTTCCCTACGCACAAGGAAGCAAGAGAATGCTGATTTCATCAAGCCCAGTTACATGCTCAGAATCTGTACTACTGCGCAAATAGGCATGTCTCTGTAGGCAAAAAACTCATTTCTGACAAAGTTGCCCAAATGCATCTCAGAAGTGTGCAACTTGTTCCCTGAGTTAGAAAACGTCGAGAAACGTTCGTTTCTGCTAGTGCTGTGCTTCTAGACATGTATTTGCTGAACGGTGAAAGCGCACAGTAATGCACTTTTCTCCCAGCAAATACACTGTTTCTAAGGAAATGGGAACACACTGAGGAGACACTTGTGGGAGCTACTGTGCGTAAAACTGAGCTTCCCTACGCACAGGGAAGCAAGAGAAATGCTGATGTCATCAAGCCCAGTTACATACTCAGAATCTGTACTACTGCGCAAATAGGCATGTCTCTGTAGGCAAAAAACTCATTTCTGACAAAGTTGCCCAAATGCATCTCAGAAGTGTGCAACTTGTTCCCTGAGTTAGAAAACGTCGAGAAACGGTCGTTTCCGCTAGCGCTGTGCTTCTACACATGTATTTGCTGAACGGTGAAAGCGCACAGTAATGCACTTTTCTCCCAGCAAATACACTGTTTCTAAGAAAATGGGAACACACTGAGGAGACACTTGTGGGAGCTACTGTGACTAAAACTGAGCTTCCCTACGCACAGGGAAGCAAGAGAAATGCTGATTTCATCAAGCCCAGTTACATACTCAGAATCTGTACTACTGTGCAAATAGGCATGTCTCTGTAGGCAAAAAACTCATTTCTGACAAAGTTGCCCAAATGCATCTCAGAAGTGTGCAACTTGTTCCCTGAGTTAGAAAACGTCGAGAAACGGTCGTTTCTGCTAGCACTGTGCTTCTACACATGTATTTGCTGAACGGTGAAAGCGCACAGTAATGCACTTTTCTCCCAGCAAATACACTGTTTCTAAGGAAATGGGAACACACTGAGGAGACACTTGTGGGAGCTACTGTGACTAAAACTGAGCTTCCCTACGCACAAGGAAGCAAGAGAATGCGGATTTCATCAAGCCCAGTTACATGCTCAGAATCTGTACTACTGCGCAAATAGGCATGTCTCTGTAGGCAAAAAACTCATTTCTGACAAAGTTGCCCAAATGCATCTCAGAAGTGTGCAACTTGTTCCCTGAGTTAGAAAACGTCGAGAAACGGTAGTTTCTGCTAGCGCTGTGCTTCTACACATGTATTTGCTGAATGGTGAAAGCGCACAGTAATGCACTTTTCTCCCAGCAAATACACTGTTTCTAAGGAACTGGGAACACACTGAGGAGACACTTGTGGGAGCTACTGTGACTAAAACTGAGCTTCCCTACGCACAGGGAAGCAAGAGAAATGCTGATTTCATCAAGCCTAGTTACCTACTCAGAATCTGTACTACTGCGCAAATAGGCATGTCTCTGTAGGCAAAAAACTCATTTCTGACAAAGTTGCCCAAATGCATCTCAGAAGAGTGCAACTTGTTCCCTGAGATAGAAAACGTCGAGAAACGTTCGTTTCTGCTAGCGCTGTGCTTCTACACATGTATTTGCTGAACGGTGAAAGCGCACAGTAATGCACTTTTCTCTCAGCAAATACACTGTTTCTAAGGAAAGGGGAACACACTGAGGAGACACTTGTGGGAGCTACTGTGACTAAAACTGAGCTTCCCTACGCACAAGGAAGCAAGAGAATGCTGATTTCATCAAGCCCAGTTACATGCTCAGAATCTGTACTACTGCGCAAATAGGCATGTCTCTGTAGGCAAAAAACTCATTTCTGACAAAGTTGCCCAAATGCATCTCAGAAGTGTGCAACTTGTTCCCTGAGTTAGAAAACGTCGAGAAACGTTCGTTTCTGCTAGTGCTGTGCTTCTAGACATGTATTTGCTGAACGGTGAAAGCGCACAGTAATGCACTTTTCTCCCAGCAAATACACTGTTTCTAAGGAAATGGGAACACACTGAGGAGACACTTGTGGGAGCTTCTGTGAGTAAAACTGAGCTTCCCTACGCACAGGGAAGCAAGAGAAATGCTGATGTCATCAAGCCCAGTTACATACTCAGAATCTGTACTACTGCGCAAATAGGCATGTCTCTGTAGGCAAAAAACTCATTTCTGACAAAGTTGCCCAAATGCATCTCAGAAGTGTGCAACTTGTTCCCTGAGTTAGAAAACGTCGAGAAACGGTAGTTTCTGCTAGCGCTGTGCTTCTACACATGTATTTGCTGAACGGTGAAAGCGCAAGGTAATGCACTTTTCTCCCAGCAAATACACTGTTTCTAAGAAAATGGGAACACACTGAGGAGACACTTGTGGGAGCTACTGTGACTAAAACTGAGCTTCCCTACGCACAGGGAAGCAAGAGAAATGCTGATTTCATAAAGCCCAGTTACATACTCAGAATCTGTACTACTGCGCAAATAGGCATGTCTCTGTAGGCAAAAAACTCATTTCTGACAAAGTTGCCCAAATGCATCTCAGAAGTGTGCAACTTGTTCCCTGAGTTAGAAAACGTCGATAAACGGTCGTTTCTGCTAGCACTGTGCTTCTACACATGTATTTGCTGAACGGTGAAAGCGCACAGTAATGCACTTTTCTCCCAGCAAATACACTGTTTCTAAGGAAATGGGAACACACTGAGGAGACACTTGTGGGAGCTACTGTGACTAAAACTGAGCTTCCCTACGCACAAGGAAGCAAGAGAATGCTGATTTCATCAAGCCCAGTTACATGCTCAGAATCTGTACTACTGCGCAAATAGGCATGTCTCTGTAGGCAAAAAACTCATTTCTGACAAAGTTGCCCAAATGCATCTCAGAAGTGTACAACTTGTTCCCTGAGTTAGAAAACGTCGAGAAACGGTAGTTTCTGCTAGCGCTGTGCTTCTACACATGTATTTGCTGAATGGTGAAAGCGCACAGTAATGCACTTTTCTCCCAGCAAATACACTGTTTCTAAGGAACTGGGAACACACTGAGGAGACACTTGTGGGAGCTACTGTGACTAAAACTGAGCTTCCCTACGCACAGGGAAGCAAGAGAAATGCTGATTTCATCAAGCCCAGTTACCTACTCAGAATCTGTACTACTGCGCAAATAGGCATGTCTCTGTAGGCAAAAAACTCATTTCTGACAAAGTTGCCCAAATGCATCTCAGAAGTGTGCAACTTGTTCCCTGAGTTAGAAAACGTCGAGAAACGTTCGTTTCTGCTAGCGCTGTGCTTCTACACATGTATTTGCTGAACGGTGAAAGCGCACAGTAATGCACTTTTCTCTCAGCAAATACACTGTTTCTAAGGAAATGGGAACACACTGAGTAGACACTTGTGGGACCTACTGTGACTAAAACTGAGCTTCCCTACGCACAAGGAAGCAAGAGAATGCTGATTTCATCAAGCCCAGTTACATGCTCAGAATCTGTACTACTGCGCAAATAGGCATGTCTCTGTAGGCAAAAAACTCATTTCTGACAAAGTTGCCCAAATGCATCTCAGAAGTGTGCAACTTGTTCCCATAGTTAGAAAACGTCGAGAAACGTTCGTTTCTGCTAGTGCTGTGCTTCTAGACATGTATTTGCTGAACGGTGAAAGCGCACAGTAATGCACTTTTCTCCCAGCAAATACACTGTTTCTAAGGAAATGGGAACACACTGAGGAGACACTTGTGGGAGCTACTGTGCGTAAAACTGAGCTTCCCTACGCACAGGGAAGCAAGAGAAATGCTGATGTCATCAAGCCCAGTTACATACTCAGAATCTGTACTACTGCGCAAATAGGCATGTCTCTGTAGGCAAAAAACTCATTTCTGACAAAGTTGCCCAAATGCATCTCAGAAGTGTGCAACTTGTTCCCTGAGTTAGAAAACGTCGAGAAACGTTCGTTTCTGCTAGCGCTGTGCTTCTACACATGTATTTGCTGAACGGTGAAAGCGCACAGTAATGCACTTTTCTCCCAGCAAATACACTGTTTCTAAGAAAATGGGAACACACTGAGGAGACACTTGTGGGAGCTACTGTGACTAAAACTGAGCTTCCCTACGCACAGGGAAGCAAGAGAAATGCTGATTTCATCAAGCCCAGTTACATACTCAGAATCTGTACTACTGCGCAAATAGGCATGTCTCTGTAGGCAAAAAACTCATTTCTGACAAAGTTGCCCAAATGCATCTCAGAAGTGTGCAACTTGTTCCCTGAGTTAGAAAACGTCGAGAAACGGTCGTTTCTGCTAGCACTGTGCTTCTACACATGTATTTGCTGAACGGTGAAAGCGCACAGTAATGCACTTTTCTCCCAGCAAATACACTGTTTCTAAGGAAATGGGAACACACTGAGGAGACACTTGTGGGAGCTACTGTGACTAAAACTGAGCTTCCCTACGCACAAGGAAGCAAGAGAATGCGGATTTCATCAAGCCCAGTTACATGCTCAGAATCTGTACTACTGCGCAAATAGGCATGTCTCTGTAGGCAAAAAACTCATTTCTGACAAAGTTGCCCAAATGCATCTCAGAAGTGTGCAACTTGTTCCCTGAGTTAGAAAACGTCGAGAAACGGTAGTTTCTGCTAGCGCTGTGCTTCTACACATGTATTTGCTGAATGGTGAAAGCGCACAGTAATGCACTTTTCTCCCAGCAAATACACTGTTTCTAAGGAACTGGGAACACACTGAGGAGACACTTGTGGGAGCTACTGTGACTAAAACTGAGCTTCCCTACGCACAGGGAAGCAAGAGAAATGCAGATTTCATCCAGCCCAGTTACATACTCAGAATCTGTACTACTGCGCAAATAGGCATGTCTCTGTAGGCAAAAAACTCATTTCTGACAAAGTTGCCCAAATGCATCTCAGAAGAGTGCAACTTGTTCCCTGAGTTAGAAAACGTCGAGAAACGTTCGTTTCTGCTAGCGCTGTGCTTCTAAACATGTATTTGCTGAACAGTGAAAGCGCACAGTAATGCACTTTTCTCTCAGCAAATACACTGTTTCTAAGGAAATGGGAACACACTGAGGAGACACTTGTGGGAGCTACTGTGACTAAAACTGAGCTTCCCTACGCACAAGGAAGCAAGAGAATGCTGATTTCATCAAGCCCAGTTACATGCTCAGAATCTGTACTACTGCGCAAATAGGCATGTCTCTGTAGGCAAAAAACTCATTTCTGACAAAGTTGCCCAAATGCATCTCAGAAGTGTGCAACTTGTTCCCTGAGTTAGAAAACGTCGAGAAACGTTCGTTTCTGCTAGTGCTGTGCTTCTAGACATGTATTTGCTGAACGGTGAAAGCGCACAGTAATGCACTTTTCTCCCAGCAAATACACTGTTTCTAAGGAAATGGGAACACACTGAGGAGACACTTGTGGGAGCTACTGTGAGTAAAACTGAGCTTCCCTACGCACAGAGAAGCAAGAGAAATGCTGATGTCATCAAGCCCAGTTACATACTCAGAATCTGTACTACTGCGCAAATAGGCATGTCTCTGTAGGCAAAAAACTCATTTCTGACAAAGTTGCCCAAATGCATCTCAGAAGTGTGCAACTTGTTCCCTGAGTTAGAAAACGTCGAGAAACGGTAGTTTCTGCTAGCGCTGTGCTTCTACACATGTATTTGCTGAACGGTGAAAGCGCACAGTAATGCACTTTTCTCCCAGCAAATACACTGTTTCTAAGCAAATGGGAACACACTGAGGAGACACTTGTGGGAGCTACTGTGACTAAAACTGAGCTTCCCTACGCACAGGGAAGCAAGAGAAATGCTGATGTCATCAAGCCCAGTTACATACTCAGAATCTGTACTACTGCGCAAATAGGCATGTCTCTGTAGGCAAAAAGCTCATTTCTGACAAAGTTGCCCAAATGCATCTCAGAAGTGTGCAACTTGTTCCCTGAGTTAGAAAACGTCGAGAAACGTTCGTTTCTGCTAGCGCTGTGCTTCTACACATGTATTTGCTGAACGGTGAAAGCGCACAGTAATGCACTTTTCTCCCAGCAAATACACTGTTTCTAAGGAACTGGGAACACACTGAGGAGACACTTGTGGGAGCTACTGTGACTAAAACTGAGCTTCCCTACGCACAGGGAAGCAAGAGAAATGCTGATTTCATCAAGCCCAGTTACCTACTCAGAATCTGTACTACTGCGCAAATAGGCATGTCTCTGTAGGCAAAAAACTCATTTCTGACAAAGTTGCCCAAATGCATCTCAGAAGTGTGCAACTTGTTCCCTGAGTTAGAAAACGTCGAGAAACGTTCGTTTCTGCTAGCGCTGTGCTTCTACACATGTATTTGCTGAACGGTGAAAGCGCACAGTAATGCACTTTTCTCCCAGCAAATACACTGTTTCTAAGGAAATGGGAACACACTGAGGAGACACTTGTGGGAGCTACTGTGACTAAAACTGAGCTTCCCTACGCACAGGGAAGCAAGAGAAATGCAGATTTCATCCAGCCCAGTTACATACTCAGAATCTGTACTACTGCGCAAATAGGCATGTCTCTGTAGGCAAAAAACTCATTTCTGACAAAGTTGCCCAAATGCATCTCAGAAGAGTGCAACTTGTTCCCTGAGTTAGAAAACGTCGAGAAACGTTCGTTTCTGCTAGCGCTGTGCTTCTACACATGTATTTGCTGAACAGTGAAAGCGCACAGTAATGCACTTTTCTCTCAGCAAATACACTGTTTCTAAGGAAATGGGAACACACTGAGGAGACACTTGTGGGAGCTACTGTGACTAAAACTGAGCTTCCCTACGCACAAGGAAGCAAGAGAATGCTGATTTCATCAAGCCCAGTTACATGCTCAGAATCTGTACTACTGCGCAAATAGGCATGTCTCTGTAGGCAAAAAACTCATTTCTGACAAAGTTGCCCAAAAGCATCTCAGAAGTGTGCAACTTGTTCCCTGAGTTAGAAAACGTCGAGAAACGTTCGTTTCTGCTAGTGCTGTGCTTCTAGACATGTATTTGCTGAACGGTGAAAGCGCACAGTAATGCACTTTTCTCCCAGCAAATACACTGTTTCTAAGGAAATGGGAACACACTGAGGAGACACTTGTGGGAGCTACTGTGACTAAAACTGAGCTTCCCTACGCACAGGGAAGCAAGAGAAATGCTGATGTCATCAAGCCCAGTTACATACTCAGAATCTGTACTACTGCGCAAATAGGCATGTCTCTGTAGGCAAAAAACTCATTTCTGACAAAGTTGCCCAAATGCATCTCAGAAGTGTGCAACTTGTTCCCTGAGTTAGAAAACGTCGAGAAACGGTAGTTTCTGCTAGCGCTGTGCTTCTACACATGTATTTGCTGAACGGTGAAAGCGCACAGTAATGCACTTTTCTCCCAGCAAATACACTGTTTCTAAAAAATGGGAACACACTGAGGAGACACTTGTGGGAGCTACTGTGACTAAAACTGAGCTTCCCTACGCACAGGGAAGCAAGAGAAATGCTGATGTCATCAAGCCCAGTTACATACTCAGAATCTGTACTACTGCGCAAATAGGCATGTCTCTGTAGGCAAAAAGCTCATTTCTGACAAAGTTGCCCAAATGCATCTCAGAAGTGTGCAACTTGTTCCCTGAGTTAGAAAACGTCGAGAAACGTTCGTTTCTGCTAGCGCTGTGCTTCTACACATGTATTTGCTGAACGGTGAAAGCGCACAGTAATGCACTTTTCTCCCAGCAAATACACTGTTTCTAAGGAACTGGGAACACACTGAGGAGACACTTGTGGGAGCTACTGTGACTAAAACTGAGCTTCCCTACGCACAGGGAAGCAAGAGAAATGCTGATTTCATCAAGCCCAGTTACCTACTCAGAATCTGTACTACTGCGCAAATAGGCATGTCTCTGTAGGCAAAAAACTCATTTCTGACAAAGTTGCCCAAATGCATCTCAGAAGTGTGCAACTTGTTCCCTGAGTTAGAAAACGTCGAGAAACGTTCGTTTCTGCTAGCGCTGTGCTTCTACACATGTATTTGCTGAACGGTGAAAGCGCACAGTAATGCACTTTTCTCCCAGCAAATACACTGTTTCTAAGGAAATGGGAACACACTGAGGAGACACTTGTGGGAGCTACTGTGACTAAAACTGAGCTTCCCTACGCACAGGGAAGCAAGAGAAATGCTGATTTCATCAAGCCCAGTTACATACTCAGAATCTGTACTACAGCACAAATAGGCATGTCTCTGTAGGTAAAAAACTCATTTCTGACAAAGTTGCCCAAATGCATCTTAGAAGTGTGCATCTTGTTCCCTGAGTTAGAAAACGTCGAAAAACGGTCGTTTCTGCTAGCGCTGTGCTTCTACACATGTATTTGCTGAACGGTGAAAGCGCACAGTAATGCACTTTTTCCCAGCAAATACACTGTTTCTAAGGAAATGGGGAGACACTTGTGGGAGCTACTGTGACTAAAAGTGAGCTTCCCTACGCACAGGGAAGCAAGAGAAATGCTGATGTCATCAAGCCCAGTTACAATCTCAGAATCTGTACTACTGCGCAAATAGGCATGTCTCTGTAGACAAAAAAATCATTTTTGAGAAAGTTACCCAAATGCATCTCAGAAGTGTGCAACTTGTTCCCTGAGTTAGAAAACGTCGAGAAACGTTCGTTTCTGCTAGCGCTTTGCTTCTACACATGTATTTGCTGAACGGTGAAAGCGCACAGTAATGCACTTTTCTCCCAGCAAATACACTGTTTCTAAGGAACTAGGAACACACTGAGGAGACACTTGTGGGAGCTACTGTGACTAAAACTGAGCTTCCCTACGCACAGGGAAGCAAGAGAAATGCTGATATCATCAAGCCCAGTTACCTACTCAGAATCTGTACTACTGCGCAAATAGGCATGTCTCTGTAGGCAAAAAGCTCATTTCTGACAAAGTTGCCCAAATGCATCTCAGAAGTGTGCAACTTGTTCCCTGAGTTAGAAAACGTCGAGAAACGTTCGTTTCTGCTAGCGCTGTGCTTCTACACATGTATTTGCTGAACGGTGAAAGCGCACAGTAATGCACTTTTCTCCCAGCAAATACACTGTTTATAAGGAACTGGGAACACACTGAGGAGACACTTGTGGGAGCTACTGTGACTAAAACTGAGCTTCCCTACGCACAGGGAAGCAAGAGAAATGCTGATTTCATCAAGCCCAGTTACCTACTCAGAATCTGTACTACTGCGCAAATAGGCATGTCTCTGTAGGCAAAAAACTCATTTCTGACAAAGTTGCCCAAATGCATCTCAGAAGTGTGCAACTTGTTCCCTGAGTTAGAAAACGTCGAGAAACGTTCGTTTCTGCTAGCGCTGTGCTTCTACACATGTATTTGCTGAACGGTGAAAGCGCACAGTAATGCACTTTTCTCCCAGCAAATACACTGTTTCTAAGGAAATGGGAACACACTGAGGAGACACTTGTGGGAGCTACTGTGACTAAAACTGAGCTTCCCTACGCACAGGGAAGCAAGAGAAATGCTGATTTCATCAAGCCCAGTTACATACTCAGAATCTGTACTACAGCACAAATAGGCATGTCTCTGTAGGTAAAAAACTCATTTCTGACAAAGTTGCCCAAATGCATCTTAGAAGTGTGCATCTTGTTCCCTGAGTTAGAAAACGTCGAAAAACGGTCGTTTCTGCTAGCGCTGTGCTTCTACACATGTATTTGCTGAACGGTGAAAGCGCACAGTAATGCACTTTTTCCCAGCAAATACACTGTTTCTAAGGAAATGGGGAGACACTTGTGGGAGCTACTGTGACTAAAAGTGAGCTTCCCTACGCACAGGGAAGCAAGAGAAATGCTGATGTCATCAAGCCCAGTTACAATCTCAGAATCTGTACTACTGCGCAAATAGGCATGTCTCTGTAGACAAAAAAATCATTTTTGAGAAAGTTACCCAAATGCATCTCAGAAGTGTGCAACTTGTTCCCTGAGTTAGAAAACGTCGAGAAACGTTCGTTTCTGCTAGCGCTTTGCTTCTACACATGTATTTGCTGAACGGTGAAAGCGCACAGTAATGCACTTTTCTCCCAGCAAATACACTGTTTCTAAGGAACTAGGAACACACTGAGGAGACACTTGTGGGAGCTACTGTGACTAAAACTGAGCTTCCCTACGCACAGGGAAGCAAGAGAAATGCTGATTTCATCAAGCCCAGTTACCTACTCAGAATCTATACTACTGCGCAAATAGGCATGTCTCTGTAGGCAAAAAACTCATTTCTGACAAAGTTGCCCAAATGCATCTCAGAAGTGTGCAACTTGTTCCCTGAGTTAGAAAACGTCGAGAAACGTTCGTTTCTGCTAGCGCTGTGCTTTTACACATGTATTTGCTGAACGGTGAAAGCGCACAGTAATGCACTTTTCTCCCAGCAAATACACTGTTTCTAAGGAAATGGGAACACACTGAGGAGACACTTGTGGGAGCTACTGTGACTAAAACTGAGCTTCCCTACGCACAGGGAAGCAAGAGAAATGCTGATTTCATCAAGCCCAGTTACATACTCAGAATCTGTACTACAGCACAAATAGGCATGTCTCTGTAGGTAAAAAACTCATTTCTGACAAAGTTGCCCAAATGCATCTTAGAAGTGTGCATCTTGTTCCCTGAGTTAGAAAACGTCGAAAAACGGTCGTTTCTGCTAGCGCTGTGCTTCTACACATGTATTTGCTGAACGGTGAAAGCGCACAGTAATGCACTTTTTCCCAGCAAATACACTGTTTCTAAGGAAATGGGGAGACACTTGTGGGAGCTACTGTGACTAAAAGTGAGCTTCCCTACGCACAGGGAAGCAAGAGAAATGCTGATGTCATCAAGCCCAGTTACAATCTCAGAATCTGTACTACTGCGCAAATAGGCATGTCTCTGTAGACAAAAAAATCATTTTTGAGAAAGTTACCCAAATGCATCTCAGAAGTGTGCAACTTGTTCCCTGAGTTAGAAAACGTCGAGAAACGTTCGTTTCTGCTAGCGCTTTGCTTCTACACATGTATTTGCTGTACGGTGAAAGCGCAAGGTAATGCACTTTTCTCCCAGCAAATACACTGTTTCTAAGAAAATGGGAACACACTGAGGAGACACTTGTGGGAGCTACTGTGACTAAAACTGAGCTTCCCTACGCACAGGGAAGCAAGAGAAATGCTGATGTCGTCAAGCCCAGTTACATACTCAGAATCTGTACTACTGCGCAAATAGGCATGTCTCTGTAGGCAAAAAGCTCATTTCTGACAAAGTTGCCCAAATGCATCTCAGAAGTGTGCAACTTGTTCCCTGAGTTAGAAAACGTCGAGAAACGGTCGTTTCTGCTAGCGTTGTGCTTCTACACATGTATTTGCTGAACGGTGAAAGCGCACAGTAATGCACTTTTCTCCCAGCATATACACTGTTTCTAAGGAAATGGGAACACACTGAGGAGACACTTGTGGGAGCTACTGTGTCTAAAACTGAGCTTCCCTACGCACTGGGAAGCAAGAGAAATGCTGATTTCATCAAGCCCAGTTACATACTCAGAATCTGTACTACTACGCAAATAGGCATGTCTCTGTAGGCAAAAAACTCATTTTTGAGAAAGTTACCGAAATGCATCTCAGAAGTGTGCAACTTGTTTCCTTAGTTAGAAAACGTCGAGAAACGGTCGTTTCTGCTAGCGCTGTGCTTCTACACATGTATTTGTTGAACGGTGAATGCGCACAGTAATGCACTTTTCTCCCAGCAAATACACTGTTTCTAAGGAAATGGGAACACACTGAGGAGACACTTGTGGGAGCTACTGTGACTAAAACTGAGCTTCCCTACGCACAGGGAAGCAAGAGAAATGCTGATTTCATCAAGCCCAGTTACCTACTCAGAATCTGTACTACTGCGCAAATAGGCATGTCTCTGTAGGCAAAAAACTCATTTCTGACAAAGTTGCCCAAATGCATCTCAGAAGTGTGCAACTTGTTCCCTGAGTTAGAAAACGTCGAGAAACGTTCGTTTCTGCTAGCGCTGTGCTTCTACACATGTATTTGCTGAACGGTGAAAGCGCACAGTAATGCACTTTTCTCCCAGCAAATACACTGTTTCTAAGGAAATGGGAACACACTGAGGAGACACTTGTGGGAGCTACTGTGACTAAAACTGAGCTTCCCTACGCACAAGGAAGCAAGAGAATGCGGATTTCATCAAGCCCAGTTACATGCTCAGAATCTGTACTACTGCGCAAATAGGCATGTCTCTGTAGGCAAAAAACTCATTTCTGACAAAGTTGCCCAAATGCATCTCAGAAGTGTGCAACTTGTTCCCTGAGTTAGAAAACGTCGAGAAACGGTAGTTTCTGCTAGCGCTGTGCTTCTACACATGTATTTGCTGAATGGTGAAAGCGCACAGTAATGCACTTTTCTCCCAGCAAATACACTGTTTCTAAGGAACTGGGAACACACTGAGGAGACACTTGTGGGAGCTACTGTGACTAAAACTGAGCTTCCCTACGCACAGGGAAGCAAGAGAAATGCAGATTTCATCCAGCCCAGTTACATACTCAGAATCTGTACTACTGCGCAAATAGGCATGTCTCTGTAGGCAAAAAACTCATTTCTGACAAAGTTGCCCAAATGCATCTCAGAAGAGTGCAACTTGTTCCCTGAGTTAGAAAACGTCGAGAAACGTTCGTATCTGCTAGCGCTGTGCTTCTACACATGTATTTGCTGAACAGTGAAAGCGCACAGTAATGCACTTTTCTCTCAGCAAATACACTGTTTCTAAGGAAATGGGAACACACTGAGGAGACACTTGTGGGAGCTACTGTGACTAAAACTGAGCTTCCCTACGCACAAGGAAGCAAGAGAATGCAGATTTCATCAAGCCCAGTTACATGCTCAGAATCTGTACTACTGCGCAAATAGGCATGTCTCTGTAGGCAAAAAACTCATTTCTGACAAAGTTGCCCAAATGCATCTCAGAAGTGTGCAACTTGTTCCCTGAGTTAGAAAACGTCGAGAAACGTTCGTTTCTGCTAGTGCTGTGCTTCTAGACATGTATTTGCTGAACGGTGAAAGCGCACAGTAATGCACTTTTCTCCCAGCAAATACACTGTTTCTAAGGAAATGGGAACACACTGCGGAGACACTTGTGGGAGCTACTGTGACTAAAACTGAGCTTCCCTACGCACAGGGAAGCAAGAGAAATGCTGATGTCATCAAGCCCAGTTACATACTCAGAATCTGTACTACAGCGCAAATAGGCATGTCTCTGTAGGCAAAAAACTCATTTCTGACAAAGTTGCCCAAATGCATCTCAGAAGTGTGCAACTTGTTCCCTGAGTTAGAAAACGTCGAGAAACGGTAGTTTCTGCTAGCGCTGTGCTTCTACACATGTATTTGCTGAACGGTGAAAGCGCACAGTAATGCACTTTTCTCCCAGCAAATACACTGTTTCTAAGAAAATGGGAACACACTGAGGAGACACTTGTGGGAGCTACTGTGACTAAAACTGAGCTTCCCTACGCACAGGGAAGCAAGAGAAATGCTGATGTCATCAAGCCCAGTTACATACTCAGAATCTGTACTACTGCGCAAATAGGCATGTCTCTGTAGGCCAAAAGCTCATTTCTGACAAAGTTGCCCAAATGCATCTCAGAAGTGTGCAACTTGTTCCCTGAGTTAGAAAACGTCGAGAAACGTTCGTTTCTGCTAGCGCTGTGCTTCTACACATGTATTTGCTGAACGGTGAAAGCGCACAGTAATGCACTTTTCTCCCAGCAAATACACTGTTTCTAAGGAACTGGGAACACACTGAGGAGACACTTGTGGGAGCTACTGTGACTAAAACTGAGCTTCCCTACGCACAGGGAAGCAAGAGAAATGCTGATTTCATCAAGCCCAGTTACCTACTCAGAATCTGTACTACTGCGCAAATAGGCATGTCTCTGTAGGCAAAAAACTCATTTCTGACAAAGTTGCCCAAATGCATCTCAGAAGTGTGCAACTTGTTCCCTGAGTTAGAAAACGTCGAGAAACGTTCGTTTCTGCTAGCGCTGTGCTTCTACACATGTATTTGCTGAACGGTGAAAGCGCACAGTAATGCACTTTTCTCCCAGCAAATACACTGTTTCTAAGGAAATGGGAACACACTGAGGAGACACTTGTGGGAGCTACTGTGACTAAAACTGAGCTTCCCTACGCACAGGGAAGCAAGAGAAATGCTGATTTCATCAAGCCCAGTTACATACTCAGAATCTGTACTACAGCACAAATAGGCATGTCTCTGTAGGTAAAAAACTCATTTCTGACAAAGTTGCCCAAATGCATCTTAGAAGTGTGCATCTTGTTCCCTGAGTTAGAAAACGTCGAAAAACGGTCGTTTCTGCTAGCGCTGTGCTTCTACACATGTATTTGCTGAACGGTGAAAGCGCACAGTAATGCACTTTTTCCCAGCAAATACACTGTTTCTAAGGAAATGGGGAGACACTTGTGGGAGCTACTGTGACTAAAAGTGAGCTTCCCTACGCACAGGGAAGCAAGAGAAATGCTGATGTCATCAAGCCCAGTTACAATCTCAGAATCTGTACTACTGCGCAAATAGGCATGTCTCTGTAGACAAAAAAATCATTTTTGAGAAAGTTACCCAAATGCATCTCAGAAGTGTGCAACTTGTTCCCTGAGTTAGAAAACGTCGAGAAACGTTCGTTTCTGCTAGCGCTTTGCTTCTACACATGTATTTGCTGAACGGTGAAAGCGCACAGTAATGCACTTTTCTCCCAGCAAATACACTGTTTCTAAGGAACTAGGAACACACTGAGGAGACACTTGTGGGAGCTACTGTGACTAAAACTGAGCTTCCCTACGCACAGGGAAGCAAGAGAAATGCTGATTTCATCAAGCCCAGTTACCTACTCAGAATCTGTACTACTGCGCAAATAGGCATGTCTCTGTAGGCAAAAAGCTCATTTCTGACAAAGTTGCCCAAATGCATCTCAGAAGTGTGCAACTTGTTCCCTGAGTTAGAAAACGTCGAGAAACGTTCGTTTCTGCTAGCGCTGTGCTTCTACACATGTATTTGCTGAACGGTGAAAGCGCACAGTAATGCACTTTTCTCCCAGCAAATACACTGTTTCTAAGGAACTGGGAACACACTGAGGAGACACTTGTGGGAGCTACTGTGACTAAAACTGAGCTTCCCTACGCACAGGGAAGCAAGAGAAATGCTGATTTCATCAAGCCCAGTTACCTACTCAGAATCTGTACTACTGCGCAAATAGGCATGTCTCTGTAGGGAAAAAACTCATTTCTGACAAAGTTGCCCAAATGCATCTCAGAAGTGTGCAACTTGTTCCCTGAGTTAGAAAACGTCGAGAAACGTTCGTTTCTGCTAGCGCTGTGCTTCTAGACATGTATTTGCTGAACGGTGAAAGCGCACAGTAATGCACTTTTCTCCCAGCAAATACACTGTTTCTAAGGAAATGGGAACACACTGAGGAGACACTTGTGGGAGCTACTGTGACTAAAACTGAGCTTCCCTACGCACAGGGAAGCAAGAGAAATGCTGATTTCATCAAGCCCAGTTACATACTCAGAATCTGTACTACAGCACAAATAGGCATGTCTCTGTAGGTAAAAAACTCATTTCTGACAAAGTTGCCCAAATGCATCTTAGAAGTGTGCATCTTGTTCCCTGAGTTAGAAAACGTCGAAAAACGGTCGTTTCTGCTAGCGCTGTGCTTCTACACATGTATTTGCTGAACGGTGAAAGCGCACAGTAATGCACTTTTTCCCAGCAAATACACTGTTTCTAAGGAAATGGGGAGACACTTGTGGGAGCTACTGTGACTAAAAGTGAGCTTCCCTACGCACAGGGAAGCAAGAGAAATGCTGATGTCATCAAGCCCAGTTACAATCTCAGAATCTGTACTACTGCGCAAATAGGCATGTCTCTGTAGACAAAAAAATCATTTTTGAGAAAGTTACCCAAATGCATCTCAGAAGTGTGCAACTTGTTCCCTGAGTGAGAAAACGTCGAGAAACGTTCGTTTCTGCTAGCGCTTTGCTTCTACACATGTATTTGCTGAACGGTGAAAGCGCACAGTAATGCACTTTTCTCCCAGAAAATACACTGTTTCTAAGGAACTGGGAACACACTGAGGAGACACTTGTGGGAGCTACTGTGACTAAAACTGAGCTTCCCTACGCACAGGGAAGCAAGAGAAATGCTGATTTCATCCAGCCCAGTTACATACTCAGAATCTGTACTACTGCGCAAATAGGCATGTCTCCGTAGACAAAAAACTCATTTCTGACAAAGTTGCCCAAATGCATCTCAGAAGTGTGCAACTTGTTCTCTGAGTTAGAAAACGTCGAGAAACGTTCGTTTCTGCTAGCGCTGTGCTTCTACACATGTATTTGCTGAACGGTGAAAGCGCACAGTAATGCACTTTTCTCCCAGCAAATACACTGTTTCTAAGGAACTGGGAACACACTGAGGAGACACTTGTGGGAGCTACTGTGAATAAAACTGAGCTTCCCTACGCACAGGGAAGCAAGAGAAATGCTGATTTAATCAAGCCCAGTTACCTACTCAGAATCTGTACTACTGCGCAAATAGGCATGTCTCTGTAGGCAAAAAACTCATTTCTGACAAAGTTGCCCAAATGCATCTCAGAAGTGTGCAACTTGTTCCCTGAGTTAGAAAACGTCGAGAAACGTTCGTTTCTGCTAGCGCTGTGCTTCTACACATGTATTTGCTGAACGGTGAAAGCGCACAGTAATGCACTTTTCTCCCAGCAAATACACTGTTTCTAAGGAAATGGGAACACACTGAGGAGACACTTGTGGGAGCTACTGTGACTAAAACTGAGCTTCCCTACGCACAGGGAAGCAAGAGAAATGCTGATGTCATCAAGCCCAGTTACATACTCAGAATCTGTACTACTGCACAAATAGGCATGTCTCTTTAGGCAAAAAACTCATTTCTGACAAAGTTGCCCAAATGCATCTCAGAAGTGTGCAACTTGTTCCCTGAGTTAGAAAACGTCGAGAAACGTTCGTTTCTGCTAGCGCTGTGCTTCTACACATGTATTTGCTGAACGGTGAAAGCGCACAGTAATGCACTTTTCTCCCAGCAAATACACTGCTTCTAAGGAACAGGGAACACACTGAGGAGACACTTGTGGAAGCTACTGTGACTAAAACTGAGCTTCCCTACGCACATGGAAGCAAGAGAAATGCTGATTTCATCAAGCCCAGTTACATACTCAGAATCTTTACTACTGCGCAAATAGGCATGTCTCTTTAGGCAAAAAACTCATTTCTGACAAAGTTGCCCAAATGCATCTCAGAAGTGTGCAACTTGTTCCCTGAGTTAGAAAACGTCGAGAAACGTTCGTTTCTGCTAGCGCTGTGCTTCTACACATGTATTTGCTGAACGGTGAAAGCGCACAGTAATGCACTTTTCTCCCAGCAAATACACTGTTTCTAAGGAAATGGGAACACACTGAGGAGACACGTGTGGGAGCTACTGTGACTAAAACTGAGCTTCCCTACGCACAGGGAAGCAAGAGAATGCTGATTTCATCAAGCCCAGTTACATACTCAGAATCTGTACTACTGCGCAAATAGGCATGTCTCTGTAGGCAAAAAACTCATTTCTGACAAAGTTGCCCAAATGCATCTCAGAAGTGTGCCACTTGTTCCCTGAGTTAGAAAACGTCGAGAAACGTTCGTTTCTGCTAGCGCTGTGCTTCTACACATTTATTTGCTGAACGGTGAAAGCGCACAGTAATGCACTTTTCTCCCAGAAAATACACTGTTTCTAAGGAACTGGGAACACACTGAGGAGACACTTGTGGGAGCTACTGTGACTAAAACTGAGCTTCCCTACGCACAGGGAAGCAAGAGAATGCTGATTTCATCAAGCCCAGTTACCTACTCAGAATCTGTACTACTGCGCAAATAGGCATGTCTCTGTAGGCAAAAACCTCATTTCTGACAAAGTTGCCCAAATGCATCTCAGAAGTGTGCAACTTGTTCCCTGAGTTAGAAAACGTCGAGAAAGGTCGTTTCTGCTAGCGCTGTGTTTCTACACATGTATTTGCTGAACCGTGAAAGCGTACAGTAATGCACTTTTCTCCCAGCAAATACACTGTTTCTATGGAAATGGGAACACACTGAGGAGACACTTGTGGGAGCTACTGTGACTAAAACTGAGCTTCCCTACGCACAGGGAAGCAAGAGAAATGCTGATTTCATCAAGCCCAGTTACATACTCAGAATATGTACTACTGAGCAAATAGGCATGTCTCTGTAGGCAAAAAACTCATTTCTGACAAAGTTGTTCAAATGCATCTCAGAAGTGTGCAACTTGTTCCCTGAGTTAGAAAACGTCGAGAAACGGTCGTTTCTGCTAGCGCTGTGCTTCTACACATGTATTTGCTGAACGGTGAAAGCGCAGAGTAATGCACTTTTCTCCCAGCAAATACACTGTTTCTAAGGAAATGGGAACACACTGAGGAGACACTTGTGGGAGCTACTGTGACTAAAACTGAGCTTCCCTAATCACAGGGAAGCAAGAAAATTCTGATTTCATCAAGCCCAGTTACATACTCAGAATCTGTACTACTGCGCAATTAGACATGTCTCTGTAGGTAGAAAACTCATTTCTGAGAAAGTTGCCCAAATGCATCTCAGAAGTGTGCAACTTGTTCCCTGAGTTAGAAAACGTCGAGAAACGGTCGTTTCAGCTGGCACTGTGCTTCTACACATTTATTTGCTGAACGGTGAAAGCGCACAGTAATGCACTTTTCTCCCAGAAAATACACTGTTTCTAAGGAACTAGGAACACACTGAGGAGACACTTGTGGGAGCTACTGTGACTAAAAGTGCGCTTCCCTACGCACAGGGAAGCAAGAAAAATGCTGATTTCATCAAGCCCAGTTACATACTCAGAATCTGTACTACTGCGCAAATAGGCATGTCTCTGTAGGTAAAAAACTCATTTCTGACAAAGTTGCCCAAATGCATCTTAGAAGTGTGCATCTTGTTCCCTGAGTTAGAAAACGTCGAAAAACGGTCGTTTCTGCTAGCGCTGTGCTTCTACACATGTATTTGCTGAACGGTGAAAGCGCACAGTAATGCACTTTTTCCCAGCAAATACACTGTTTCTAAGGAAATGGGGAGACACTTGTAGGAGCTACTGTGACTAAAAGTGAGCTTCCCTACGCACAGGGAAGCAAGAGAAATGCTGATGTCATCAAGCCCAGTTACAATCTCAGAATCTGTACTACTGCGCAAATAGGCATGTCTCTGTAGACAAAAAAATCATTTTTGAGAAAGTTACCCAAATGCATCTCAGAAGTGTGCAACTTGTTCCCTGAGTTAGAAAACGTCGAGAAACGTTCGTTTCTGCTAGCGCTTTGCTTCTACACATGTATTTGCTGAACGGTGAAAGCGCACAGTAATGCACTTTTCTCCCAGAAAATACACTGTTTCTAAGGAACTGGGAACACACTGAGGAGACACTTGTGGGAGCTACTGTGACTAAAACTGAGCTTCCCTACGCACAGGGAAGCAAGAGAAATGCTGATTTCATCAAGCCCAGTTACCTACTCAGAATCTGTACTACTGCGCAAATAGGCATGTCTCTGTAGGCAAAAAACTCATTTCTGACAAAGTTGCCCAAATGCATCGCAGAAGTGTGCAACTTGTTCCCTGAGTTAGAAAACGTCGAGAAACGTTCGTTTCTGCTAGCGCTGTGCTTCTACACATGTATTTGCTGAACGGTGAAAGCGCACAGTAATGCACTTTTCTCCCAGCAAATACACTGTTTCTAAGGAAATGGGAACACACTGAGGAGACACTTGTGGGAGCTACTGTGACTAAAACTGAGCTTCCCTACGCACAGGGAAGCAAGAGAAATGCTGATTTCATCAAGCCCAGTTACATACTCAGAATCTGTACTACTGCACAAATAGGCATGTCTCTGTAGGTAAAAAACTCATTTCTGACAAAGTTGCCCAAATGCATCTTAGAAGTGTGCATCTTGTTCCCTGAGTTAGAAAACGTCGAAAAACGGTCGTTTCTGCTAGCGCTGTGCTTCTACACATGTATTTGCTGAACGGTGAAAGCGCACAGTAATGCACTTTTTCCCAGCAAATACACTGTTTCTAAGGAAATGGGGAGACATTTGTGGGAGCTACTGTGACTAAAAGTGAGCTTCCCTACGCACAGGGAAGCAAGAGAAATGCTGATGTCATCAAGCCCAGTTACAATCTCAGAATCTGTACTACTGCGCAAATAGGCATGTCTCTGTAGACAAAAAAATCATTTTTGAGAAAGTTACCCAAATGCATCTCAGAAGTGTGCAACTTGTTCCCTGAGTTAGAAAACGTCGAGAAACGTTCGTTTCTGCTAGCGCTTTGCTTCTACACATGTATTTGCTGAACGGTGAAAGCGCACAGTAATGCACTTTTCTCCCAGAAAATACACTGTTTCTAAGGAACTGGGAACACACTGAGGAGACACTTGTGGGAGCTACTGTGACTAAAACTGAGCTTCCCTACGCACAGGGAAGCAAGAGAAATGCTGATTTCATCCAGCCCAGTTACATACTCAGAATCTGTACTACTGCGCAAATAGGCATGTCTCCGTAGACAAAAAACTCATTTCTGACAAAGTTGCCCAAATGCATCTCAGAAGTGTGCAACTTGTTCTCTGAGTTACAAAACGTCGAGAAACGTTCGTTTCTGCTAGCGCTGTGCTTCTACACATGTATTTGCTGAACGGTGAAAGCGCACAGTAATGCACTTTTCTCCCAGCAAATACACTGTTTCTAAGGAACTGGGAACACACTGAGGAGACACTTGTGGGAGCTACTGTGACTAAAACTGAGCTTCCCTACGCACAGGGAAGCAAGAGAAATGCTGATTTAATCAAGCCCAGTTACCTACTCAGAATCTGTACTACTGCGCAAATAGGCATGTCTCTGTAGGCAAAAAACTCATTTCTGACAAAGTTGCCCAAATGCATCTCAGAAGTGTGCAACTTGTTCCCTGAGTTAGAAAACGTCGAGAAACGTTCGTTTCTGCTAGCGCTGTGCTTCTACACATGTATTTGCTGAACGGTGAAAGCGCACAGTAATGCACTTTTCTCCCAGCAAATACACTGTTTCTAAGGAAATGGGAACACACTGAGGAGACACTTGTGGGAGCTACTGTGACTAAAACTGAGCTTCCCTACGCACAGGGAAGCAAGAGAAATGCTGATGTCATCAAGCCCAGTTACATACTCAGAATCTGTACTACTGCACAAATAGGCATGTCTCTTTAGGCAAAAAACTCATTTCTGACAAAGTTGCCCAAATGCATCTCAGAAGTGTGCAACTTGTTCCCTGAGTTAGAAAACGTCGAGAAACGTTCGTTTCTGCTAGCGCTGTGCTTCTACACATGTATTTGCTGAACGGTGAAAGCGCACAGTAATGCACTTTTCTCCCAGCAAATACACTGCTTCTAAGGAACAGGGAACACACTGAGGAGACACTTGTGGGAGCTACTGTGACTAAAACTGAGCTTCCCTACGCACAGGGAAGCAAGAGAAATGCTGATTTCATCAAGCCCAGTTACATACTCAGAATCTGTACTACTGCGCAAATAGGCATGTCTCTTTAGGCAAAAAACTCATTTCTGACAAAGTTGCCCAAATGCATCTCAGAAGTGTGCAACTTGTTCCCTAAGTTAGAAAACGTCGAGAAACGTTCGTTTCTGCTAGCGCTGTGCTTCTACACATGTATTTGCTGAACGGTGAAAGCGCACAGTAATGCACTTTTCTCCCAGCAAATACACTGTTTCTAAGGAAATGGGAACACACTGAGGAGACACGTGTGGGAGCTACTGTGACTAAAACTGAGCTTCCCTACGCACAGGGAAGCAAGAGAATGCTGATTTCATCAAGCCCAGTTACATACTCAGAATCTGTACTACTGCGCAAATAGGCATGTCTCTGTAGGCAAAAAACTCATTTCTGACAAAGTTGCCCAAATGCATCTCAGAAGTGTGCCACTTATTCCCTGAGTTAGAAAACGTCGAGAAACGGTCGTTTCAGCTTGCACTGTGCTTCTACACATGTATTTGTTGAACGGTGAAAGCACACAGTAATGCACTTTTCTCCCAGCAAATACACTGTTTCTAAGGAAATGGGAACACACTGAGGAGACACTTGTGGGAGCTACTGTGACTAAAACTGAGCTTCCCTACGCACAGGGAAGCAAGAGAAATGCTGATTTCATCAAGCCCAGTTACATACTCAGAATCTGTACTACTGCGCAAATAGGCATGTCTCTTTAGGCAAAAAACTCATTTCTGACAAAGTTGCCCTAATGCATCTCAGAAGTGTGCAACTTGTTCCCTGAGTTAGAAAACGTCGAGAAACGTTCGTTTCTGCTAGCGCTGTGCTTCTACACATGTATTTGCTGAACGGTGAAAGCGCACAGTAATGCACTTTTCTCCCAGCAAATACACTGTTTCTAAGGAACTAGGAACACACTGAGGAGACACGTGTGGGAGCTACTGTGACTAAAACTGAGCTTCCCTACGCACAGGGAAGCAAGAGAATGCTGATTTCATCAAGCCCAGTTACATACTCAGAATCTGTACTACTGCGCAAATAGGCATGTCTCTGTAGGCAAAAAACTCATTTCTGACAAAGTTGCCCAAATGCATCTCAGAAGTGTGCCACTTGTTCCCTGAGTTAGAAAACGTCGAGAAACGGTCGTTACAGCTGGCACTGTGCTTCTACACATGTATTTGTTGAACGGTGAAAGCACACAGTAATGCACTTTTCTCCCAGCAAATACACTGTTTCTAAGGAAATGGGAACACACTGAGGAGACACTTGTGGGAGCTACTGTGACTAAAACTGAGCTTCCCTACGCACAGGGAAGCAAGAGAAATGCTGATTTCATCAAGCCCAGTTACATACTCAGAATTTGTACTACTGCGCAAATAGGCATGTCTCTGTAGGCAAAAAACTCATTTCTGACAAAGTTGCCAAAATGCATCTCAGAAGTGTGCCACTTGTTCCCTGAGTTGAAAACGTCGAGAAACGGTCGTTTCAGCTAGCGCTGTGCTTCTACACATGTATTTGCTGAACGGTGAAAGCACACAGTAATGCACTTTTCTCCCAGCAAATACACTGTTTCTAAGGAACTGGGAACACACTGAGGAGACACTTGTGGGAGCTACTGTGACTAAAACTGAGCTTCCCTAATCACAGGGAAGCAAGAAAATTCTGATTTCATCAAGCCCAGTTACATACTCAGAATCTGTACTACTGCGCAATTAGGCATGTCTCTGTAGACAAAAAAATCATTTCTGACAAAGTTGCCCAAATGCATCTCAGAAGTGTGCAACTTGTTCCATGAGTTAGAAAACGTCGATAAACGGTCGTTTCTGCTAGCGTTGTGCTTCTACACATGTATTTGCTGAACGGTGAAAGCGCACAGTAATGCACTTTTCTCCCAGCAAATACACTGTTTCTAAGGAAATGGGAACACACTGAGGAGACACTTGTGGGAGCTACTGTGACTAAAACTGAGCTTCCCTACGCACAGGGAAGCAAGAGAAATGCTGATTTCATCAAGCCCAGTTACATACTCAGAATCTGTACTACTGCGCAAATAGGCATGTCTCTGAAGGCAAAAAACTCATTTCAAACAAAGTTGCCCAAATGCATCTCAGAAGTGTGCAACCTGTTCCCTGAGTTAGAAAACGTCGAGAAACGTTCGTTTCTGCTAGCGCTGTGCTTCTACACATGTATTTGCTGAACGGTGAAAGCGCACAGTAATGCACTTTTCTCCCAGCAAATACACTGTTTCTAAGGAAATGGGAACACACTGAGGAGACACTTGTGGGAGCTACTGTGACTAAAACTGAGCTTCCCTACGCACAGGGAAGCAAGAGAAATGCTGATTTCATCAAGCCCAGTTACATACTCAGAATCTGTACTACTGCGCAAATAGGCATGTCTCTGTAGGCAAAAAACTCATTTCTGACAAAGTTGCCCAAATGCATCTCAGAAGTGTGCAACTTGTTCCATGAGTTAGAAAACGTCGACAAACGGTCGTTTCTGCTAGCGTTGTGCTTCTACACATGTATTTGCTGAACGGTGAAAGCGCACAGTAATGCACTTTTCTCCCAGCAAAAACACTGTTTCTAAGGAAATGGGAACACACTGAGGAGACACTTGTGGGAGCTACTGTGACTAAAACTGAGCTTCCCTACGCACAGGGAAGCAAGAGAAATGCTGATTTCATCAAGCCCAGTTACATACTCAGAATCTGTACTACTGCGCAAATAGGCATGTCTCTGAAGGCAAAAAACTCATTTCTGACAAAGTTGCCCAAATGCATCTCAGAAGTGTGCAACCTGTTCCCTGAGTTAGAAAACGTCGAGAAACGTTCGTTTCTGCTAGCGCTGTGCTTCTACACATGTATTTGCTGAACGGTGAAAGCGCACAGTAATGCACTTTTCTCCCAGCAAATACACTGTTTCTAAGGAAATGGGAACACACTGAGGAGACACTTGTGGGAGCTACTGTGACTAAAACTGAGCTTCCCTACGCACAGGGAAGCAAGAGAAATGCTGATTTCATCAAGCCCAGTTACATACTCAGAATCTGTACTACTGCGCAAATAGGCATGTCTCTGTAGGCAAAAAACTCATTTCTGACAAAGTTGCCCAAATGCACCTCAGAAGTGTGCAACTTGTTCCCTGAGTTAGAAAACGTCGAGAAACGGTCGTTTCTGCTAGCGCTGTGCTTCTACACATGTATTTGCTGAACGGTGAAAGCCCACAGTAACGCACTTTTCTCCCAGCAAATACACTGTTTCTAAGGAAATGGGAACACACTGAGGAGACACTTGTGGGAGCTACTGTGACTAAAACTGAGCTTCCCTACGCACAGGGAAGCAAGAGAAATGCTGATTTCATCAAGCCCAGTTACATACTCAGAATCTGTACTACTGCGCAAATAGGCATGTCTCTGTAGGCAAAAAACTCATTTCTGACAAAGTTGCCCAAATGCATCTCAGAAGTGGGCAACTTGTTCCCTGAGTTAGAAAACGTCGAGAAACGGTCGTTTCAGCTAGCGCTGTGCTTCTACACATGTATTTGCTGAACGTTGAAAGCACACAGTAATGCACATTTCTCCCAGCAAAAACACTGTTTCTAAGGAACTGGGAACACACTGAGGAGACACTTGTGGGAGCTACTGTGACTAAAACTGAGCTTCCCTACGCACAGGGAATCAAGAGAAATGCTGATTTCATCAAGCCCAGTTACATACTCAGAATCTGTACTACTGCGCAAATAGGCATGTCTCTGTAGGCAAAAAACTCATTTCTGACAAAGTTGCCCAAATGCATCTCAGAAGTGTGCAACTTCTTCCCCGAGTTAGATAACGTAGAGAAACGTTCGTTTCTGCTAGCGCTGTGCTTCTACACATGTATTTGCTGAATGGTGAAAGCGCACAGTAATGCACTTTTCTCCCAGCAAATACACTGTTTCTAAGGAAATGGGAATACTCTGAGGAGACACTTGTGGGAGCTACTGTGACTAAAACTGAGCTTCGCTACGCACAGGGAAGCAGGAGAAATGCTGATTTCATTCAGCCCAGTTACATACTCAGAATCTGTACTACTGCGCAAATAGGCATGTCTCTGTAGGCAAAAAACTCATTTCTGACAAAGTTGCCCAAATGCATCACAGAAGTGTGCAACTTCTTCCCTGAGTTAGAAAAAGTCGAGAAACGTTCGTTTCTGCTAGCGCTGTGCTTCTACACATGTATTTCCTGAACGCTGAAAGCGCACAGTAATGCACTTTTCTCCCAGCAAATACACTGTTTCTAAGGAAATGGGAACACACTGAGAAGACACTTGTGGGAGCTACTTTGACTAAAACTGAGCTTCCCTACGCACAGGGAAGCAAGAGAAATGCTGATTTCATCCAGCCCAGTTACATACTCAGAATCTGTACTACTGCGCAAATAGACATGTCTCTGTAGGCAAAAAACTCATTTCTGACAAAGTTGCCCAAATGCATCTCAGAAGTGTGCAACCTGTTCCCTGAGTTAGAAAACGTCGAGAAACATTCGTTTCTGCTAGCGCTGTGCTTCTACACATGTATTTGCTGAATGGTGAAAGCGCACAGTAATGCACTTTTCTCCCAGCAAATACACTGTTTCTAAGGAACTGGGAACACACTGAGGAGACACTTGTGGGAGCTACTGTGACTAAAACTGAGCTTCCCTACGCACAGGGAAGCAAGAGAAATGCTGATTTCATCAAGCCCAGTTACATACTCAGAATCTGTACTACTGCGCAAATAGGCATGTCTCTTTAGGCAAAAAACTCATTTCTGACAAAGTTGCCCAAATGCATCTCAGAAGTGTGCAACTTGTTCCCTGAGTTAGAAAACGTCGAGAAACGGTCGTTTCTGCTAGCGCTGTGCTTCTACACATGTATTTGCTGAACGGTGAAAGCGCACAGTAATGCACTTTTCTCCCAGCAAATACACTGTTTCTAAGGAACTGGGAACACACTGAGGAGACACTTGTGGGAGCTACTGTGACTAAAACTGAGCTTCCCTACGCACAGGGAAGCAAGAGAAATGCTGATATCATAAAGCCCAGTTACATACTCAGAATCTGTACTACTGCACAAATAGACATGTCTCTGTAGGCAAAAAACTCATTTCTGACAAAGTTGCCCAAATGCATCTCAGAAGTGAGCAACCTGTTCCCTGAGTTAGAAAACGTCAAGAAACCTTCGTTTCTGCTAGCGCTGTGCTTCTACACATGTATTTGCTGAACGGTGAAAGCGCACAGTAATGCACTTTTCTCCCAGCAAATACACTGTTTCTAAGGAACTGGGAACACACTGAGGAGACACTTGTGGGAGCTACTGTGACTAAAACTGAGCTTCCCTACGCACAGGGAAGCAAGAGAAATGCTGATTTCATAAAGCCCAGTTACATACTCAGAATCTGTACTACTGCGCAAATAGGCATGTCTCTGTAGGCAAAAAACTCATTTCTGACAAAGTTGCCCAAATGCATCTCAGAAGTGTGCAACTTGTTCCCTGAGTTAGAAAACGTCGAGAAACGGTCGTTTCTGCAAGCGCTGTGCTTCTACACATGTATTTGCTGAACGGTGAAAGCGCACAGTAATGCACTTTTCTCCCTGCAAATACACTGTTTCTAAGGAAATGGGAACACACTGAGGAGACACTTGTGGGAGCTACTGTGACTAAAACTGAGCTTCCCTACGCACAGGGAAGCAAGAGAAATGCTGATTTCATCAAGCCCAGTTACATACTCAGAATCTGTACTACTGCGCAAATAGGCATGTCTCTGTAGGCAAAAAACTCATTTCTGACAAAGTTGCCCAAATGCATCTCAGAAGTGTGCAACTTGTTCCCTGAGTTAGAAAACGTCGAGAAACGGTCGTTTCTGCTAGCGCTGTGCTTCTACACATGTATTTGCTGAACGGTGAAAGCGCACAGTAATGCACTTTTCTCCCAGCAAATACACTGTTTCTAAGGAAATGGGAACACACTGAGGAGACACTTGTGGGAGCTACTGTGACTAAAACTGAGCTTCCCTACGCACAGGGAAGCAAGAGAAATGCTGATTTCATCAAGCCCAGTTACATACTCAGAATCTGTACTACTGCGCAAATAGGCATGTCTCTGTAGGCAAAAAACTCATTTCTGACAAAGTTGCCCAAATGCATCTCAGAAGTGTGCAACTTGTTCCCTGAGTTAGAAAACGTCGAGAAACGGTCGTTTCTGCTAGCGCAGTGCTTCTACACATGTATTTGCTGAACGGTGAAAGCGCACAGTAATGCACTTTTCTCCCAACAAATACACTGTTTCTAAGGAACTGGGAACACACTGAGGAGACACTTGTGGGAGCTACTGTGACTAAAACTGAGCTTCCCTACGCACAGGGAAGCAAGAGAAATGCTGATTTCATCAAGCCCAGTTACATACTCAGAATCTGTACTACTGCGCAAATAGGCATGTCTCTGTAGGCAAAAAACTCATTTCTGACAAAGTTGCCCAAATGCATCGCAGAAGTGTGCAACTTGTTCCCTGAGTTAGAAAACATCGAGAAACGTTCGTTTCTGCTAGCGCTGTGCTTCTACACATGTATTTGCTGAACGGTGAAAGCGCACAGTAATGCACTTTTCTCCCAGCAAATACACTGTTTCTAAGGAACTGGGAACACACTGAGGAGACACTTGTGGGAGCTACTGTGACTAAAACTGAGCTTCCCTACGCACAGGGAAGCAAGAGAAATGCTGATTTCATAAAGCCCAGTTACATACTCAGAATCTGTACTACTGCGCAAATAGGCATGTCTCTGTAGGCAAAAAACTCATTTCTGACAAAGTTGCCCAAATGCATCTCAGAAGTGTGCAACCTGTTCCCTGAGTTAGAAAACGTCGAGAAACTTTCGTTTTTGCTAGCGCTGTGCTTCTACACATGTATTTGCTGAACGGTGAAAGCGCAAAGTAATGCAGTTTTCTCCCAGCAAATACACTGTTTCTAAGGAACGGGGAACACACTGAGGAGACACTTGTGGGAGCTACTGTGACTAAAACTGAGCTTCCCTACGCACAGGGAAGCAAGAGAAATGCTGATTTCATCAAGCCCAGTGACATACTCAGAATCTGTACTACTGCGCAAATAGGCATGTCTGTTTAGGCAAAAAACTCATTTCTGACAAAGTTGCCCAAATGCATCTCAGAAGTGTGCAACTTGTTCCCTGAGTTAGAAAACGTCGAGAAACGGTAGTTTCTGCTAGCGATGTGCTTCTACACATGTATTTGCTGAACGGTGAAAGCGCACAGTAATGCACTTTTCTCCCAGCAAATACACTGTTTCTAAGGAAATGGGAACACACTGAGGAGACACTTGTGGGAGCTACTGTGACTAAAACTGAGCTTCCCTACGCACAGGGAAGCAAGAGAAATGCTGATTTCATCAAGCCCAGTTACATACTCAGAATCTGTACTACTGCGCAAATAGGCATGTCTCTGTAGGCAAAAAACTCATTTCTGACAAAGTTGCCCAAATGCATCTCAGAAGTGTGCAACTTCTTCCCTGAGTTAGATAACGTAGGGAAACGTTCGTTTCTGCTAGCGCTGTGCTTCTACACATGTATTTGCTGAATGGTGAAAGCGCACAGTAATGCACTTTTCTCCCAGCAAATACACTGTTTCTAAGGAAATGGGAATACTCTGAGGAGACACTTGTGGGAGCTACTGTGACTAAAACTGAGCTTCGCTACGCACAGGGAAGCAGGAGAAATGCTGATTTCATTCAGCCCAGTTACATACTCAGAATCTGTACTACTGCGCAAATAGGTATGTCTCTTTAGGCAAAAAACTCATTTCTGACAAAGTTGCCCAAATGCATCACAGAAGTGTGCAACTTCTTCCCTGAGTTAGAAAAAGTCGAGAAACATTCGTTTCTGCTAGCGCTGTGCTTCTACACATGTATTTCCTGAACGCTGAAAGCGCACAGTAATGCACTTTTCTCCCAGCAAATACACTGTTTCTAAGGAAATGGGAACACACTGAGAAGACACTTGTGGCAGCTACTTTGACTAAAACTGAGCTTCCCTACGCACAGGGAAGCAAGAGAAATGCTGATTTCATCCAGCCCAGTTACATACTCAGAATCTGTACTACTGCGCAAATAGACATGTCTCTGTAGGCAAAAAACTCATTTCTGACAAAGTTGCCCAAATGCATCTCAGAAGTGTGCAACCTGTTCCCTGAGTTAGAAAACGTCGAGAAACATTCGTTTCTGCTAGCGCTGTGCTTCTACACATGTATTTGCTGAATGGTGAAAGCGCACAGTAATGCACTTTTCTCCCAGCAAATACACTGTTTCTAAGGAACTGGGAACACACTGAGGAGACACTTTTGGGAGCTACTGTGACGAAAACTGAGCTTCCCTACGCACAGGGAAGCAAGAGAAATGCTGATTTCATCAAGCCCAGTTACATACTCAGAATCTGTACTACTGTGCAAATAGGCATGTCTCTTTAGGCAAAAAACTCATTTCTGACAAAGTTGCCCAAATGCATCTCAGAAGTGTGCAACTTGTTCCCTGAGTTAGAAAACGTCGAGAAACGGTCGTTTCTGCTAGCGCTGTGCTTCTACACATGTATTTGCTGAACGGTGAAAGCGCACAGTAATGCACTTTTCTCCCAGCAAATACACTGTTTCTAAGGAAATGGGAACACACTGAGGAGACACTTGTGGGAGCTACTGTGACTAAAACTGAGCTTCCCTACGCACAGGGAAGCAAGAGAAATGCTGATATCATAAAGCCCAGTTACATACTCAGAATCTGTACTACTGCACAAATAGACATGTCTCTGTAGGCAAAAAACTCATTTCTGACAAAGTTGCCCAAATGCATCTCAGAAGTGTGCAACCTGTTCCCTGAGTTAGAAAACGTCAAGAAACCTTCGTTTCTGCTAGCGCTGTGCTTCTACACATGTATTTGCTGAACGGTGAAAGCGCACAGTAATGCACTTTTCTCCCAGCAAATACACTGTTTCTAAGGAACTGGGAACACACTGAGGAGACACTTGTGGGAGCTACTGTGACTAAAACTGAGCTTCCCTACGCACAGGGAAGCAAGAGAAATGCTGATTTCATCAAGCCCAGTTACATACTCAGAATCTGTACTACTGCGCAAATAGGCATGTCTCTGTAGGCAAAAAACTCATTTCTGACAAAGTTGCCCAAATGCATCTCAGAAGTGTGCAACTTGTTCCCTGAGTTAGAAAACGTCGAGAAACGGTCGTTTCTGCAAGCGCTGTGCTTCTACACATGTATTTCCTGAACGGTGAAAGCGCACAGTAATGCACTTTTCTCCCTGCAAATACACTGTTTCTAAGGAAATGGGAACACACTGAGGAGACACTTGTGGGAGCTACTGTGACTAAAACTGAGCTTCCCTACGCACAGGGAAGCAAGAGAAATGCTGATTTCATCAAGCCCAGTTACATACTCAGAATCTGTACTACTGCGCAAATAGGCATGTCTCTGTAGGCAAAAAACTCATTTCTGACAAAGTTGCCCAAATGCATCTCAGAAGTGTGCAACTTGTTCCCTGAGTTAGAAAACGTCGAGAAACGGTTGTTTCTGCTAGCGCTGTGCTTCTACACATGTATTTGCTGAACGGTGAAAGCGCACAGTAATGCACTTTTCTCCCAGCAAATACACTGTTTCTAAGGAAATGGGAACACACTGAGGAGACACTTGTGGGAGCTACTGTGACTAAAACTGAGCTTCCCTACGCACAGTGAAGCAAGAGAAATGCTGATTTCATCAAGCCCAGTTACATACTCAGAATCTGTACTACTGCGCAAATAGGCATGTCTCTGTAGGCAAAAAACTCATTTCTGACAAAGTTGCCCAAATGCATCTCAGAAGTGTGCAACTTGTTCCCTGAGTTAGAAAACGTCGAGAAACGGTCGTTTCTGCTAGCGCAGTGCTTCTACACATGTATTTGCTGAACGGTGAAAGCGCACAGTAATGCACTTTTCTCCCAACAAATACACTGTTTCTAAGGAACTGGGAACACACTGAGGAGACACTTGTGGGAGCTACTGTGACTAAAACTGAGCTTCCCTACGCACAGGGAAGCAAGAGAAATGCTGATTTCATCAAGCCCAGTTACATACTCAGAATCTGTACTACTGCGCAAATAGGCATGTCTCTGTAGGCAAAAAACTCATTTCTGACAAAGTTGCCCAAATGCATCGCAGAAGTGTGCAACTTGTTCCCTGAGTTAGAAAACATCGAGAAACGTTCGTTTCTGCTAGCGCTGTGCTTCTACACATGTATTTGCTGAACGGTGAAAGCGCACAGTAATGCACTTTTCTCCCAGCAAATACACTGTTTCTAAGGAACTGGGAACACACTGAGGAGACACTTGTGGGAGCTACTGTGACTAAAACTGAGCTTCCCTACGCACAGGGAAGCAAGAGAAATGCTGATTTCATCAAGCCCAGTTACATACTCAGAATCTGTACTACTGCGCAAATAGGCATGTCTCTGTAGGCAAAAAACTCATTTCTGACAAAGTTGCCCAAATGCATCTCAGAAGTGTGCAACCTGTTCCCTGAGTTAGAAAACGTCGAGAAACTTTCGTTTTTGCTAGCGCTGTGCTTCTACACATGTATTTGCTGAACGGTGAAAGCGCAAAGTAATGCAGTTTTCTCCCAGCAAATACACTGTTTCTAAGGAACGGGGAACACACTGAGGAGACACTTGTGGGAGCTACTGTGACTAAAACTGAGCTTCCCTACGCACAGGGAAGCAAGAGAAATGCTGATTTCATCAAGCCCAGTGACATACTCACAATCTGTACTACTGCGCAAATAGGCATGTCTCTTTAGGCAAAAAACTCATTTCTGACAATGTTGCCCAAATGCATCTCAGAAGTGTGCAACTTGTTCCCTGAGTTAGAAAACGTCGAGAAACGGTAGTTTCTGCTAGCGATGTGCTTCTACACATGTATTTGCTGAACGGTGAAAGCGCACAGTAATGCACTTTTCTCCCAGCAAATACACTGTTTCTAAGGAAATGGGAACACACTGAGGAGACACTTGTGGGAGCTACTGTGACTAAAACTGAGCTTCCCTACGCACAGGGAAGCAAGAGAAATGCTGATTTCATCAACCCCAGTTACATACTCAGAATCTGTACTACTGCGCAAATAGGCATGTCTCTGTAGGCAAAAAACTCATTTCTGACAAAGTTGCCCAAATGCATCTCAGAAGTGTGCAACTTGTTCCCTGAGTTAGAAAACGTCGAGAAACGGTCGTTTCTGCTAGCGCTGTGCTTCTACACATGTATTTGCTGAACGGTGAAAGCGCACAGTAATGCACTTTTCTCCCAGCAAATACACTGTTTCTAAGGAAATGGGAACACACTGAGGAGACACTTGTGGGAGCTACTGTGACTAAAACTGAGCTTCCCTACGCACAGGGAAGCAAGAGAAATGCTGATTTCAACAAGCCCAGTTACATACTCAGAATCTGTACTACTGCGCAAATAGGCATGTCTCTGTAGGCAAAAAAATCATTTCTGACAAAGTTGCCCAAATGCATCTCAGAAGTGTGCAACTTGTTCCCTGAGTTAGAAAACGTCGAGAAACGATCGTTTCAGCTAGCGCTGTGCTTCTACACATGTATTTGCTGAACGGTGAAAGCGCACAGTAATGCACTTTTCTCCCAGCAAATACACTGTTTCTAAGGAAATGGGAACACACTGAAGAGACACTTGTGGGAGCTACTGTTACTAAAACTGAGCTTCCCTATGCACAGGGAAGCTAGAGAAATGCTGATTTCATCAAGCCCATTTACATACTCAGAATCTGTACTACTGCGCAAATAGGCATGTCTCTGTAGGCAAAAAACTCATTTCTGACAAAGTTGCCCAAATGCACCTCAGAAGTGTGCAACTTGTTCCCTGAGTTAGAAAACGTCGAGAAACGTTCGTTTCTGCTAGCGCTGTGCTTCTACACATGTATTTGCTGAACGGTGAAAGCCCACAGTAACGCACTTTTCTCCCAGCAAATACACTGTTTCTAAGGAAATGGGAACACACTGAGGAGACACTTGTGGGAGCTACTGTGACTAAAACTGAGCTTCCCTACGCACAGGGAAGCAAGAGAAATGCTGATTTCATCAAGCCCAGTTACATACTCAGAATCTGTACTACTGCGCAAATAGGCATGTCTCTGTAGGCAAAAAACTCATTTCTGACAAAGTTGCCCAAATGCATCTCAGAAGTGGGCAACTTGTTCCCTGAGTTAGAAAATGTCGAGAAACGGTCGTTTCAGCTATCGCTGTGCTTCTACACATGTATTTGCTGAACGTTGAAAGCGCACAGTAATGCACATTTCTCCCAGCAAAAACACTGTTTCTAAGGAACTGGGAACACACTGAGGAGACACTTGTGGGAGCTACTGTGACTAAAACTGAGCTTCCCTACGCACAGTTAAGCAAGAGAAATGCTGATTTCATCAAGCCCAGTTACATACTCAGAATCTGTACTACTGCGCAAATAGGCATGTCTCTGTAGGCAAAAAACTCATTTCTGACAAAGTTGCCCAAATGCATCTCAGAAGTGTGCAACTTGTTCCCTGAGTTAGATAACGTAGAGAAACGTTCGTTTCTGCTAGCGCTGTGCTTCTACACATGTATTTGCTGAATGGTGAAAGCGCACAGTAATGCACTTTTCTCCCAGCAAATACACTGTTTCTAAGGAAATGGGAACACTCTGAGGAGACACTTGTGGGAGCTACTGTGACTAAAACTGAGCTTCCCTACGCACAGGGAAGCAAGAGAAATGCTGATTTCATAAAGCCCAGTTACATACTCAGAATCTGTACTACTGCGCAAATAGACATGACTCTGTAGGCAAAAAACTCATTTCTGACAAAGTTGCCCAAATGCATCTCAGAAGTGTGCAACTTGTTCCCTGAGTTAGAAAACGTCGAGAAACATTCGTTTCTGCTAGCGCTCTGCTTCTACTCATGTATTTGCTGAATGGTGAAAGCGCACAGTAATGCACTTTTCTCCCAGCAAATACAGTGTTTCTAAGGAACTGGGAACACACTGAGGAGAAACTTGTGGGAGCTACTGTGACTAAAACTGAGCTTCCCTACGCACAGGGAAGCAAGAGAAATGCTGATTTCATCAAGCCCAGTTACATACTCAGAATCTGTACTACTGCGCAAATAGGCATGTCTCTGTAGGCAAAAAACTCATTTCTGACAAAGTTGCCCAAATGCATCTCAGAAGTGAGCAACTTGTTCCCTGAGTTAGAAAACGTCGAGAAACGGTCGTTTCAGCTAGCGCTGTGCTTCTACAAAAGTATTTGCTGAACGGTGAAAGCGCACAGTAATGCACATTTCTCCCAGCAAAAACACTGTTTCTAAGGAAATGGGAACACACTGAGGAGACACTTGTGGGAGCTACTGTGACTAAAACTGAGCTTCCCTACGCACAGGGAAGCAGGAGAAATGCTGATTTCATTCAGCCCAGTTACATACTCAGAATCTGTACTACTGCGCAAATAGGTATGTCCCTTTAGGCAAAAAACTCATTTCTGACAAAGTTGCCCAAATGCATCTCAGAAGTGTGCAACTTCTTCCCTGAGTTAGAAAAAGTCGAGAAACGTTCGTTTCTCCTAGCGCTGTGCTTCTACACATGTATTTACTGAACGCTGAAAGCGCACAGTAATGCACTTTTCTCCCAGCAAATACACTCTTTCTAAGGAAATGGGAACACACTGAGAAGACACTTGTGGGAGCTACTGTGACTAAAACTGAGCTTCCCTACGCACAGGGAAGCAAGAGAAATGCTGATTTCATCCAGCCCAGTTACATACTCAGAATCTGTACTACTGCGCAAATAGGCATGTCTCTTTAGGCAAAAAACTAATTTCTGACAAAGTTGCCCAAATGCATCTCAGAAGTGTGCAACTTGTTCCCTGAGTTAGAAAACGTCGAGAAACGGTCGTTTCTGCTAGCGCTGTGCTTCTACACATGTATTTGCTGAACGGTGAAAGCGCACAGTAATGCACTTTTCTCCCAGCAAATACACTGTTTCTAAGGAAATGGGAACACACTGAGGAGACACTTGTGGGAGCTACTGTGACTAAAACTGAGCTTCCCTACGCACAGGGAAGCAAGAGAAATGCTGATTTCATCAAGCCCAGTTACATACTCAGAATCTGTACTACTGCGCAAATAGACATGTCTCTGTAGGCAAAAAACTCATTTCTGACAAAGTTGCCCAAATGCATCTCAGAAGTGTGCAACCTGTTCCCTGAGTTAGAAAACGTCGAGAAACGTTCGTTTCTGCTAGTGCTGTGCTTCTACACATGTATTTGCTGAATGGTGAAAGCGCACAGTAATGCACTTTTCTCCCAGCAAATACACTGTTTCTAAGGAACTGGGAACACACTGAGGAGACACTTGTGGGAGCTACTGTGACTAAAACTGAGCTTCCCTACGCACAGGGAAGCAGGAGAAATGCTGATTTCATCAAGCCCAGTTACATACTCAGAATCTGTACTACTGCGCAAATAGGCATGTCTCTTTAGGCAAAAAACTCATTTCTGACAAAGTTGCCCAAATGCATCTCAGAAGTGTGCAACTTGTTCCCTGAGTTAGAAAACGTCGAGAAACGGTCGTTTCTGCTAGCGCTGTGCTTCTACACATGTATTTGCTGAACGGTGAAAGCGCACAGTAATGCACTTTTCTCCCAGCAAATACACTGTTTCTAAGGAAATGGGAACACACTGAGGAGACACTTGTGGGAGCTACTGTGACTAAAACTGAGCTTCCCTACGCACAGGGAAGCAAGAGAAATGCTGATATCATAAAGCCCAGTTACATACTCAGAATCTGTACTACTGCACAAATAGACATGTCTCTGTAGGCAAAAAACTCATTTCTGACAAAGTTGCCCAAATGCATCTCAGATGTGTGGAACCTGTTCCCTGAGTTAGAAAACGTCAAGAAACCTTCGTTTCTGCTAGCGCTGTGCTTCTACACATGTATTTGCTGAACGGTGAAAGCGCACAGTAATGCACTTTTCTCCCAGCAAATACACTGTTTCTAAGGAAATGGGAACACACTGAGGAGACACTTGTGGGAGCTACTGGGACTAAAACTGAGCTTCCCTACGCACAGGGAAGCAAGAGAAATGCTGATTTCATAAAGCCCAGTTACATACTCAGAATCTGTACTACTGCGCAAATAGGCATGTCTCTGTAGGCAAAAAACTCATTTCTGACAAAGTTGCCCAAATGCATCTCAGAAGTGTGCAACTTGTTCCCTGAGTTAGAAAACGTCGAGAAACGGTCGTTTCTGCAAGCGCTGTGCTTCTACACATGTATTTGCTGAACGGTGAAAGCGCACAGTAATGCACTTTTCTCCCTGCAAATACACTGTTTCTAAGGAAATGGGAACACACTGAGGAGACACTTGTGGGAGCTACTGTGACTAAAACTGAGCTTCCCTACGCACAGGGAAGCAAGAGAAATGCTGATTCATCAAGCCCAGTTACATACTCAGAATCTGTACTACTGCGCAAATAGGCATGTCTCTGTAGGCAAAAAACTCATTTCTGACAAAGTTGCCCAAATGCATCTCAGAAGTGTGCAACTTGTTCCCTGAGTTAGAAAACGTCGAGAAACGGTCGTTTCTGCTAGCGCTGTGCTTCTACACATGTATTTGCTGAACGGTGAAAGCGCACAGTAATGCACTTTTCTCCCAGCAAATACACTGTTTCTAAGGAAATGGGAACACACTGAGGAGACACTTGTGGGAGCTACTGTGACTAAAACTGAGCTTCCCTACGCACAGTGAAGCAAGAGAAATGCTGATTTCATCAAGCCCAGTTACATACTCAGAATCTGTACTACTGCGCAAATAGGCATGTCTCTGTAGGCAAAAAACTCATTTCTGACAAAGTTGCCCAAATGCATCTCAGAAGTGTGCAACTTGTTCCCTGAGTTAGAAAACGTCGAGAAACGGTCGTTTCTGCTAGCGCAGTGCTTCTACACATGTATTTGCTGAACGGTGAAAGCGCACAGTAATGCACATTTCTCCCAACAAATACACTGTTTCTAAGGAACTGGGAACACACTGAGGAGACACTTGTGGGAGCTACTGTGACTAAAACTGAGCTTCCCTTCGCACAGGGAAGCAAGAGAAATGCTGATTTCATCAAGCCCAGTTACATACTCAGAATCTGTACTACTGCGCAAATAGGCATGTCTCTGTAGGCAAAAAACTCATTTCTGACAAAGTTGCCCAAATGCATCTCAGAAGTGTGCAACCTGTTCCCTGAGTTAGAAAACGTCGAGAAACTTTCGTTTTTGCTAGCGCTGTGCTTCTACACATGTATTTGCTGAACGGTGAAAGCGCAAAGTAATGCAGTTTTCTCCCAGCAAATACACTGTTTCTAAGGAACGGGGAACACACTGAGGAGACACTTGTGGGAGCTACTGTGACTAAAACTGAGCTTCCCTACGCACAGGGAAGCAAGAGAAATGCTGATTTCATCAAGCCCAGTGACATACTCAGAATCTGTACTACTGCGCAAATAGGCATGTCTCTTTAGGCAAAAAACTCATTTCTGACAAAGTTGCCCAAATGCATCTCAGAAGTGTGCAACTTGTTCCCTGAGTTAGAAAACGTCGAGAAACGGTAGTTTCTGCTAGCGCTGTGCTTCTACACATGTATTTGCTGAACGGTGAAAGCGCACAGTAATGCACTTTTCTCCCAGCAAATACACTGTTTCTAAGGAAATGGGAACACACTGAGGAGACACTTGTGGGAGCTACTGTGACTAAAACGGAGCTTCCCTACGCACAGGGAAGCAAGAGAAATGCTGATTTCATCAAGCCCAGTTACATACTCAGAATCTGTACTACTGCGCAAATAGGCATGTCTCTGTAGGCAAAAAACTCATTTCTGACAAAGTTGCCCAAATGCATCTCAGAAGTGTGCAACTTGTTCCCTGAGTTAGAAAACGTCGAGAAACGTTCGTTTCTGCTAGCGCTGTGCTTCTACACATGTATTTGCTGAACGGTGAAAGCGCACAGTAATGCACTTTTCTCCCAGCAAATACACTGTTTCTAAGGAAATGGGAACACACTGAGGAGACACTTGTGGGAGCTACTGTGACTAAAACGGAGCTTCCCTACGCACAGGGAAGCAAGAGAAATGCTGATTTCAACAAGCCCAGTTACATACTCAGAATCTGTACTACTGCGCAAATAGGCATGTCTCTGTAGGCAAAAAAATCATTTCTGACAAAGTTGCCCAAATGCATCTCAGAAGTGTGCAACTTGTTCCCTGAGTTAGAAAACGTCGAGAAACGATCGTTTCAGCTAGCGCTGTGCTTCTACACATGTATTTGCTGAACGGTGAAAGCGCACAGTAATGCACTTTTCTCCCAGCAAATACACTGTTTCTAAGGAAATGGGAACACACTGAAGAGACACTTGTGGGAGCTACTGTTACTAAAACTGAGCTTCCCTATGCACAGGGAAGCTAGAGAAATGCTGATTTCATCAAGCCCATTTACATACTCAGAATCTGTACTACTGCGCAAATAGGCATGTCTCTGTAGGCAAAAAACTCATTTCTGACAAAGTTGCCCAAATGCACCTCAGAAGTGTGCAACTTGTTCCCTGAGTTAGAAAACGTCGAGAAACGTTCGTTTCTGCTAGCGCTGTGCTTCTACACATGTATTTGCTGAACGGTGAAAGCCCACAGTAACGCACTTTTCTCCCAGCAAATACACTGTTTCTAAGGAAATGGGAACACATAGAGGAGACACTTGTGGGAGCTACTGTGACTAAAACTGAGCTTCCCTACGCACAGGGAAGCAAGAGAAATGCTGATATCATCAAGCCCAGTTACATACTCAGAATCTGTACTACTGCGCAAATAGGCATTTCTCTGTAGGCAAAAAACTCATTTCTGACAAAGTTGCCCAAATGCATCTCAGAAGTGGGCAACTTGTTCCCTGAGTTAGAAAACGTCGAGAAACGGTCGTTTCAGCTAGCGCTGTGCTTCTACACATGTATTTGCTGAACGTTGAAAGCGCACAGTAATGCACATTTCTCCCAGCAAAAACACTGTTTCTAAGGAACTGGGAACACACTGAGGAGACACTTGTGGGAGCTACTGTGACTAAAACTGAGCTTCCCTACGCACAGTTAAGCAAGAGAAATGCTGATTTCATCAAGCCCAGTTACATACTCAGAATCTGTACTACTGCGCAAATAGGCATGTCTCTGTAGGCAAAAAACTCATTTCTGACAAAGTTGCCCAAATGCATCTCAGAAGTGTGCAACTTGTTCCCTGAGTTAGATAACGTAGAGAAACGTTCGTTTCTGCTAGCGCTGTGCTTCTACACATGTATTTGCTGAATGGTGAAAGCACACAGTAATGCACTTTTCTCCCAGCAAATACACTGTTTCTAAGGAAATGGGAACACTCTGAGGAGACACTTGTGGGAGCTACTGTGACTAAAACTGAGCTTCCCTACGCACAGGGAAGCAAGAGAAATGCTGATTTCATAAAGCCCAGTTACATACTCAGAATCTGTACTACTGCGCAAATAGACATGACTCTGTAGGCAAAAAACTCATTTCTGACAAAGTTGCCCAAATGCATCTCAGAAGTGTGCAACTTGTTCCCTGAGTTAGAAAACGTCGAGAAACATTCGTTTCTGCTAGCGCTCTGCTTCTACTCATGTATTTGCTGAATGGTGAAAGCGCACAGTAATGCACTTTTCTCCCAGCAAATACAGTGTTTCTAAGGAACTGGGAACACACTGAGGAGACACTTGTGGGAGCTACTGTGACTAAAACTGAGCTTCCCTACGCACAGGGAAGCACGAGAAATGCTGATTTCATCAAGCCCAGTTACATACTCAGAATCTGTACTACTGCGCAAATAGGCATGTCTCTGTAGGCAAAAAACTCATTTCTGACAAAGTTGCCCAAATGCATCTCAGAAGTGAGCAACTTGTTCCCTGAGTTAGAAAACGTCGAGAAACGGTCGTTTCAGCTAGCGCTGTGCTTATACAAAAGTATTTGCTGAACGGTGAAAGCGCACAGTAATGCACATTTCTCCCAGCAAAAACACTGTTTCTAAGGAAATGGGAACACACTGAGGAGACACTTGTGGGAGCTACTGTGACTAAAACTGAGCTTCCCTACGCACAGGGAAGCAGGAGAAATGCTGATTTCATTCAGCCCAGTTACATACTCAGAATCTGTACTACTGCGCAAATAGGTATGTCTCTTTAGGCAAAAAACTCATTTCTGACAAAGTTGCCCAAATGCATCTCAGAAGTGTGCAACTTCTTCCCTGAGTTAGAAAAAGTCGAGAAACGTTCGTTTCTGCTAGCGCTGTGCTTCTACACATGTATTTACTGAACGCTGAAAGCGCACAGTAATGCACTTTTCTCCCAGCAAATACACTCTTTCTAAGGAAATGGGAACACACTGAGAAGACACTTGTGGGAGCTACTTTGACTAAAACTGAGCTTCCCTACGCACAGGGAAGCAAGAGAAATGCTGATTTCATCAAGCCCAGTTACATACTCAGAATCTGTACTACTGCGCAAATAGGCATGTCTCTTTAGGCAAAAAACTAATTTCTGACAAAGTTGCCCAAATGCATCTCAGAAGTGTGCAACTTGTTCCCTGAGTTAGAAAACGTCGAGAAACGGTCGTTTCTGCTAGCGCTGTGCTTCTACACATGTATTTGCTGAACGGTGAAAGCGCACAGTAATGCACTTTTCTCCCAGCAAATACACTGTTTCTAAGGAAATGGGAACACACTGAGGAGACACTTGTGGGAGCTACTGTGACTAAAACTGAGCTTCCCTACGCACAGGGAAGCAAGAGAAATGCTGATTTCATCAAGCCCAGTTACATACTCAGAATCTGTACTACTGCGCAAATAGACATGTCTCTGTAGGCAAAAAACTCATTTCTGACAAAGTTGCCCAAATGCATCTCAGAAGTGTGCAACCTGTTCCCTGAGTTAGAAAACGTCGAGAAACGTTCGTTTCTGCTAGTGCTGTGCTTCTACACATGTATTTGCTGAATGGTGAAAGCGCACAGTAATGCACTTTTCTCCCAGCAAATACACTGTTTCTAAGGAACTGGGAACACACTGAGGAGACACTTGTGGGAGCTACTGTGACTAAAACTGAGCTTCCCTACGCACAGGGAAGCAAGAGAAATGCTGATTTCATCAAGCCCAGTTACATACTCAGAATCTGTACTACTGCGCAAATAGGCATGTCTCTTTAGGCAAAAAACTCATTTCTGACAAAGTTGCCCAAATGCATCTCAGAAGTGTGCAACTTGTTCCCTGAGTTAGAAAACGTCGAGAAACGTTCGTTTCTGCTAGCGCTGTGCTTCTACACATGTATTTGCTGAACGGTGAAAGCGCACAGTAATGAACTTTCCTCCCATCAAATACACTGTTTCTAAGGAACTGGGAACACACTGAGGAGACACTTGTGGGAGCTACTGTGACTAAAACTGAGCTTCCCTACGCACAGGGAAGCAAGAGAAATGCTGATTTCATCAAGCCCAGTTACATACTCAGAATCTGTACTACTGCGCAAATAGGCATGTCTCTGTAGGCAAAAAACTCATTTCTGACAAAGTTGCCCAAATGCATCTCAGAAGTGTGCCACTTGTTCCCTGAGTTAGAAAACGTCGAGAAACGGTCGTTTCTGCTAGCGCTGTGCTTCTACACATGTATTTGCTGAACGGTGAAAGTGCACGGTAATGCACTTTTCTCCCAGCAAATACACTGTTTCTAAGGAAATGGGAACACACTGAGGAGACACTTGTGGGAGCTACTGTGACTAAAACTGAGCTTCACTACGCACAGGGAAGCAAGAGAAATGCTGATTTCATCAAGAACAGTTACATACTCAGAATCTGTAGTACTGCGCAAATAGACATGTCTCTGTAGGCAAAAAACTCATTTCTGACAAAGTTGCCCAAATGCATCTCAGAAGTGTGCAACCTGTTCCCTGAGTTAGAAAACGTCGAGAAACGTTCGTTTCTGCTAGCGCTGTGCTTCTACACATGTATTTGCTGAATGGTGAAAGCGCACAGTAATGCACTTTTCTCCCAGCAAATACACTGTTTCTAAGGAACTGGGAACACACTGAGGAGACACTTGTGGGAGCTACTGTGACTAAAACTGAGCTTTCCTACGCACAGGGAAGCAAGAGAAATGCTGATTTCATCAAGCCCAGTTACATACTCAGAATCTGTACTACTGCGCAAATAGGCATGTCTCTGTAGGCAAAAAACTCATTTCTGACAAAGTTGCCCAAATGCATCTCAGAAGTGTGCAACTTCTTCCCTGAGTTAGAAAACGTAGAGAAACGTTCGTTTCTGCTAGCGCTGTGCTTCTACACATGTATTTGCTGAATGGTGAAAGCGCACAGTAATGCACTTTTCTCCCAGCAAATACACTGTTTCTAAGGAAATGGGAACACTCTGAGGAGACACTTGTGGGAGCTACTGTGACTAAAACTGAGCTTCCCTACGCACAGGGAAGCAAGAGAAATGCTGATTTCATCAAGCCCAGTTACATACTCAGAATCTGTACTACTGCGCAAATAGACATGACTCTGTAGGCAAAAAACTAATTTCTGACAAAGTTACCCAAATGCATCTCAGAAGTGTGCAACTTGTTCCCTGAGTTAGAAAACGTCGAGAAACATTCGTTTCTGCTAGCGCTCTGCTTCTACTCATGTATTTGCTGAATGGTGAAAGCGCACAGTAATGCACTTTTCTCCCAGCAAATACAGTGTTTCTAAGGAACTGGGAACACACTGAGGAGACACTTGTGGGAACTACTGTGACTAAAACTGAGCTTCCCTATGCACAGGGAAGCAAGAGAAATGCTGATTTCATCCAGCCCAGTTACATACTCAGAATCTGTACTACTGCGCAAATAGGCATGTCTCTTTAGGCAAAAAACTCATTTCTGACAAAGTTGCCCAAATGCATCTCAGAAGTGTGCAACTTGTTCCCTGAGTTAGAAAACGTCGAGAAACGGTCGTTTCTGCTAGCGCTGTGCTTCTACACATGTATTTGCTGAACGGTGAAAGCGCACAGTAATGCACTTTTCTCCCAGCAAATACACTGTTTCTAAGGAAATGGGAACACACTGAGGAGACACTTGTGGGAGCTACTGTGACTAAAACTGAGCTTCCCTACACACAGGGAAGCAAGAGAAATGCTGATTTCATCAAGAACAGTTACATACTCAGAATCTGTACTACTGCGCAAATAGACATGTCTCTGTAGGCAAAAAACTCATTTCTGACAAAGTTGCCCAAATGCATCTCAGAAGTGTGCAACCTGTTCCCTGAGTTAGAAAACGTCGAGAAACGTTCGTTTCTGCTAGCGCTGTGCTTCTACACATGTATTTGCTGAATGGTGAAAGCACACAGTAATGCACTTTTCTCCCAGCAAATACACTGTTTCTAAGGAACTGGGAACACACTGAGGAGACACTTGTGGGAGCTTCTGTGACTAAAACTGAGCTTCCCTACGCACAGGGAAGCAAGAGAAATGCTGATTTCCTCAAGCCCAGTTACATACTCAGAATCCGTACTACTGCGCAAATAGGCATGTCTCTGTAGGCAAAAAACTCATTTCTGACAAAGTTGCCCAAATGCATCTCAGAAGTGTGCAACTTGTTCCCTGAGTTAGAAAACGTCGAGAAACGGTCGTTTCTGCTAGCGCTGTGCTTCTACACATGTATTTGCTGAACGGTGAAAGCACACAGTAATGCACTTTTCTCCCAGCAAATACACTGTTTCTAAGGAAATGGGAACACACTGAGGAGACACTTGTGGGAGCTACTGTGACTAAAACTGAGCTTCCCTACGCACAGGGAAGCAAGAGAAATGCTGATTTCATAAAGCCCAGTTAAATACACAGAATCTGTACTACTGCGCAAATAGACATGTCTCTGTAGGCAAAAAACTCATTTCTGACAAAGTTGCCCAAATGCATCTCAGAAGTGTGCAACCTGTTCCCTGAGTTAGAAAACGTCGAGAAACGTTCGTTTCTGCTAGCGCTGTGCTTCTACACATGTATTTGCTGAACGGTGAAAGCGCACAGTAATGCACTTTTCTCCAAGCTAATACACTGTTTCTAAGGAACTGGGAACACACTGAGGAGACACTGGTGGGAGCTACTGTGACTAAAACTGAGCTTCCCTACGCACAGGGACGCAAGAGAAATGCTGATTTCATCAAGCCCAGTTACATACTCAGAATCCGTACTACTGCACAAATAGGCATGTCTCTGTAGGCAAAAAACTCATTTCTGACAAAGTTGCCCAAATGCATCTCAGAAGTGTGCAACTTGTTCCCTGAGTTAGAAAACGTCGAGAAACGGTCGTTTCTGCTAGCGCTGTGCTTCTACACATGTATTTGCTGAACGGTGAAAGCACACAGTAATGCACTTTTCTCCCAGCAAATACACTGTTTCTAAGGAAATGGGAACACACTGAGAAGACACTTGTGGGAGCTACTGTGACTAAAACTGAGCTTCCCTACGCACAGGGAAGCAAGAGAAATGCTGATTTCATCCAGCCCAGTTACATACTCAGAATCTGTACTACTGCGCAAATAGGCATGTCTCTTTAGGCAAAAAACTCATTTCTGACAAAGTTGCCCAAATGCATCTCAGAAGTGTGCAACTTGTTCCCTGAGTTAGAAAACGTCGAGAAACGGTCGTTTCTGCTAGCGCTGTGCTTCTACACATGTATTTGCTGAACGGTGAAAGCGCACAGTAATGCACTTTTCTCCCAGCAAATACACTGTTTCTAAGGAACTGGGAACACACTGAGGAGACACTTGTGGGAGCTACTGTGACTAAAACTGAGCTTCCATACGCACAGGGAAGCAAGAGAAATGCTGATTTCATCAAGAACAGTTACATACTCAGAATCTGTACTACTGCGCAAATAGGCATGTCTCTTTAGGCAAAAAACTCATTTCTGACAAAGTTGCCCAAATGCATCTCAGAAGTGTGCAACTTGTTCCCTGAGTTAGAAAACGTCGAGAAACGGTCGTTTCTGCAAGCACTGTGCTTCTACACATGTATTTGCTGAACGGTGAAAGCGCACAGTAATGCACTTTTCTCCCAGCAAATACACTGTTTCTAAGGAAATGGGAACACACTGAGGAGACACTTGTGGGAGCTACTGTGACTAAAACTGAGCTTCCCTAAGCACAGGGAAGCAAGAGAAATGCTGATTTCATCAAGCCCAGTTACATACTCAGAATCTGTACTACTGCGAAAATAGGCATGTCTCTTTAGGCAAAAAACTCATTTCTGACAAAGTTGCTCAAATGCATCTCAGAAGTGTGCAACTTGTTACCTGAGTTAGAAAACGTCGAGAAATGGTCGTTTCTGCTAGCGCTGTGCTTCTACACATGTATTTGCTGAATGGTGAAAGCACACAGTAATGCACTTTTCTCCCAGCATATACACTGTTTCTAAGGAAATGGGAACACACTGAGGAGACACTTGTGGGAGCTACTGTGAATAAAACTGAGCTTCCTTACGCACAGGGAAGCAAGAGAAATGCTGATTTCATCAAGCCCAGTTACATACTCAGAATCTGTACTACTGCGCAAATAGGCATGTCTCTGTAGGCAAAAAACTCATTTCTGACAAAGTTGCCCAAATGCATCTCAGAAGTGTGCAACCTGTTCCCTGAGTTATAAAACATCGAGAAACGTTCGTTTCTGCTAGCGCTGTGCTTCTACACATGTATTTGCTGAACGGTGAAAGCGCACAGTAATGCACTTTTCTCCCAGCAAATACACTGTTTCTAAAGGACTGGGAACACACTGAGGAGACACTTGTGGGAGCTACTGTGACTAAAACTGAGCTTCCCTACGCACAGGGAAGCAAGAGAAATGCTGATTTCCTCAAGCCCAGTTACATACTCAGAATCTGTACTACTGCGCAAATAGGCATGTCTCTGTAGGCAAAAAACTCATTTCTGACAAAGTTGCCCAAATGCATCTCAGAAGTGTGCAACTTGTTCCCTGAGTTAGAAAACGTCGAGAAACGGTCGTTTCTGCTAGCGCTGTGCTTCTACACATGTATTTGCTGAACGGTGAAAGCGCACAGTAATGCACTTTTCTCCCAGCAAATACACTGTTACTAAGGAAATGGGAACACACTGAGGAGACACTTGTGGGAGCTACTGTGACTAAAACTGAGCTTGCCTACGCACAGGGAAGCAAGAGAAATGCTGATTTCATAAAGCCCAGTTACATACACAGAATCTGTACTACTGCGCAAATAGACATGTCTCTGTAGGCAAAAAACTCATTTTTGAGAAAGTTGCCCAAATGCATCTCAGAAGTGTGCAACCTGTTCCCTCAGTTAGAAAACGTCGAGAAACATTCGTTTCTGCTAGCGCTCTGCTTCTACTCATGTATTTGCTGAATGGTGAAAGCGCACAGTAATGCACTTTTCTCCCAGCAAATACAGTGTTTCTAAGGAACTGGGAACACACTGAGGAGACACTTGTGGGAACTACTGTGACTAAAACTGAGCTTCCCTATGCACAGGGAAGCAAGAGAAATGCTGATTTCATCCAGCCCAGTTACATACTCAGAATCTGTACTACTGCGCAAATAGGCATGTCTCTTTAGGCAAAAAACTCATTTCTGACAAAGTTGCCCAAATGCATCTCAGAAGTGTGCAACTTGTTCCCTGAGTTAGAAAACGTCGAGAAACGGTCGTTTCTGCTAGCGCTGTGCTTCTACACATGTATTTGCTGAACGGTGAAAGCGCACAGTAATGCACTTTTCTCCCAGCAAATACACTGTTTCTAAGGAAATGGGAACACACTGAGGAGACACTTGTGGGAGCTACTGTGACTAAAACTGAGCTTCCCTACACACAGGGAAGCAAGAGAAATGCTGATTTCATCAAGAACAGTTACATACTCAGAATCTGTACTACTGCGCAAATAGACATGTCTCTGTAGGCAAAAAACTCATTTCTGACAAAGTTGCCCAAATGCATCTCAGAAGTGTGCAACCTGTTCCCTGAGTTAGAAAACGTCGAGAAACATTCGTTTCTGCTAGCGCTCTGCTTCTACTCATGTATTTGCTGAATGGTGAAAGCGCACAGTAATGCACTTTTCTCCCAGCAAATACAGTGTTTCTAAGGAACTGGGAACACACTGAGGAGACACTTTTGGGAACTACTGTGACTAAAACTGAGCTTCCCTATGCACAGGGAAGCAAGAGAAATGCTGATTTCATCCAGCCCAGTTACATACTCAGAATCTGTACTACTGCGCAAATAGGCATGTCTCTTTAGGCAAAAAACTAATTTCTGACAAAGTTGCCCAAATGCATCTCAGAAGTGTGCAACTTGTTCCCTGAGTTAGAAAACGTCGAGAAACGGTCGTTTCTGCTAGCGCTGTGCTTCTACACATGTATTTGCTGAACGGTGAAAGCGCACAGTAATGCACTTTTCTCCCAGCAAATACACTGTTTCTAAGGAAATGGGAACACACTGAGGAGACACTTGTGGGAGCTACTGTGACTAAAACTGAGCTTCCCTACACACAGGGAAGCAAGAGAAATGCTGATTTCATCAAGAACAGTTACATACTCAGAATCTGTACTACTGCGCAAATAGACATGTCTCTGTAGGCAAAAAACTCATTTCTGACAAAGTTGCCCAAATGCATCTCAGAAGTGTGCAACCTGTTCCCTGAGTTAGAAAACGTCGAGAAACGTTCGTTTCTGCTAGCGCTGTGCTTCTACACATGTATTTGCTGAACGGTGAAAGCGCACAGTAATGCACTTTTCTCCAAGCTAATACACTGTTTCTAAGGAACTGGGAACACACTGAGGAGACACTGGTGGGAGCTACTGTGACTAAAACTGAGCTTCCCTACGCACAGGGACGCAAGAGAAATGCTGATTTCATCAAGCCCAGTTACATACTCAGAATCCGTACTACTGCGCAAATAGGCATGTCTCTGTAGGCAAAAAACTCATTTCTGACAAAGTTGCCCAAATGCATCTCAGAAGTGTGCAACTTGTTCCCTGAGTTAGAAAACGTCGAGAAACGGTCGTTTCTGCTAGCGCTGTGCTTCTACACATGTATTTGCTGAACGCTGAAAGCACACAGTAATGCACTTTTCTCCCAGCAAATACACTGTTTCTAAGGAAATGGGAACACACTGAGAAGACACTTGTGGAAGCTACTGTGACTAAAACTGAGCTTCCCTACGCACAGGGAAGCAAGAGAAATGCTGATTTCATCCAGCCCAGTTACATACTCAGAATCTGTACTACTGCGCAAATAGGCATGTCTCTTTAGGCAAAAAACTCATTTCTGACAAAGTTGCCCAAATGCATCTCAGAAGTGTGCAACTTGTTCCCTGAGTTAGAAAACGTCGAGAAACGGTCGTTTCTGCTAGCGCTGTGCTTCTACACATGTATTTGCTGAACGGTGAAAGCGCACAGGAATGCACTTTTCTCCCAGCAAATACACTGTTTCTAAGGAAATGGGAACACACTGAGGAGACACTTGTGGGAGCTACTGTGACTAAAACTAAGCTTCCATACGCACAGGGAAGCAAGAGAAATGCTGATTTCATCAAGAACAGTTACATACTCAGAATCTGTACTACTGCGCAAATAGACATGTCTCTGTAGGCAAAAAACTCATTTCTGACAAAGTTGCCCAAATGCATCTCAGAAGTGTGCAACCTGTTCCCTGAGTTAGAAAACGTCGAGAAACGTTCGTTTCTGCTAGCGCTGTGCTTCTACACATGTATTTGCTGAACGGTGAAAGCGCACAGTAATGCACTTTTCTCCAAGCTAATACACTGTTTCTAAGGAACTGGGAACACACTGAGGAGACACTGGTGGGAGCTACTGTGACTAAAACTGAGCTTCCCTACGCACTGGGACGCAAGAGAAATGCTGATTTCATCAAGTCCAGTTACATACTCAGAATCCGTACTACTGCGCAAATAGGCATGTCTCTGTAGGCAAAAAACTCATTTCTGACAAAGTTGCCCAAATGCATCTCAGAAGTGTGCAACTTGTTCCCTGAGTTAGAAAACGTCGAGAAACGTTCGTTTCTGCTAGCGCTGTGCTTCTACACATGTATTTGCTGAACGGTGATAGCGCATAGTAATGCACTTTTCTCCCAGCAAATACACTGTTTCTAAGGAAATGGGAACACACTGAGGAGACACTTGTGGGAGCTACTGTGACTAAAACTGAGCTTCCCTACGCACAGGGAAGCAAGAGAAATGCTGATTTCATCAAGCCCAGTTACATACTCAGAATCCGTACTACTGCGCAAATAGGCATGTCTCTTTAGGCAAAAAACTCATTTCTGACAAAGTTGCCCAAATGCATCTCAGAAGTGTGCAACTTGTTCCCTGAGTTAGAAAACGTCGAGAAACGGTCGTTTCTGCTAGCGCTGTGCTTCTACACATGTATTTGCTGAACGCTGAAAGCGCACAGTAATGCACTTTTCTCCCAGCAAATACACTGTTTCTAAGGAAATGGGAACACACTGAGAAGACACTTGTGGGAGCTACTGTGACTAAAACTGAGCTTCCCTACGCACAGGGAAGCAAGAGAAATGCTGATTTCATCAAGCCCAGTTACATACTCAGAATCTGTACTACTGCGCAAATAGGCATGTCTCTTTAGGCAAAAAACTAATTTCTGACAAAGTTGCCCAAATGCATCTCAGAAGTGTGCAACTTGTTCCCTGAGTTAGAAAACGTCGAGAAACGGTCGTTTATGCTAGCGCTGTGCTTCTACACATGTATTTGCTGAACGGTGAAAGCGCACAGTAATGCACTTTTCTCCCAGCAAATACACTGTTTCTAAGGAAATGGGAACACACTGAGGAGACACTTGTGGGAGCTACTGTGACTAAAACTGAGCTTCCCTACGCACAGGGAAGCAAGAGAAATGCTGATTTCATCAAGAACAGTTACATACTCAGAATCTGTACTACTGCGCAAATAGACATGTCTCTGTAGGCAAAAAACTCATTTCTGACAAAGTTGCCCAAATGCATCTCAGAAGTGTGCAACCTGTTCCCTGAGTTAGAAAACGTCGAGAAACGTTCGTTTCTGCTAGCGCTGTGCTTCTACACATGTATTTGCTGAATGGTGAAAGCGCACAGTAATGCACTTTTCTCCCAGCAAATACACTGTTTCTAAGGAACTGGGAACACACTGAGGAGACACTTGTGGGAGCTTCTGTGACTAAAACTGAGCTTCCCTACGCACAGGGAAGCAAGAGAAATGCTGATTTCATCAAGCCCAGTTACATACTCAGAATCTGTACTACTGCGCAAATAGGCATGTCTCTTTAGGCAAAAAACTCATTTCTGACAAAGTTGCCCAAATGCATCTCAGAAGTGTGCAACTTGTTCCCTGAGTTAGAAAACGTCGAGAAACGGTCGTTTCTGCTAGCGCTGTGCTTCTACACATGTATTTGCTGAACGGTGAAAGCGCACAGTAATGCACTTTTCTCCCAGCAAATACACTGTTTCTAAGGAAATGGGAACACACTGAGGAGACACTTGTGGGAGCTACTGTGACTAAAACTGAGCTTCCCTAAGCACAGGGAAGCAAGAGAAATGCTGACTTCATCAAGCCCAGTTACATACTCAGAATCTGTACTACTGCGAAAATAGACATGTCTCTTTAGGCAAAAAACTCATTTCTGACAAAGTTGCCCAAATGCATCTCAGAAGTGTGCAACTTGTTCCCTGAGTTAGAAAACGTCGAGAAACTTTCGTTTCTGCTAGCGCTGTGCTTCTACACATGTATTTGCTGAACGGTGAAAGCGCACAGTAATGCACTTTTCTCCCAGCAAATACACTGTTTCTAAGGAACCGGGAACACACTGAGGAGACACTTGTGGGAGCTACTGTGACTAAAACTGAGCTTCCCTACGCACAGGGAAGCAAGAGAAATGCTGATTTCATCAAGCCCAGTTACATACTCAGAATCTGTACACCTGCGCAAATAGACATGTCTCTGTAGGCAAAAAACTCATTTCTGACAAAGTTGCCCACATGCATCTCAGAGTGTGCAACCTGTTACCTGAGTTAGAAAACGTCGAGAAATGGTCGTTTCTGCTAGCGCTGTGCTTCTACACATGTATTTGCTGAATGGTGAAAGCACACAGTAATGCACTTTTCTCCCAGCAAATACACTGTTTCTAAGGAAATGGGAACACACTGAGGAGACACTTGTGGGAGCTACTGTGACTAAAACTGAGCTTCCTTACGCACAGGGAAGCAAGAGAAATGCTGATTTCATCAAGCCCAGTTACATACTCAGAATCTGTACTACTGCGCAAATAGGCATGTCTCTGTAGGCAAAAAACTCATTTCTGACAAAGTTGCCCAAATGCATCTCAGAAGTGTGCAACCTGTTCCCTGAGTTATAAAACGTCGAGAAACGTTCGTTTCTGCTAGCGCTGTGCTTCTACACATGTATTTGCTGAACGGTGAAAGCGCACAGTAATGCACTTTTCTCCCAGCAAATACACTGTTTCTAAAGGACTGGGAACACACTGAGGAGACACTTGTGGGAGCTACTGTGACTAAAATTGAGCTTCCCTACGCACAGGGAAGCAAGAGAAATGCTGATTTCCTCAATCCCAGTTACATACTCAGAATCCGTACTACTGCGCAAATAGGCATGTCTCTGTAGGCAAAAAACTCATTTCTGACAAAGTTGCCCAAATGCATCTCAGAAGTGTGCAACTTGTTCCCTGAGTTAGAAAACGTCGAGAAACGGTCGTTTCTGCTAGCGCTGTGCTTCTACACATGTATTTGCTGAACGGTGAAAGCGCACAGTAATGCACTTTTCTCCCAGCAAATACACTGTTTCTAAGGAAATGGGAACACACTGAGAAGACACTTGTGGGAGCTACTGTGACTAAAACTGAGCTTCCCTACGCACAGGGAAGCAAGAGAAATGCTGATTTCATAAAGCCCAGTTACATACTCAGAATCTGTACTACTGCGCAAATAGACATGTCTCTGTAGGCAAAAAACTCATTTCTGACAAAGTTGCCCAAATGCATCTCAGAAGTGTGCAACCTGTTCCCTGAGTTAGAAACGTCGAGAAACGTTCATTTCTGCTAGCGCTGTGCTTCTACACATGTATTTGCTGAACGGTGAAAGAGCACAGTAATGCACTTTTCTCCAAGCTAATACACTGTTTCTAAGGAACTGGGAACACACTGAGGAGACACTGGTTGGAGCTACTGTGACTAAAACTGAGCTTCCCTACGCACAGGGACGCAAGAGAAATGCTGATTTCATCAAGCCCAGTTACATACTCAGAATCCGTACTACTGCGCAAATAGGCATGTCTCTTTAGGCAAAAAACTCATTTCTGACAAAGTTGCCCAAATGCATCTCAGAAGTGTGCAACTTGTTCCCTGAGTTAGAAAACGTCGAGAAACGTTCGTTTCTGCTAGCGCTGTGCTTCTACACATGTATTTGCTGAACGGTAATAGCGCACAGTAATGCACTTTTCTCCCAGCAAATACACTGTTTCTAAGGAAATGGGAACACACTGAGGAGACACTTGTGGGAGCTACTGTGACTAAAACTGAGCTTCCCTACGCACAGGGAAGCAAGAGAAATGCTGATTTCATCAAGCCCAGTTACATACTCAGAATCTGTACTACTGCGCAAATAGGCATGTCTCTGTAGGCAAAAAACTCATTTCTGACAAAGTTGCCCAAATGCATCTCAGAAGTGTGCAACTTGTTCCCTGAGTTAGAAAACATCGAGAAACGGTCGTTTCTGCTAGCGCTGTGCTTCTACACATGTATTTGCTGAACGGTGAAAGCGCACAGTAATGCACTTTTCCCCTAGCAAATACACTGTTTCCAAGGAAATGGGAACACACTGTGGAGACACTTGTGGGAGCTACTGTGACTAAAACTGAGCTTCCCTACGCACAGGGAAGCAAGAGAAATGCTGATTCCATCAAGCCCAGTTACATACTCAGAATCTGTACTACTGCGCAAATAGGCATGTCTCTGTAGGCAAAAAAGTCATTTCAGAGAAAGTTGCCCAAATGCATATCAGAAGTTTGCCACTTGTTCCCTGAGTTAGAAAACGTCGAGAAACGGTCGTTTCTGCTAGCGCTGTGCTTCTACACATGTATTTGCTGAACGGTGAAAGCACACAGTAATGCACTTTTCTCCCAGCAAATACACTGTTTCTAAGGAAATGGGAACACACTGAGGAGACACTTGTGGGAGCTACTGTGACTAAAACTGAGCTTCCCTACGCACAGGGAAGCAAGAGAAATGCTGATTTCATCAAGCCCAGTTACATACTCAGAATCTGTACTACTGCGCAAATAGGCATGTCTCTGTAGGCAAAAAACTCATTTCTGACAAAGTTGCCCAAATGCATCTCAGAAGTGTGCAACTTGTTCCCTGAGTTAGAAAACATCGAGAAACGGTCGTTTCTGCTAGCGCTGTGCTTCTACACATGTATTTGCTGAACGGTGAAAGCGCACAGTAATGCACTTTTCCCCTAGCAAATACACTGTTTCCAAGGAAATGGGAACACACTGTGGAGACACTTCTGGGAGCTACTGTGACTAAAACTGAGTTTCCCTACGCACAGGGAAGCAAGAGAAATGCTGATTCCATCAAGCCCAGTTACATACTCAGAATCTGTACTACTGCGCAAATAGGCATGTCTCTGTAGGCAAAAAAGTCATTTCAGAGAAAGTTGCCCAAATGCATATCAGAAGTTTGCCACTTGTTCCCTGAGTTAGAAAACGTCGAGAAACGGTCGTTTCTGCTAGCGCTGTGCTTCTACACATGTATTTGCTGAACGGTGAAAGCACACAGTAATGCACTTTTCTCCCAGCAAATACACTGTTTCTAAGGAAATGGGAACACACTGAGGAGACACTTGTGGGAGCTACTGTGACTAAAACTGAGCTTCCCTACGCACAGGGAAGCAAGAGAAATGCTGATTTCATCAAGCCCAGTTACATACTCAGAATCTGTACTACTGCGCAAATAGGCATGTCTCTGTAGGCAAAAAACTCATTTCTGACAAAGTTGCCCAAATGCATCTCAGAAGTGTGCAACTTGTTCCCTGAGTTAGAAAACATCGAGAAACGGTCGTTTCTGCTAGCGCTGTGCTTCTACACATGTATTTGCTGAACGGTGAAAGCGCACAGTAATGCACTTTTCCCCTAGCAAATACACTGTTTCCAAGGAAATGGGAACACACTGTGGAGACACTTGTGGGAGCTACTGTGACTAAAACTGAGCTTCCCTACGCACAGGGAAGCAAGAGAAATGCTGATTCCATCAAGCCCAGTTACATACTCAGAATCTGTACTACTGCGCAAATAGGCATGTCTCTGTAGGCAAAAAAGTCATTTCAGAGAAAGTTGCCCAAATGCATATCAGAAGTTTGCCACTTGTTCCCTGAGTTAGAAAACGTCGAGAAACGGTCGTTTCTGCTAGCGCTGTGCTTCTACACATGTATTTGCTGAACGGTGAAAGCACACAGTAATGCACTTTTCTCCCAGCAAATACACTGTTTCTAAGGAAATGGGAACACACTGAGGAGACACTTGTGGGAGCTACTGTGACTAAAACTGAGCTTCCCTACGCACAGGGAAGCAAGAGAAATGCTGATTTCATCAAGCCCAGTTACATACTCAGAATCTGTACTACTGCGCAAATAGGCATGTCTCTGTAGGCAAAAAACTCATTTCTGACAAAGTTGCCCAAATGCATCTCAGAAGTGTGCAACTTGTTCCCTGAGTTAGAAAACGTCGAGAAACGGTCGTTTCTGCTAGCGCTGTGCTTCTACACATGTATTTGCTGAACGGTGAAAGCGCACAGTAATGCACTTTTCTCCCAGCAAATACACTGTTTCTAAGGAAATGGGAACACACTGAGGAGACACTTGTGGGAGCTACTGTGACTAAAACTGAGCTTCCCTACTCACAGGGAAGCAAGAGAAATGCTGATTTCATCAAGCCCAATTACATACTCTGAATCTGTACTACTGCGCAAATAGGCATGTCTCTGTAGGCAAAAAACTCATTTCTGACAAAGTTGCCCAAATGCGTCTCAGAAGTGTGCAACTTGTTCCCTGAGTTAGAAAACGTCGAGAAACGGTCGTTTCTGCTAGCGCTGTGCTTCTACCCATGTATTTGCTGAACGGTGAAAGCGCAAAGAAATGCACTTTCCTCCCAGCAAAAACACTGTTTCTAAGGAAATGGGAACACACTGAGGAGACACTTGTGGGAGCTACTGTGACTAAAACTGAGCTTCCCTACGCACAGGGAAGCAAGAGAAATGCTGATTTCATCAAGCCCAGTTACATACTCAGAATCTGTTCTACTGCGCAAATAGGCATGTCTCTGTAGGCAAAAAACTCATTTCTGACAAAGTTGCCCAAATGCATCTCAGAAGTGTGCTACTTGTTCCCTGAGTTAGAAAACGTCGAGAAACGGTCGTTTCAGCTAGCGCTGTGCTTCTACACATGTATTTGCTGAACGGTGAAAGCGCACAGTAATGCACTTTTCTCCCAGCAAATACACTGTTTCTAAGGAAATGGGAACACACTGAGGAGACACTTGTGGGAGCTACTGTGACTAAAACTGAGCTTCCCTACGCACAGGGAAGCAAGAGAAATGCTGATTTCATCAAGCCCAGTTACATACTCAGAATCTGTACTACTGCGCAAATAGGCATGTCTCTGTAGGCAAAAAACTCATTTTTGAGAAAGTTACCCAAATGCATCTCAGAAGTGTGCAACTTGTTCCCTGAGTTAGAAAACGTCGAGAAACGTTCGTTTCTGCTAGCGCTGTGCTTCTACACATGTATTTGCTGAACGGTAAAAGCGCACAGTGATGCACTTTTCTCCCAGCAAATACACTGTTTCTAAGGAAATGGGAACACACTGAGGAGACACTTGTGGGAGCTACTGTGACTAAAACTGAGCTTCCCTACGCACAGGGAAGCAAGAGAAATGCTGATTTCATCAAGCCCAGTTACATACTCAGAATCTGTACTACTGCGCAAATAGGCATGTCTCTTTAGGCAAAAAACTCATTTCTGACAAAGTTGCCCAAATGCATCTCAGAAGTGTGCAACTTGTTCCCTGAGTTAGAAAACGTCGAGAAACGGTCGTTTCTGCTAGCGCTGTGCTTCTACACATGTATTTGCTGAACGGTGAAAGCGCACAGTAATGCACTTTTCTCCCAGCAAATACACTGTTTCTAAGGAAATGGGAACACACTGAGGAGACACTTGTGGGAGCTACTGTGACTAAAACTGAGCTTCCCTAAGCACAGGGAAGCAAGAGAAATGCTGACTTCATCAAGCCCAGTTACATACTCAGAATCTGTACTACTGCGAAAATAGACATGTCTCTTTAGGCAAAAAACTCATTTCTGACAAAGTTGCCCAAATGCATCTCAGAAGTGTGCAACTTGTTCCCTGAGTTAGAAAACGTCGAGAAACTTTCGTTTCTGCTAGCGCTGTGCTTCTACACATGTATTTGCTGAACGGTGAAAGCGCACAGTAATGCACTTTTCTCCCAGCAAATACACTGTTTCTAAGGAACCGGGAACACACTGAGGAGACACTTGTGGGAGCTACTGTGACTAAAACTGAGCTTCCCTACGCACAGGGAAGCAAGAGAAATGCTGATTTCATCAAGCCCAGTTACATACTCAGAATCTGTACACCTGCGCAAATAGACATGTCTCTGTAGGCAAAAAACTCATTTCTGACAAAGTTGCCCACATGCATCTCAGAGTGTGCAACCTGTTACCTGAGTTAGAAAACGTCGAGAAATGGTCGTTTCTGCTAGCGCTGTGCTTCTACACATGTATTTGCTGAATGGTGAAAGCACACAGTAATGCACTTTTCTCCCAGCAAATACACTGTTTCTAAGGAAATGGGAACACACTGAGGAGACACTTGTGGGAGCTACTGTGACTAAAACTGAGCTTCCTTACGCACAGGGAAGCAAGAGAAATGCTGATTTCATCAAGCCCAGTTACATACTCAGAATCTGTACTACTGCGCAAATAGGCATGTCTCTGTAGGCAAAAAACTCATTTCTGACAAAGTTGCCCAAATGCATCTCAGAAGTGTGCAACCTGTTCCCTGAGTTATAAAACGTCGAGAAACGTTCGTTTCTGCTAGCGCTGTGCTTCTACACATGTATTTGCTGAACGGTGAAAGCGCACAGTAATGCACTTTTCTCCCAGCAAATACACTGTTTCTAAAGGACTGGGAACACACTGAGGAGACACTTGTGGGAGCTACTGTGACTAAAATTGAGCTTCCCTACGCACAGGGAAGCAAGAGAAATGCTGATTTCCTCAAGCCCAGTTACATACTCAGAATCCGTACTACTGCGCAAATAGGCATGTCTCTGTAGGCAAAAAACTCATTTCTGACAAAGTTGCCCAAATGCATCTCAGAAGTGTGCAACTTGTTCCCTGAGTTAGAAAACGTCGAGAAACGGTCGTTTCTGCTAGCGCTGTGCTTCTACACATGTATTTGCTGAACGGTGAAAGCGCACAGTAATGCACTTTTCTCCCAGCAAATACACTGTTTCTAAGGAAATGGGAACACACTGAGAAGACACTTGTGGGAGCTACTGTGACTAAAACTGAGCTTCCCTACGCACAGGGAAGCAAGAGAAATGCTGATTTCATAAAGCCCAGTTACATACTCAGAATCTGTACTACTGCGCAAATAGACATGTCTCTGTAGGCAAAAAACTCATTTCTGACAAAGTTGCCCAAATGCATCTCAGAAGTGTGCAACCTGTTCCCTGAGTTAGAAACGTCGAGAAACGTTCGTTTCTGCTAGCGCTGTGCTTCTACACATGTATTTGCTGAACGGTGAAAGAGCACAGTAATGCACTTTTCTCCAAGCTAATACACTGTTTCTAAGGAACTGGGAACACACTGAGGAGACACTGGTGGGAGCTACTGTGACTAAAACTGAGCTTCCCTACGCACAGGGACGCAAGAGAAATGCTGATTTCATCAAGCCCAGTTACATACTCAGAATCCGTACTACTGCGCAAATAGGCATGTCTCTTTAGGCAAAAAACTCATTTCTGACAAAGTTGCCCAAATGCATCTCAGAAGTGTGCAACTTGTTCCCTGAGTTAGAAAACGTCGAGAAACGTTCGTTTCTGCTAGCGCTGTGCTTCTACACATGTATTTGCTGAACGGTAATAGCGCACAGTAATGCACTTTTCTCCCAGCAAATACACTGTTTCTAAGGAAATGGGAACACACTGAGGAGACACTTGTGGGAACTACTGTGACTAAAACTGAGCTTCCCTACGCACAGGGAAGCAAGAGAAATGCTGATTTCATCAAGCCCAGTTACATACTCAGAATCCGTACTACTGCGCAAATAGGCATGTCTCTTTAGGCAAAAAACTCATTTCTGACAAAGTTGCCCAAATGCATCTCAGAAGTGTGCAACTTCTTCCCTGAGTTAGAAAACGTCGAGAAACGGTCGTTTCTGCTAGCGCTGTGCTTCTACACATGTATTTGCTGAACGGTGAAAGCGCACAGTAATGCACTTTTCTCCCAGCAAATACACTGTTTCTAAGGAAATGGGAAAACACTGAGGAGACACTTGTGGGAGCTACTGAGAGTAAAACTGAGCTTCCCTACGCACAGGGAAGCTAGAGAAATGCTGATTTCATCAAGCCCGGTTACGTACTCAGAATCTGTACTACTGCGCAAATAGACATGTCTCTGTAGGCAAAAAACTCATTTCTGACAAAGTTGCCCAAATGCATCTCAGAAGTGTGCAACCTGTTCCCTGAGTTAGAAAACGTCGAGAAACGTTCGTTTCTGCTAGCGCTGTGCTTCTGCAAATGTATTTGCTGAACAGTGAAAGCGCACAGTAATGCACTTTTCTCCCAGCAAATACACTGTTTCTAAGGAACTGGGAACACACTGAGGAGACACTTGTGGGAGCTACTGTGACGAAAACTGAGCTTCCCTACGCACAGGGAAGCAAGAGAAATGCTGATTTCATCAAGCCCAGTTACATACTCAGAATCTGTACTACTGCGCAAATAGGCATGTCTCTGTAGGCAAAAAACTCATTTCTGACAAAGTTGCCCAAATGCATCTCAGAAGTGTGCAACTTGTTCCCTGAGTTAGAAAACGTCGAGAAACGTTCGTTTCTGCTAGCGCTGTGCTTCTACACATGTATTTGCTGAACGGTGAAAGCGCACAGTAATGCACTTTTCTCCCAGCAAATACACTGTTTCTAAGGAACTGGGAACCCACTGAGGAGACACTTGTGGGAGCTACTGTGACTAAAACTGAGCTTCATTACGCACAGGGAAGGAAGAGAAATGCTGATTTCATCAAGCCCAGTTACATACTCAGAATCTGTACTACTGCGCAAATAGACATGTCTCTGTAGGCAAAAAACTCATTTCTGACAAAGTTGCCCAAATGCATCTCAGAAGTGTGCAACCTGTTCCCTGAGTTAGAAAACGTCGAAAAACGTTCGTTTCTGCTAGCGCTGTGCTTCTACACATGTATTTGCTGAACGGTGAAAGCGCACAGTAATGCACTTTTCTCCCAGCAAATACACTGTTTCTAAGGAAATGGGAACACACTGAGGAGACACTTGTGGGAGCTACTGTGACTAAAACTGAGCTTCCCTACGCACAGGGAAGCAAGAGAAATGCTGATTTCATCAAGCCCAGTTACATACTCAGAATCTGTACTACTGCGCAAATAGGCATGTCTCTGTAGGCAAAAAACTCATTTCTGACAAAGTTGCCCAAATGCATCTCAGAAGTGTGCAACTTGTTCCCTGAGTTAGAAAACATCGAGAAACGGTCGTTTCTGCTAGCGCTGTGCTTCTACACATGTATTTGCTGAACGGTGAAAGCGCACAGTAATGCACTTTTCCCCTAGCAAATACACTGTTTCCAAGGAAATGGGAACACACTGTGGAGACACTTGTGGGAGCTACTGTGACTAAAACTGAGCTTCCCTACGCACAGGGAAGCAAGAGAAATGCTGATTCCATCAAGCCCAGTTACATACTCAGAATCTGTACTACTGCGCAAATAGGCATGTCTCTGTAGGCAAAAAAGTCATTTCAGAGAAAGTTGCCCAAATGCATATCAGAAGTTTGCCACTTGTTCCCTGAGTTAGAAAACGTCGAGAAACGGTCGTTTCTGCTAGCGCTGTGCTTCTACACATGTATTTGCTGAACGGTGAAAGCACACAGTAATGCACTTTTCTCCCAGCAAATACACTGTTTCTAAGGAAATGGGAACACACTGAGGAGACACTTGTGGGAGCTACTGTGACTAAAACTGAGCTTCCCTACGCACAGGGAAGCAAGAGAAATGCTGATTTCATCAAGCCCAGTTACATACTCAGAATCTGTACTACTGCGCAAATAGGCATGTCTCTGTAGGCAAAAAACTCATTTCTGACAAAGTTGCCCAAATGCATCTCAGAAGTGTGCAACTTGTTCCCTGAGTTAGAAAACATCGAGAAACGGTCGTTTCTGCTAGCGCTGTGCTTCTACACATGTATTTGCTGAACGGTGAAAGCGCACAGTAATGCACTTTTCCCCTAGCAAATACACTGTTTCCAAGGAAATGGGAACACACTGTGGAGACACTTCTGGGAGCTACTGTGACTAAAACTGAGTTTCCCTACGCACAGGGAAGCAAGAGAAATGCTGATTCCATCAAGCCCAGTTACATACTCAGAATCTGTACTACTGCGCAAATAGGCATGTCTCTGTAGGCAAAAAAGTCATTTCAGAGAAAGTTGCCCAAATGCATATCAGAAGTTTGCCACTTGTTCCCTGAGTTAGAAAACGTCGAGAAACGGTCGTTTCTGCTAGCGCTGTGCTTCTACACATGTATTTGCTGAACGGTGAAAGCACACAGTAATGCACTTTTCTCCCAGCAAATACACTGTTTCTAAGGAAATGGGAACACACTGAGGAGACACTTGTGGGAGCTACTGTGACTAAAACTGAGCTTCCCTACGCACAGGGAAGCAAGAGAAATGCTGATTTCATCAAGCCCAGTTACATACTCAGAATCTGTACTACTGCGCAAATAGGCATGTCTCTGTAGGCAAAAAACTCATTTCTGACAAAGTTGCCCAAATGCATCTCAGAAGTGTGCAACTTGTTCCCTGAGTTAGAAAACATCGAGAAACGGTCGTTTCTGCTAGCGCTGTGCTTCTACACATGTATTTGCTGAACGGTGAAAGCGCACAGTAATGCACTTTTCCCCTAGCAAATACACTGTTTCCAAGGAAATGGGAACACACTGTGGAGACACTTGTGGGAGCTACTGTGACTAAAACTGAGCTTCCCTACGCACAGGGAAGCAAGAGAAATGCTGATTCCATCAAGCCCAGTTACATACTCAGAATCTGTACTACTGCGCAAATAGGCATGTCTCTGTAGGCAAAAAAGTCATTTCAGAGAAAGTTGCCCAAATGCATATCAGAAGTTTGCCACTTGTTCCCTGAGTTAGAAAACGTCGAGAAACGGTCGTTTCTGCTAGCGCTGTGCTTCTACACATGTATTTGCTGAACGGTGAAAGCACACAGTAATGCACTTTTCTCCCAGCAAATACACTGTTTCTAAGGAAATGGGAACACACTGAGGAGACACTTGTGGGAGCTACTGTGACTAAAACTGAGCTTCCCTACGCACAGGGAAGCAAGAGAAATGCTGATTTCATCAAGCCCAGTTACATACTCAGAATCTGTACTACTGCGCAAATAGGCATGTCTCTGTAGGCAAAAAACTCATTTCTGACAAAGTTGCCCAAATGCATCTCAGAAGTGTGCAACTTGTTCCCTGAGTTAGAAAACGTCGAGAAACGGTCGTTTCTGCTAGCGCTGTGCTTCTACACATGTATTTGCTGAACGGTGAAAGCGCACAGTAATGCACTTTTCTCCCAGCAAATACACTGTTTCTAAGGAAATGGGAACACACTGAGGAGACACTTGTGGGAGCTACTGTGACTAAAACTGAGCTTCCCTACTCACAGGGAAGCAAGAGAAATGCTGATTTCATCAAGCCCAATTACATACTCTGAATCTGTACTACTGCGCAAATAGGCATGTCTCTGTAGGCAAAAAACTCATTTCTGACAAAGTTGCCCAAATGCGTCTCAGAAGTGTGCAACTTGTTCCCTGAGTTAGAAAACGTCGAGAAACGGTCGTTTCTGCTAGCGCTGTGCTTCTACCCATGTATTTGCTGAACGGTGAAAGCGCAAAGTAATGCACTTTCCTCCCAGCAAAAACACTGTTTCTAAGGAAATGGGAACACACTGAGGAGACACTTGTGGGAGCTACTGTGACTAAAACTGAGCTTCCCTACGCACAGGGAAGCAAGAGAAATGCTGATTTCATCAAGCCCAGTTACATACTCAGAATCTGTTCTACTGCGCAAATAGGCATGTCTCTGTAGGCAAAAAACTCATTTCTGACAAAGTTGCCCAAATGCATCTCAGAAGTGTGCTACTTGTTCCCTGAGTTAGAAAACGTCGAGAAACGGTCGTTTCAGCTAGCGCTGTGCTTCTACACATGTATTTGCTGAACGGTGAAAGCGCACAGTAATGCACTTTTCTCCCAGCAAATACACTGTTTCTAAGGAAATGGGAACACACTGAGGAGACACTTGTGGGAGCTACTGTGACTAAAACTGAGCTTCCCTACGCACAGGGAAGCAAGAGAAATGCTGATTTCATCAAGCCCAGTTACATACTCAGAATCTGTACTACTGCGCAAATAGGCATGTCTCTGTAGGCAAAAAACTCATTTTTGAGAAAGTTACCCAAATGCATCTCAGAAGTGTGCAACTTGTTCCCTGAGTTAGAAAACGTCGAGAAACGTTCGTTTCTGCTAGCGCTGTGCTTCTACACATGTATTTGCTGAACGGTAAAAGCGCACAGTGATGCACTTTTCTCCCAGCAAATACACTGTTTCTAAGGAAATGGGAACACACTGAGGAGACACTTGTGGGAGCTACTGTGACTAAAACTGAGCTTCCCTACGCACAGGGAAGCAAGAGAAATGCTGATTTCATCAAGCCCAGTTACATACTCAGAATCTGTACTACTGCGCAAATAGGCATGTCTCTGTAGGCAAAAAACTCATTTCTGACAAAGTTGCCCAAATGCGTCTCAGAAGTGTGCAACTTGTTCCCTGAGTTAGAAAACGTCGAGAAACGGTCGTTTCTGCTAGCGCTGTGCTTCTACCCATGTATTTGCTGAACGGTGAAAGCGCACAGTAATGCACTTTCCTCCCAGCAAATACACTGTTTCTAAGGAAATGGGAACACACTGAGGAGACACTTGTGGGAGCTACTGTGACTAAAACTGAGCTTCCCTACGCACAGGGAAGCAAGAGAAATGCTGATTTCATCAAGCCCAGTTACATACTCAGAATCTGTACTACTGCGCAAATAGGCATGTCTCTGTAGGCAAAAAACTCATTTCTGACAAAGTTGCCCAAGTGCATCTCAGAAGTTTGCAACTTGTTCCCTGAGTTAGAAAACGTCCAGAAACGTTCGTTTCTGCTAGCGCTGTGTTCTACACATGTATTTGCTGAACGGTGAAAGCGCACAGTAATGCACTTTTCTCCCAGCAAATACACTGTTTCTAAGGAACTGGCAACACACTGAGGAGACACTTGTGGGAGCTACTGTGACTAAAACTGAGCTTCCCTACGCACAGGGAAGCAAGAGAAATGCTGATTTCATCAAGCCCAGTTACATACTCAGAATCTGTACTACTGCGCAAATAGGCATGTGTCTTTAGGCAAAAAACTCATTTCTGACAAAGGTGCCCAAATGCATCTCAGAAGTGTGCAACTTGTTCCCTAGTTAGAAAACGTCGAGAAACGGTCGTTTCAGCTAGCGCTGTGCTTCTTCACATGTATTTGCTGAACGGTGAAAGCGCACAGTAATGCACTTTTCTCCCAGCAAATACACTGTTTCTAAGGAAATGGGAACACACTGAGGAGACACTTGTGGGAGCTACTGTGACTAAAACTGAGCTTCCCTACGCACAGGGAAGCAAGAGAAATGCTGATTTCATCAAGCCAAGTTACATACTCAGAATCTGTACTACTGCGCAAATAGGCATGTCTCTGTAGGCAAAAAACTCATTTTTGAGAAAGTTACCCAAATGCATCTCAGAAGTGTGCAACTTGTTCCCTGAGTTAGAAAACGTCGAGAAACGTTCGGTTCTGCTAGCGCTGTGCTTATACACATGTATTTGCTGAACGGTAAAAGCGCACAGTGATGCACTTTTCTCCCAGCAAATACACTGTTTCTAAGGAACTGGGAACCCACTGAGGAGACACTTGTGGGAGCTACTGTGACTAAAACTGAGCTTCCCCACGCACAGGGAAGCAAGAGAAATGCTGATTTCATCAAGCCTAGTTACATACTCAGAATCTGTACTACTGCGCAAATAGGCATGTCTCTTTAGGCAAAAACTCATTTCTGACAAAGTTGCCCAAATGCATCTCAGAAGTGTGCATCTTGTTCCCTGAGTGAGAACTCGTCAAGAAACGGTCGTTTCTGCTAGCGCTGTGCTTCTACACATGTATTTGCTGAACGGTGAAAGCGCACAGTAATGCACTTTTCTCTCAGCAAATACACTGTTTCTAAGGAAATGGGAACACACTGAGGAGACACTTGTGGGAGCTACTGTGACCAAAACTGAGCTTCCCTACGCACAGGGAAGCAAGAGAAATGCTGATTTCATCAAGCCCAGTTACATACTCAGAATCTGTACTACTGCGCAAATAGGCATGTCTCTGTAGGCAAAAAACTCATTTCTGATAAAGTTGCCCAAATGCATCTCAGAAGTGTGCAACTTGTTCCCTGAGTTAGAAAACGTCGAGAAACGGTCATTTCTGCTAGCGCTGTGCTTCTACACATGTATTTGCTGAACGGTGAAAGCACACAGTAATGCACTTTTCTCCCAGCAAATACACTGTTTCTAAGGAAATGGGAACACACAGAGGAGACACTTGTGGGAGCTACTGTGACTAAAATTGAGCTTCCCTACGCACAGGGAAGCAAGAGAAATGCTGATTTCATCAAGCCCAGTTACATACTCAGAATCTGTACTACTGCGCAAATAGGCATGTCTCTGTAGGCAAAAAACTCATTTCTGACAAAGTTGCCCAAATGCATCTCAGAAGAGTGCAACTTGTTCCCTGAGTTAGAAAACGTCGAGAAACGTTCGTTTCTGCTAGCACTGTGCTTCTACAAATGTATTTGCTGAACGGTGAATGCGCACAGTAATGCACTTTTCTCCCAGCAAATACACTGTTTCTAAGGAAATGGGAACACACTGAGGAGACACTTGTGGGAGCTACTGTGACTAAAACTGAGCTTCCCTACGCACAGGGAAGCAAGAGAAATGCTGATTTCATCAAGCCCAGTTACATACTCAGAATCTGTACTACTGCGCAAATAGGCATGTCTCTGTAGGCAAAAAACTCATTTCTGACAAAGTTGCCCAAATGCATCTCAGAAGTGTGCAACTTGTTCCCTGAGTTAGAAAACGTGGAGAAACGTTTGTTTCTACTAGCGCTGTGCTTCTACACATGTATTTGCCTAAAGGTGAAAGCGCACAGTAATGCACTTCTCTCCCAGCAAATACACTGTTTCTAAGGAAATGGGAACACACTGAGGAGACACTTGTGGGAGCTACTGTGACTAAAACTGAGCTTCCCTACGCACAGGGAAGCAAGAGAAATGCTGATTTCATCAAGCCCAGTTACATACTCAGAATCTGTACTACTGCGCAAATAGGCATGTCTCTGTAGGCAAAAAACTCATTTCTGACAAAGTTGCCCAAATGCATCTCAGAAGTGTGCAACTTGTTCCCTGAGTTAGAAAACGTCGAGAAACGGTCGTTTCAGCTAGCGCTGTGCTTCTACACATGTATTTGCTGAACGGTGAAAGCGCACAGTAATGCACTTTTCTCCCAGCAAATACACTGTTTCTAAGGAACTGGGAACACACTGAGGAGACACTTGTGGGAGCTACTGTGACTAAAACTGAGCTTCCCTACGCACAGGGAAGCAAGAGAAATGCTGATTTCATCAAGCCCAGTTACATACTCAGAATCTGTACTACTGCGCAAATAGGCATGTCTCTTTAGGCAAAAAACTCATTTCTGACAAAGTTGCCCAAATGCATCTCAGGAGTGTGCAACTTGTTCCCTGATTTAGAAAACGTCGAGAAACGGTCGTTTCTGCTAGCGCTGTGCTTCTACACATGTCTTTGCTGAACGGTGAAAGCACAAAGTGATGCACTTTTCTTTCAGCAAATACACTGTTTCTAAGGAAATGGGAACACACTGAGGAGACACTTGTGGGAGCTACCGGGACTAAAACTGAGCTTCCCTACGCACAGGGAAGCAAGAGAAATGCTGATTTCATCAAGCCCAGTTACATACTCAGAATCTGTACTACTGCGCAAATAGGCATGTCTCTATAGGCAAAAAACTCATTTCTGACAAAGTTGCCCAAATGCATCTCAGAAGTGTGCAACTTGTTCCCTGAGTTAGAAAACGTCGAGAAACGGTCGTTTCTGCTAGCGCTGTGCTTCTACACATGTATTTGCTGAACGGTGAAAGCGCACAGTAATGCACTTTTCTCCCAGCAAATACACTGTTTCTAAGGAACTGGGAACACACTGAGGAGACACTTGTTGGAGCTACTGTGACTAAAACTGAGCTTCCCTACGCACAGGGAAGCAAGAGAAATGCTGATTTCATCCAGCCCAGTTACATACTCAGAATCTGTACTACTGCGCGAATCGGCATGTCTCTGTAGGCAAAAAACTCATTTCTGACAAAGTTGCCCAAAGGCATCTCAGAAGTGTGCTACTTGTTCTCTGAGTTAGAAAACGTCGAGAAACGGTCGTTTCTGCTAACGCTGTGCTTCTACACATGTATTTGCTGAACGGTGAAAGCACACAGTAATGCACTTTTCTCCCAGCAAATACACTGTTTCTAAGGAAATGGGAACACACAGAGGAGACACTTGTGGGAGCTACTGTGACTAAAACTGAGCTTCCCTACGCACAGGGAAGAAAGAGAAATGCTGATTTCATCAAGCCCAGTTACATACTCAGAATCTGTACTACTGCGCAAATAGGCATGTCTCTGTAGGCAAAAAACTCATTTCTGACAAAGTTGCCCAAATGCATCTCAGAAGTGTGCAACTTGTTCCCTGAGTTAGAAAACGTCGAGAAATGGTCGTTTCTGCTAGCGCTGTGCTTCTACACATGTATTTGCTGAACGGTGAAAGCGCACAGTAATGCACTTTTCTCCCAGCAAATACACTGTGTCTAAGGAAATGGGAACACACTGAGGAGACACTTGTGGGAGCTACTGTGACTAAAACTGAGCTTCCCGACGCACAGGGAAGCAAGAGAAATGCTGATTTCATCAAGCCCAGTTACATACTCAGACTCTGTACTACTGCGCAAATAGGCATGTCTCTTTAGGAAAAAAACTCATTTCTGACACAGTTGCCCAAATGCATCTCAGAAGTGTGCAACTTGTTCCCTGAGTTAGAAAACGTCGAGAAACGTTTGTTTCTGCTAGCGCTGTGCTTCTACACATGTATTTGCTGAACGGTGAAAGCGCACAGTAATGCACTTTTCTCCCAGCAAATACACTGAGTCTAAGGAAATGGGAACACACTGAGGAGACACTTGTGGGAGCTACTGTGACTAAAACTGAGCTTCCCTATGCACAGGGAAGAAAGAGAAATGCTGATTTCATTAAGCCCAGTTACATACTCAGAATCTGTTCTACTGCGCAAATAGGCATGTGTCTTTAGGCAAAAAACTCATTTCTGACAAAGTTGCCCAAATGCATCTCAGAAGTGTGCAACTTGTTCCCTGAGTTAGAAAACGTCGAGAAACGGTCGTTTCTGCTAGCGCTGTGCTTCTACACATGTATTTGCTGAACGGTGAAAGCACACAGTAATGCACTTTTCTCCCAGCAAATACACTGTTTCTAAGGAAATGGGAACACACAGAGGAGACACTTGTGGGAGCTACTGTGACTAAAACTGAGCTTCCCTACGCACAGGGAAGAAAGAGAAATGCTGATTTCATCAAGCCCAGTTACATACTCAGAATCTGTACTACTGCGCAAATAGGCATGTCTCTGTAGGCAAAAAACTCATTTCTGACAAAGTTGCCCAAATGCATCTCAGAAGTGTGCAACTTGTTCCCTGAGTTAGAAAACGTCGAGAAATGGTCGTTTCTGCTAGCGCTGTGCTTCTACACATGTATTTGCTGAACGGTGAAAGCGCACAGTAATGCACTTTTCTCCCAGCAAATACACTGTGTCTAAGGAAATGGGAACACACTGAGGAGACACTTGTGGGAGCTACTGTGACTAAAACTGAGCTTCCCTAAGCACAGGGAAGCAAGAGAAATGCTGATTTCATCAAGCCCAGTTACATACTCAGACTCTGTACTACTGCGCAAATAGGCATGTCTCTTTAGGAAAAAAACTCATTTCTGACACAGTTGCCCAAATGCATCTCAGAAGTGTGCAACTTGTTCCCTGAGTTAGAAAACGTCGAGAAACGGTCGTTTCTGCTAGCGCTGTGCTTCTACACATGTATTTGCTGAACGGTGAAAGCGCACAGTAATGCACTTTTCTCCCAGCAAATACACTGAGTCTAAGGAAATGGGAACACACTGAGGAGACACTTGTGGGAGCTACTGTGACTAAAACTGAGCTTCCCTATGCACAGGGAAGAAAGAGAAATGCTGATTTCATTAAGCCCAGTTACATACTCAGAATCTGTTCTACTGCGCAAATAGGCATGTGTCTTTAGGCAAAAAACTCATTTCTGACAAAGTTGCCCAAATGCATCTCAGAAGTGTGCAACTTGTTCCCTGAGTTAGAAAACGTCGAGAAACGGTCGTTTCTGCTAGCGCTGTGCTTCTACACATGTATTTGCTGAACGGTGAAAGCGCACAGTAATGCACTTTTCTCCCAGCAAATACACTGTTTCTAAGGAAATGGGAACACACTGAGGAGACACTTGTGGGAGCTACTGTGACTAAAACTGAGCTTCCCTACGCACAGGGAAGCAAGAGAAATGCTGATTTCATCAAGCCCAGTTACATACTCAGAATCTGTACTACTGCGCAAATAGGCATGTCTCTTTAGGCAAAAAACTCATTTCTGACAAAGTTGCCCAAATGCATCTCAGAAGTGTGCAACTTGTTCCCTGAGTTAGAAAACGTCGAGAAACGGTCGTTTCTGCTAGCGCTATGCTTCTACACATGTATTTGCTGAACGGTGAAAGCGCACAGTAATGCACTTTTCTCCCAGCAAATACACTGTGTCTAAGGAAATGGGAACACACTGAGGAGACACTTGTGGGAGCTACTGTGACTAAAACTGAGCTTCCCTATGCACAGGGAAGCAAGAGAAATGCTGATTTCATCAAGCCCAGGTACATACTCAGAATCTGTACTACTGCGCAAATAGGCATGTCTCTTTAGGCAAAAAACTCATTTCTGACAAAGTTGCCCAAATGCATTTCAGAAGTGTGCAACTTGTTCCCTGAGTTAGAAAACATCGAGAAACGGTCGTTTCTGCTAGCGCTGTGCTTCTACACATGTATTTGCTGAACGGTGAAAGCGCACAGTAATGCACTTTTCTCCCAGCAAATACACTGTTTCCAAGGAAATGGGAACACACTGAGGAGACACTTGTGGGAGCTACTGTGACTAAAACTGAGCTTCCCTACGCACAGGGAAGCAAGAGAAATGCTGATTTCATCAAGCCCAGTTACATACTCAGAATCTGTTCTACTGCGCAAATAGGCATGTCTCTGTAGGCAAAAAACTCATTTCTGACAAAGTTGCCCAAATGCATCTCAGAAGTGTGCAACTTGTTCCCTGAGTTAGAAAACGTCGAGAAACGTTTGTTTCTGCTAGCGCTGTTTTTCTACACATGTATTTGCTGAACGGTGAAAGCGCACAGTAATGCATTTTCTCCCAGCAAATACACTGTTTCTAAGGAACTGGGAACACACTGAGGAGACACTTGTGGGAGCTACTGTGACTAAAACTGAGCTTCCCTACGCACAGGGAAGAAAGAGAAATGCTGATTTCATCAAGCCCATTTACATACTCAGAATCTGTTCTACTGCGCAAATAGGCATGTGTCTTTAGGCAAAAAACTCATTTCTGACAAAGTTGCCCAAATGCATCTCAGAAGTGTGGAACTTGTTCCCTGAGTTAGAAAACGTCGAGAAACGGTCGTTTCTGCTAGCGCTGTGCTTCTACACATGTATTTGCTGAACGGTGAAAGCGCACAGTAATGCACTTTTCTCCCAGCAAATACACTGTGTCTAAGGAAATGGGAACACACTGAGGAGACACTTGTGGGAGCTACTGTGACTAAAACTGAGCTTCCCTACGCACAGGGAAGCAAGAGAAATGCTGATTTCATCAAGCCCAGTTACATACTCAGAATCTGTACTACTGCGCAAATAGGCATGTCTCTTTAGGCAAAAAACTCATTTCTGACAAAGTTGCCCAAATGCATCTCAGAAGTGTGCAACTTGTTCCCTGAGTTACAAAACGTCGAGAACCGGTCGTTTCTGCTAGCGCTATGCTTCTACACATGTATTTGCTGAACGGTGAAAGCGCACAGTAATGCACTTTTCTCCCAGCAAATACACTGTGTCTAAGGAAATGGGAACACACTGAGGAGACACTTGTGGGAGCTACTGTGACTAAAACTGAGCTTCCCTATGCACAGGGAAGCAAGAGAAATGCTGATTTCATCAAGCCCATTTACATACTCAGAATCTGTACTACTGCGCAAATAGGCATGTCTCTGTAGGCAAAAAACTCATTTCTGACAAAGTTGCCCAAATGCATCTCAGAAGTCTGCAACTTGTTCCCTGAGTTAGAAAACGTCGAGAAACGGTCGTTTCTACTAGTGCTGTGCTTCTACACATGTATTTGCTGAACGGTGAAAGCGCACAGTAATGCACTTTTCTCCCAGCAAATACACTGTGTCTAAGGAAATGGGAACACACTGAGGAGACACTTGTGGGAGCTACTGTGACTAAAACTGAGCTTCCCTACGCACAGGGAAGCAAGAGAAATGCTGATTTCATCAAGCCCAGTTACATACTCAGAATCTGTACTACTGCGCAAATAGGCATGTCTCTTTAGGCAAAAAACTCATTTCTGACAAAGTTGCCCAAATGCATCTCAGAAGTGTGCAACTTGTTCGCTGAGTTAGAAAACGTCGAGAAACGGTCGTTTCTGCTAGCGCTGTGCTTCTACACATGTATTTGCTGAACGGTGAAAGCGCACAGTAATGCACTTTTCTCCCAGCAAATACACTGTGTCTAAGGAAATGAGATACACTGAAGAGACACTTGTGTGAGCTACTGTGACTAAAACTGAGCTTCCCTACGCACAGGGAAGAAAGAGAAATGCTGATTTCATCAAGCCCAGTTACATACTCAGAATCTGTTCTACTGCGCAAATAGGCATGTGTCTTTAGGCAAAAAACTCATTTCTGACAAAGTTGCCCAAATGCATCTCAGAAGTGTGCAACTAGTTCCCTGAGTTAGAAAACGTCGAGAAACGGTCGTTTCTGCTAGCATTATGCTTCTACACATGTATTTGCTGAACGGTGAAAGCGCACAGTAATGCACTTTTCTCCCAGCAAATACACTGTGTCTAAGGAAATGAGATACACTGAAGAGACACTTGTGTGAGCTACTGTGACTAAAACTGAGCTTCCCTACGCACAGGGAAGAAAGAGAAATGCTGATTTCATCAAGCCCAGTTACATACTCAGAATCTGTTCTACTGCGCAAATAGGCATGTGTCTTTAGGCAAAAAACTCATTTCTGACAAAGTTGCCCAAATGCATCTCAGAAGTGTGCAACTTGTTCCCTGAGTTAGAAAACGTCGAGAACCGGTCGTTTCTGCTAGCGCTATGCTTCTACACATGTATTTGCTGAACGGTGAAAGCGCACAGTAATGCACTTTTCTCCCAGCAAATACACTGTGTCTAAGGAAATGGGAACACACTGAGGAGACACTTGTGGGAGCTACTGTGACTAAAACTGAGCTTCCCTACGCACAGGGAAGCAAGAGAAATGCTGATTTCATCAAGCCCAGTTACATACTCAGAATCTGTACTACTGCGCAAATAGGCATGTCTCTAAAAACTCATTTCTGCCAAATTGCCCAAATGCATCTCAGAAGTGTGCAACTTGTTCCCTGAGTTAGAAAACGTCGAGAAACGGTCGTTTCTGCTAGCGCTGTGCTTCTACACATGTATTTGCTGAACGGTGAAAGCGCACAGTAATGCACTTTTCTCCCAGCAAATACACTGTGTCTAAGGAAATGGGAACACACTGAGGAGACACTTGTGGGAGCTACTGTGACTAAAACTGAGCTTCCCTACACACAGGGAAGCCAGAGAAATGCTGATTTCATCAAGCCCAGTTACATACTAAGAATCTGTACTACTGCGCAAATAGGCATGTCTCTGTAGGAAAAAACTCATTTCTGACAAAGTTGCCCAAATGCATCTCAGAAGTGTGCAACTTGTTCCCTGAGTTAGAAAACGTCGAGAAACGTTCGTTTCTGCTAGCGCTGTGCTTCTACACATGTATTTGCTGAACGGTGAAAGCGCACAGTAATGCACTTTTCTCCCAGCAAATACACTGTTTCTAAGGAAATGGGAACACACTGAGGAGACACTTGTGGGAGCTACTGTGGCTAAAACTGAGCTTCCCTATGCACAGGGAAGCAAGAGAAATGCTGATTTCATCAAGCCCAGTTACATACTCAGAATCTATACTACTGCGCAAATAGGCATGTCTCATTAGGCAAAAAACTCATTTCTGACAAAGTTGCCCAAATGCATCTCAGAAGTGTGCAACTTGTTCCCTGAGTTAGAAAACGTCGAGAAACGGTCGTTTCTGCTAGCGCTGTGCTTCTACACATGTATTTGCTGAACGGTGAAAGCGCACAGTAATGCACTTTTCTCCCAGCAAATACACTGTTTCTAAGGAAATGGGAACACACTGAGGAGACACTTGTGGGAGCTACTGTGACTAAAACTGAGCTTCCCTACGCACAGGGAAGCAAGACAAATGCTGCTTTCATCAAGCCCAGTTACATACTCAGAATCTGTTCTACTGCGCAAATAGGCATGTCTCTGTAGGCAAAAAACTCATTTCTGACAAAGTTGCCCAAATGCATCTCAGAAGTGTGCAACTTGTTCCCTGAGTTAGAAAACGTCGAGAAACGGTCGTTTCTGCTAGCGCTGTGCTTCTACACATGTATTTGCTGAACGGTGAAAGCGCACAGTAATGCACTTTTCTCCCAGCAAATACACTGTTTCTAAGGAAATGGGAACACACTGAGGAGACACTTGTGGGAGCTACTGTGAATAAAACTGAGCTTCCCTATGCACAGGGAAGCAAGAGAAATGCTGATTTCATCAAGCCCAGTTACATACTCAGAATCTGTACTACTGCGCAAATAGGCATGTCTCTTTAGGCAAAAAACTCATTTCTGACAAAGTTGCCCAAATGCATCTCAGAAGTGTGCAACTTGTTCCCTGCGTTAGAAAACGTCGAGAAACGGTCGTTTCTGCTAGCGCTGTGCTTCTACACATGTATTTGCTGAACGGTGAAAGCGCACAGTAATGCACTTTTCTCCCAGCAAATACACTGTTTCTAAGGAAATGGGAACACACTGAGGAGACACTTGTGGGAGCTACTGTGACTAAAACTGAGCTTCCCTACGCACAGGGAAGCAAGAGAAATGCTGATTTCATCAAGCCCAGTTACGTACTCAGAATCTGTACTACTGCGCAAATAGGCATGTCTCTGTAGGCAAAAAACTCATTTCTGACAAAGTTGCCCAAATGCATCTCAGAAGTGTGCAACTTGTTCCCTGAGTTAGAAAACGTCGAGAAACGGTCGTTTCTGCTAGCGCTGTGCTTCTACACATGTATTTGCTGAACGGTGAAAGCGCACAGTAATGCACTTTTCTCCCAGCAAATACACTGTTTCTAAGGAAATGGGAACACACTGAGGAGACACTTGTGGGAGCTACTGTGACTAAAACTGAGCTTCCCTACGCACAGGGAAGCAAGAGAAATGCTGATTTCATCAAGCCCAGTTACATACTCAGAATCCGTACTACTGCGCAAATAGGCATGTCTCTGTAGGCAAAAAACTCATTTCTGACAAAGTTGCCCAAATGCATCTCAGAAGTGTGCAACTTGTTCCCTGAGTTAGAAAACGTCGAGAAACGGTCGTTTCTGCTAGCGCTGTGCTTCTACACATGTATTTGCTGAACGGTGAAAGCGCACAGTAATGCACTTTTCTCCCAGCAAATACACTGTTTCTAAGGAAATGGGAACACACTGAGGAGACACTTGTGGGAGCTACTGTCACTAAAACTGAGCTTCCCTATGCACAGGGAAGCAAGAGAAATGCTGATTTCATCAAGCCCAGTTACATACTCAGAATCTGTACTACTGCGCAAATAGGCATGTCTCTGTAGGCAAAAAACTCATTTCTGACAAAGTTGCCCAAATGCATCTCAGAAGTGTGCAACTTGTTCCCTGAGTTAGAAAACGTCGAGAAACGGTCGTTTCTGCTAGCGCTGTGCTTCTACACATGTATTTGCTGAACGGTGAAAGCGCACAGTAATGCACTTTTCTCCCAGCAAATACACTGTTTCTAAGGAAATGGGAACACACTGAGGAGACACTTGTGGGAGCTACTGTGACTAAAACTGAGCTTCCCTATGCACAGGGAAGCAAGAGAAATGCTGATTTCATCAAGCCCAGTTACATACTCAGAATCTGTACTACTGCGCAAATAGGCATGTCTCTTTTGGCAAAAAACTCATTTCTGACAAAGTTGCCCAAATGAATCTCAGAAGAGTGCAACTTGTTCCCTGAGTTAGAAAACGTCGAGAAACGGTCGTTTCTGCTAGCGCTGTGCTTCTACACATGTATTTGCTGAACGGTGAAAGCGCACAGTAATGCACTTTTCTCCCAGCAAATACACTGTTTCTAAGGAAATGGGAACACACTGAGGAGACACTTGTGGGAGCTACTGTGACTAAAACTGAGCTTCCCTACGCACAGGGAAGCAAGAGAAATGCTGATTTAATCAAGCCCAGTTACATACTCAGAATCTGTACTACTGCGCAAATAGGCATGTCTCTTTAGGCAAAAAACTCATTTCTGACAAAGTTGCCCAAATGCATCTCAGAAGTGTGCAACTTGTTCCCTGAGTTAGAAAACGTCGAGAAACTGTCGTTTTTGCTAGCGCTGTGCTTCTACACATGTATTTGCTGAACGGTGAAAGCGCACAGTAATGCACTTTTCTCCCAGCAAATACACTGTTTCTAAGGAAATGGGAACACACTGAGGAGACACTTGTGGGAGCTACTGTCACTAAAACTGAGCTTCCCTACGCACAGGGAAGCTAGAGAAATGCTGATTTCATCAAGCCCAGTTAAATACTCAGAATCTGTACTACTGCGCAAATAGGCATGTCTCTGTAGGCAAAAAACTCATTTCTGACAAAGTTGCCCAAATGCATCTCAGAAGTGTGCAACTTGATCCCTGAGTTAGAAAACGTCGAGAAACGTTCGTTTCTGCTAGCGCTGTGCTTCTACACATGTATTTGCTGAACGGTGAAAGCGCACAGTAATGCACTTTTCTCCCAGCAAATACACTGTTTCTAAGGAAATGGGAACACACTGAGGAGACACTTGTGGGAGCTACTGTGACTAAAACTGAGCTTCCCTACTCACAGGGAAGCAAGAGAAATGCTGATTTCATCAAGCCCAGTTACATACTCAGAATCTGTACTATTGCGCAAATAGGCATGTCTCTGTAGGCAAAAAACTCATTTCTGACAAAGTTGCCCGAATGCATCTCAGAAGTGTGCAACTTGATCCCTGAGTTAGAAAACGTCGAGAAACGGTCGTTTCTGCTAGCGCTGTGCTTCTACACATGTATTTGCTGAACGGTGAAAGCGCACAGTAATGCACTTTTCTCCCAGCAAATACACTGTTTCTAAGGAAATGGGAACACACTGAGGAGACACTTGTGGGAGCTACTGTGAATAAAACTGAGCTTCCCTACGCACAGGGAAGCAAGAGAAATGCTGATTTCATCAAGCCCAGTTACGTACTCAGAATCTGTACTACTGCGCAAATAGGCATGTGTCTTTAGGCAAAAAACTCATTTCTGACAAAGTTGCCCAAATGCATCTCAGAAGTGTGCAACTTGTTCCCTGAGTTAGAAAACGTCGAGAAACGGTCGTTTCTGCTAGCGCTCTGCTTCTACACATGTATTTGCTGAACGGTGAAAGCGCACAGTAATGCACTTTTCTCCCAGCAAATACACTGTTTCTAAGGAAATGGGAACACACTGAGGAGACACTTGTGGGATCTACAGTGACTAAAACTGAGCTTCCCTACGCACCGGGAAGCAAGAGAAATGCTGATTTCATCAAGCCCAGTTACATACTCAGAATCTGTACTACTGCGCAAATAGGCATGTCTCTTTAGGCAAAAAACTCATTTCTGACAAAGTTGCCCAAATGCATCTCAGAAGTGTGCAACTTGTTCCCTGAGTTAGAAAACGTCGAGAAACGGTCGTTTCTGCTAGCGCTGTGCTTCTACACATGTATTTGCTGAACGGTGAAAGCACACAGTAATTCACTTTTCTCCCAGCAAATACACTGTGTCTAAGGAAAGGGGAACACACTGAGGAGACACTTGTGGGAGCTACTGTGACTAAAACTGAGCTTCCCTACACACAGGGAAGCCAGAGAAATGCTGATTTCATCAAGCCCAGTTATATACTAAGAATCTGTACTACTGCGCAAATAGGCATGTCTCTTTAGGCAAAGAACTCATTTCTGACAAAGTTGCCCAAATGCATCTCAGAAGTGTGCAACTTGTTCCCTGAGTTAGAAAACGGCGAGAAACGTTCGTTTCTGCTAGCGCTGTGCTTCTACACATGTATTTGCTGAACGGTGAAAGCGCACAGTAATGCACTTTTCTCCCAGCAAATACACTGTGTCTAAGGAAATGGGAACACACTGAGGAGACACTTGTGGGAGCTACTGTGACTAAAACTGAGCCTCCCTATGCACAGGGAAGCAAGAGAAATGCTGATTTCATCAAGCCCAGTTACATACTCAGAATCTGTACTACTGCGCAAATAGGCATGTCTCTTTTGGCAAAAAACTCATTTCTGACAAAGTTGCCCAAATGCATCTCAGAAGTGTGCAACTTGTTCCCTGAGTTAGAAAACGTCGAGAAACTGTCGTTTTTGCTAGCGCTGTGCTTCTACACATGTATTTGCTGAACGGTGAAAGCGCACAGTAATGCACTTTTCTCCCAGCAAATACACTGTTTCTAAGGAAATGGGAACACACTGAGGAGACACTTGTGGGAGCTACTGTCACTAAAACTGAGCTTCCCTATGCACAGGGAAGCTAGAGGAATGCTGATTTCATCAAGCCCAGTTAAATACTCAGAATCTGTACTACTGCGCAAATAGGCATGTCTCTTTAGGCAAAAAACTCATTTCTGACAAAGTTGCCCAAATGCATCTCAGAAGTGTGCAACTTGATCCCTGAGTTAGAAAACGTCGAGAAACGTTCGTTTCTGCTAGCGCTGTGCTTCTACACATGTATTTGCTGAACGGTGAAAGCGCACAGTAATGCACTTTTCTCCCAGCAAATACACTGTTTCTAAGGAAATGGGAACACACTGAGGAGACACTTGTGGGAGCTACTGTGACTAAAACTGAGCTTCCCTACTCACAGGGAAGCAAGAGAAATGCTGATTTCATCAAGCCCAGTTACATACTCAGAATCTGTACTATTGCGCAAATAGGCATGTCTCTGTAGGCAAAAAACTCATTTCTGACAAAGTTGCCCGAATGCATCTCAGAAGTGTGCAACTTGATCCCTGAGTTAGAAAACGGCGAGAAACGGTCGTTTCTGCTAGCGCTGTGCTTCTACACATGTATTAGCCGAACAGTGAAAGCGCACAGTAATGCACTTTTCTCCCAGCAAATACACTGTTTCTAAGGAAATGGGAACACACTGAGGAGACACTTGTGGGAGTTACTGTGACTAAAACTGAGCTTCCCTACTCATAGGGAAGCAAGAGAAATGCTTATTTCATCAAGCCCAGTTACATACTCAGAATCTGTACTACTGCGCAAATAGGCATGTCTCTGTAGGCAAAAAACTCATTTCTGACAAAGTTGCCCAAATGCATCTCAGAAGTGTGCCACTTGTTCCCTGAGTTAGAAAACGTCGAGAAACGGTCGTTTCTGCTAGCGCTGTGCTTCTACACATGTATTAGCTGAACGGTGAAAGCGCACAGTAATTCACTTTTCTCCCAGCAAATACACTGTTTCTAAGGAAATGGGAACACACTGAGGAGACACTTGTGGGAGCTACTGTGACTAAAACTGAGCTTCCCTACGCACAGGGAAGCAAGAGAAATGCTGATTTCATCAAGCCCAGTTACATCCTCAGAATCTGTACTACTGCGCAAATAGGCATGTCTCTGTAGGCAAAAAAATCATTTCTGACAAAGTTGCCCAAATGCATCTCAGAAGTGTGCAACTTGTTCCCTGAGTTAGAAAACGTCGAGAAACGGTCGTTTCTGCTAGCGCTGTGTTTCTACACATGTATTTGCTGAACGGTGAAAGCGCACAGTAATGCACTTTTCTCCCAGCAAATACACTGTTTCTAAGGAAATGGGAACACACTGAGGAGACACTTGTGGGAGCAACTGTGACTAAAACTGAGCTTCCCTACGCAAAGGGAAGCAAGAGAAATGCTGATTTCATCAAGCCCAGTTACATACTCAGAATCTGTAGTACTGCGCAAATAGGCATATCTCTGTAGGCAAAAAAGTCATTTCGGACAAAGTTGCCAAAATGCATATCAGAAGTTTGCCACTTGTTCCCTGAGTTAGAAAACGTCAAATAACGGTCGTTTCTGCTAGCGCTGTGCTTCTACACATGTATTTGCTGAACGGTGAAAGCGCACAGTAATGCACTGTTCTCCCAGCAAATACACTGTTTCTAAGGAAATGGGAACACACTGAGGAGACACTTGTGGGAGCTACTGTGACTAAAACTGAGCTTCCCTACGCACAGGGAAGCAAGAGAAATGCTGATTTCATCAAGACCAGTTACATACTCAGAATCTGTACTACTGCGCAAATATGCATGTCTCCTTAGGCAAAAAACTCATTTCTGACAAAGTTGCCCAAATGCATCTCAGAAGAGTGCAACTTGTTCCCTGAGTTAGAAAACGTGGAGAAACGTTAGTTGCTGCTAGCGCTGTGCTTCTACACATGTACTTGCTGAATGGTGAAAGCTCACATAATGCACTTTTCTCCCAGCAAATACACTGTTTCTAAGGAAATGGGAACACACTGAGGAGACACTTGTGGGAGCTACTGGGACTAAAACTGAGCTTCCCTATGCACAGGGAAGCAAGAGAAATGCTGATTTTATCAAGCCCAGTTACATACTCAGAATCTGTACTACTGCGCAAATAGGCATGTCTCCTTAGGCAAAAAAACTCATTTCTGACAAAGTTGCCCAAATGCATCTCAGAAGTGTGCAACTTGTTCCCTGAGTTAGAAACAGTCGAGAAACGGTAGTTTCAGCTAGCGCTGTGCTTCTACACATGTATTTGCTGAACGGTGAAAGCGCACAGTAATGCACTTTTCTCCCAGCAAATACACTGTTTCTAAGGAAATGGGAACACATTGAGGAGACACTTGTGGGAGCTACTGTGACTAAAACTGAGCTTCCCTACGCACAGTGAAGCAAGAGAAATGCTGATTTCATCAAGCCCAGTTACATACTCAGAATCTGTACTACTGCGCAAATAGGCATGTCTCTGTAGGCAAAAAAGTCATTTCGTACAAAGTTGCCCAAATGCATATCAGAAATTTGCCACTTGTTCCCTGAGTTAGAAAACGTCGAGAAACGGTCGTTTCTGCTAGCGCTGTGCTTCTACACATGTATTTGCTGAACGGTGAAAGCGCACAGTAATGCACTTTTCTCCCAGCAAATACACTGTTTCTAAGGAACTGGGAACACACTGAGGAGACACTTGTGTGAGCTACTGTGACTAAAACTGAGCTTCCCTACACACAGGGAAGCAAGAGAAATGCTGATTTCATCAAGCCCAGTTACATACTCAGAATCTGTACTACTGCGCAAATAGGCATGTCTCCTTAGACAAAAAACTCATTTCTGACAAAGTTGCCCAAATGCATCTCAGAAGTGTGCAACTTGTTCCCTGAGTTAGAAAACGTCGAGAAACGTTAGTTTCTGCTAGCGCTGTGCTTCTACACATGTACTTGCTGAATGGTGAAAGCTCACAGTAATGCACTTTTCTCCCAGCAAATACACTGTTTCTAAGGAAATGGGAACACACTGAGGAGACACTTGTGGGAGCTACTGTGACTAAAACTGAACTTCCCTACGCACAGGGAAGCAAGAGAAATGCTGATTTCATCAAGCCCAGTTACATACTCAGAATCTGTACTACTGCGCAAATAGGCATGTCTCTGTATGCAAAAAACTCATTTCTGACAATGTTGCCCAAATGCATCTCAGAAGTGTGCAACTTGTTCCCTGAGTTAGAAAACGTCGAGAAACGTTCGTTTCTGCTAGCGCTGTGTTTCTACACATGTATTTGCTGAACGGTGAAAGCGCACAGTAATGCACTTTTCTCCCAGCAAATACACTGTTTCTAAGGAAATGGGAACACACTGAGGAGACACTTGTGTGAGCTACTGTGACTAAAACTGAGCTTCCCTACGCACAGGGAAGCAAAAGAAATGCTGATTTCATCAAGCCCAGTTACACACTCAGAATCTGTACTACTGCGCAAATAGGCATGTCTCCTTAGACAAAAAACTCATTTCTGACAAAGTTGCCCAAATGCATCTCAGAAGAGTGCAACTTGTTCCCTGAGTTAGAAAACGTCGAGAAACGTTCATTTCTGCTAGCGCTGTGCTTCTACACATGTACTTGCTGAATGGTGAAAGCTCACAGTAATGCACTTTTCTCCCAGCAAATACACTGTTTCTAAGGAAATGGGAACACACTGAGGAGACACTTGTGGGAGCTACTGTGACTAAAACTGAACTTCCCAACGCACAGGGAAGCAAGAGAAATGCTGATTTCATCAAGCCCAGTTACATACTCAGAATCTGTACTACTGCGCAAATAGGCATGTCTCTGTATGCAAAAAACTCATTTCTGACAAAGTTGCCCAAATGCATCTCAGAAGTGTGCAACTTGATCCCTGAGTTAGAAAACATCGAGAAATGGTCGTTTCTGCTAGCGCTGTGCTTCTGCACATGTAGTTGCTGAACGGTGAAAGCGCACAGTAATGCACTTTTCTCCCAGCAAATACACTGTTTCTAAGGAAATGGGAACACACTGAGGAGACACTTGTGGGAGCTACTGTGACTAAAACTGAGCTTCCCTACGCACAGGGAAGCAAGAGATATGCTGATTTCATCAAGCCCAGTTACATACTCAGAATCTGTACTACTGAGCCAATAGGCATGTCTCTGTAGGCAAAAAAATCATTTCTGACAAAGTTTCCCAAATGCATCTCAGAAGTGTGCAACTTGTTCCCTGAGTTAGAAAACGTCGAGAAACGGTCGTTTCAGCTAGCGCTGTGCGTCTACACATGTATTTGCTGAACGGTGAAAGCGCACAGTAATGCACTTTTCTCCCAGCAAATACACTGCTTCTAAGGAACTGGAACACACTGAGGAGACACTTGTGGGCACAACTGTGACTAAAACTGAGCTTCCCTACGCACAGGGAAGCAAGAGAAATGCTGATTTCATTCAGCCCAGTTACATACTCAGAATATGTACTACTGCACAAATAGGCATGTCTCTGTAGGCAAAAAACTCATTTCTGACAAAGTTGCCCAAATGCATCTCAGAAGTGTGCAACTTGTTCCCTGAGTTAGAAAACGTCGAGAAACGGTCGTTTCAGCTAGCGCTGTGCTTCTACACATGTATTTGCTGAACAGTGAAAGCTCAAAGTAATGCACTTTTCTCCCAGCAAATACACTGTTTCTAAGGAAATGGGAACACACTGAGGAGACACTTGTGGGAGCTACTGTGACTAAAACTGAGCTTCCCTACGCACAGGGAAGCAAAAGAAATGTTGATTGCATCAAGCCCAGTTACATACTCCGAATCTGTACTACTGCGCAAATAGGCATGTCTCTGTAGGCAAAAAAGTCATTTCGGACAAAGTTGCCCAAATGCATATCAGAAGTTTGCCACTTGTTCCCTGAGTTAGAAAACGTCGAGAAACGGTCGTTTCTGCTAGCGATGTGCTTCTACACAAGTATTTGCTGAACGGTGAAAGCGCACAGTAATGCACTTTTCTCCCAGCAAATACACTGTTTCTAAGGAACTGGGAACACACTGAGGAGACACTTGTGGGAGCTACTGTGACTAAAACTGAGCTTCCCTACACACAGCGAAGCAAGAGAAATGCTGATTTCATCAAGCCCAGTTACATACTCAGAATCTGTACTACTGCGCAAATAGGCATGTCTCTGTAGGCAAAAAAACTCATTTCTGACAAAGTTGCCCAAATGCATCTCAGAAGTGTGCAACTTGTTTCCTGAGTTAGAAAACTTCGAGAAACGGTCGTTTCTGCTAGCGCTGTGCTTCTACACATGTATTTGCTGAACGGTGAAAGCGCACAGTAATGCACTTTTCTCCCAGCAAATACACTGTGTCTAAGGAAATGGGAACACACTGAGGAGACACTTGTGGGAGCTACTGTGACTAAAACTGAGCTTCCTTACGCACAGGGAAGCAAGAGAAATGCTGATTTCATCAAGCCAAGTTACATACTCAGAATCTGTACTACTGCGCAAATAGGCATGTCTAAGTAGGCAAAAAACTCATTTCTGACAAAGTTGCCCAAATGCATCTCAGAAGTGTGCAACTTGTTCCCTGAGTTAGAAAACGTCGAGAAACGGTCGTTTCTGCTAGAGCTGTGCTTCTACACATGTATTTGCTGAACGGTGAAAGCGCACAGTAATGCACTTTTCTCCTAGCAAATACACTGTTTCTAAGGAAATGGGAACACACTGAGGAGACACTCGTGGGAGCTACTGTGAATAAAACTGAGCTTCCCTACGCACAGGGAAGCAAGAGAAATGCTGATTTCATCAAGCCCAGTTACATACTCAGAATCTGTACTACTGCGCAAATAGGCATGTCTCTGTAGGCAAAAGACTCATTTCTGACAAAGTTGCCCAAATGCATCTCAGAAGTGTGCAACTTGTTCTCTGTGTTAGAAAACGTCGAGAAACGGTCTTTTCTGCTAGCGCTGTGCTTCTACACATTTATTTGCTGAGCGGTGAAATCACACAGTAATGCACTTTTCTCCCAGCAAATACACTGTTTCTAAGGAAATGGGAACACACTGAGGAGACACTTGTGGGAGCTACTGTGACTAAAACTGAGCTTCCCTACGCACAGGGAAGCAAGACAAATGCTGATTTCATCAAGCCCAGTTACATACTCAGAATCTGTACTACTGCGCAAATTGACATGCCTCTATATGCAAAAAACTCTTTTCTGACAAAGTTGCCCAAATGCATCTCAGAAGTGTGCAACTTGTTTCCTGAGTTAGAAAACGTCGAGAAACGGTCGTTTCTGCTAGCACTGTGCTTCTACACATGTATTTGCTGAACGGTGAAAGCGCACAGTAATGCACTTTTCTCCCAGCAAAAACACTGTTTCTAAGGAAATGGGAACAGACGGAGGAGACACTTGTGGGAGCTACTGTGACTAAAACTGAGCTTCCCTACACACAGGGAAGCAAGAGAAATGCTGATTTCATCAAGCCCAGTTACATACTCAGAATCTGTACTACTGCGCAAATAGGCATGTTTCTGTAGGCAAAAAACTCATTTCTGACAAAGTTGCCCAAATGCATCTCAGAAGTGTGCAACTTGTTCTCTGAGTTAGAAAACCAAGAGAAACGGTCTTTTCTGCTAGCGCTGTGTTTCTACACATTTATTTGCTGAACGGTGAAAGCACACAGTAATGCACTTTTCTCCCAGCAAATACACTGTTTCTAAGGAAATGGGAACACACTGAGGTGACACTTGTGGGAGCTACTGTGACTAAAACTGAGCTTCCCTACGCACAGGGAAGCTAGAGAAATGCTGATTTCATCAAGCCCAGTTACATACTCAGAATCTGTTCTACTGCGCAAATAGGCATGTCTCTGTAGGCAAAAAACTCATTTCTGACAAAGTTGCCCAAATGCATCTCAGAAGTGTGCAACTTTTTCTCTGCGTTAGAAAACGTCGACAAACGTTCTTTTCTGCTAGCGCTGTGCTTCTAAACATTTATTTGCTGAACGGTGAAAGCGCACAGTAATGCACTTTTCTCCCAGCAAATACACTGTTTCTAAGGCAATGGGAACACACTGAGGAGAAACTTGTGGGAGCTACTGTGACTAAAACTGAGCTTCCCATGGCACAGGGAAGCAAGAGAAATGCTGATTTCATCAAGCCCAGTTACATACTCAGAATCTGTACTACTGCGCAAATAGGCATGTCTCTGTAGGCAAAAAACTCATTTCTGACAAAGTTGCCCAAATGCATCTCAGAAGTGTGCAACTTGTTCTCTGAGTTAGAAAACTACGAGAAACGGTCTTTTCTGCTAGCGCTGTGCTTCTACACATTTATTTGCTGAACGGTGAAAGCGCACAGTAATGCACTTTTCTCCCAGCAAATACACTGTTTCTAAGGCAATGGGAACACACTGAGGAGACACTTGTGGGAGCTACTGTGACTAAAACTGAGCTTCCCTTGGCACAGGGAAGCAAGAGAAATGCTGATTTCATCAAGCCCAGTTACATACTCAGAATCTGTACTACTGCGCAAATAGGCATGTCTCTTTAGGCAAAAAACTCATTTCTGACAAAGTTGCCCAAATGCATCTCAGAAGTGTGCAACTTGTTCCCTGAGTTAGAAAACGTCGAGAAACGTTCGTTTCTGCTAGCGCTGTGCTTCTACACATGTATTTGCTGAACGGTGAAAGCGCACAGTAATGCACTTTTCTCCCAGCTAATACACTGTTTCTAAGGAAATGGGAACACACTGAGGAGACACTTGTGGGAGCTACTGTGACTAAAACTGAGCTTCCCTACGCACAGGGAAGCAAGAGAAATGCTGATTTCATCAAGCCAAGTTACATACTCAGAATCTGTACTACTGCGCCAATAGGCATGTCTCTGTAGGCAAAAAACTCATTTCTGAGAAAGTTGCCCAAATGCATCTCAGAAGTGTGCAACTTGTTCCCTGAGTTAGAAAAAGTCGAGAAACGTTTGTTTCTGCTAGCGCTGTGCTTCTACACATGTATTTGCTGAACGGTGAAAGCTCACAGTAATGCACTTTTCTCCTAGCAAATACACTGTTTCTAAGGAAATGGGAACACACTGAGGAGACACTCGTGGGAGCTACTGTGACTAAAACTGAGCTTCCCTACGCACAGGGAAGCAAGAGAAATGCTGATTTCATCAAGCCCAGTTACATACTCAGAATCTGTACTACTGCTCAAATAGGCATGTCTCTGTAGGCAAAAAACTCATTTCTGACAAAGTTGCCCAAATGCATCTCAGAAGTGTGCAACTTGTTCTCTGATTTAGAAAACGACGAGAAATGGTCTTTTCTGCTAGCGCTGTGCTTCTACACATGTATTTGCTGAACGGTGAATGCGCACAGTAATGCACTTTTCTCCCAGCAAATACACTGTTTCTAAGGAAATGGGAACACACTGAGGAGACACTTGTGGGAGCTACTGTGACTAAAACTGAGCTTCCCTACGCACAAGGAAGCAAGAGAAATGCTGATTTCATCAAGCCCAGTTACATACTCAGAATCTGTTCTACTGCGCAAATAGGCATGTCTCTTTAGGCAAAAAACTCATTTCTGACAAAGTTGCCCAACTGCATCTCAGAAGTGTGCAACTTGTTCCCTGAGTTAGAAAACGTTGAGAAACGGTCGTTTCTACTAGCGCTGTGCTTCTACACATGTATTTGCTGAACGGTGAAAGCGCACAGTAATGAACTATTCTCCCAGCAAATACACTGTTTCTAAGGAACTGGGAACACACTGAGGAGACACTTGTGGGAGCTACTGTGACTAAAACTGAGCTTCCCTACGCACAGGGAAGGAAGAGAAATGCTGATTTCATCAAGCCCAGTTACAAACTCAGAGTCTGTACAACTGCGCAAATAGGCATGTCTCTGTAGGCAAAAAACTCATTTCTGACAAAGTTGCCCAAATGCATCTCAGAATTGTGCAACTTGTTCCCTGAGTTAGAAAACGTCGAGAAACGTTCGTTTCTGCTAGCGCTGTGCTTCTACACATGTATTTCCTGAACGGTGATAGCTCAGAGTAATGCACTTTTCTCCCAGCAAATACACTGTTTCTAGGGAAATGGGAACACACTGAGGAGACAGTTGTGGGAGCTACTGTGACTAAAACTGAGCTTCCCTACGCACAGGGAAGCAAGAGAAATGCTGATTTCATCCAGCCCAGTTACATACTCAGAATCTGTACTACTGCGCAAATAGGCATGTCTCTGTAGGCAAAAAACTCATTTCTGACAAAGTTGCCCAAATGCATCTCAGAAGTGTGCAACTTGTTCCCTGAGTTAGAAAACGTCGAGAAACATTCGTTTTTGCTAGCGCTGTGCTTCTACACATGTATTTGCTGAACGGTGAAAGGGCACAGTAATGCACTTTTCTCCCAGCAAATACACTGTTTCTAAGGAACTGGGAACACACTGAGGAGACACTTGTGGGAGCTACTGTGACTAAAACTGAGCTTCCCTACGCACAGGGAAGCAAGAGAAATGCTGATTTCATCAAGCCCAGTTACATACTCAGAATCTGTACTACTGCGCAAATAGGCATGTCTCTGTAGGCAAAAAACTCATTTCTGACAAATTAGCCCAAATGCATCTCAGAAGTGTGCAACTTGTTCCCTGAGTTAGAAAACATAGAGAAACGGTCATTTCTGCTAGCGCTGTGCTTCTACACATGTACTTGCTGAACAGTGAAAGCGCATAGTAATGCACTTTTCTCCCAGCAAATACACTGTTTCTATGGAAATGGGAACACACTGAGGAGACACTTGTGGGAGCTACTGTGACTAAAACTGAGCTTCCCTACGCACAAGGAAGCAAGAGAAATGCTGATTTCATCAAGCACAGTTACATACTCAGAATCTGTTCTACTGCACAAATAGGCATGTCTCTTTAGGCAAAAAACTCATTTCTGACAAAGTTGCCCAACTGCATCTCAGAAGTGTGCAACTTGTTCCCTGAGTTAGAAAACGTTGAGAAACGGTCGTTTCTGCTAGCGCTGTGCTTCTACACATGTATTTGCTGAACGGTGAAAGCGCACAGTAATGAACTTTTCTCCCAGCAAATACACTGTTTCTAAGGAACTGGGAACACACTGAGGAGACACTTGTGGGAGCTACTGTGACTAAAACTGAGCTTCCCTACGCACAGGGAAGGAAGAGAAATGCTGATTTCATCAAGCCCAGTTACAAACTCAGAGTCTGTACAACTGTGCAAATAGGCATGTCTATGTAGGCAAAAAACTCATTTCTGACAAAGTTGCCCAAATGCATCTCAGAAGTGTGCAACTTGTTCCCTGAGTTAGAAAACGTCGAGAAACGTTCGTTTCTGCTAGCGCTGTGCTTCTACACATGTATTTGCTGAACGGTGAAAGCGCACAGTAATGCACTTTTCTCCCAGCAAATACACTGTTTCTAAGGAAATGGGAACACACTGAGGAGACACTTGTGGGAGCTACTGTGACTAAAACTGAGCTTCCCTACGCACAGGGAAGCAAGAGAAATGCTGATTTCATCAAGCCCAGTTACATACTCAGAATCTGTACTACTGCGCAAATAGGCATGTCTCTGTAGGCAAAAAACTCATTTCTGACAAAGTTGCCCAAATGCATCTCAGAAGTGTGCAACTTGTTCCCTGAGTTAGAAAACTTCGAGAAACGGTCATATCTGCTAACGCTGTGCTTCTACACATGTATTTGCTGAACGGTGAAAGCGCACAGTAATGCACTTTTCTCCCAGCAAATACACTGTTTCTAAGGAAATGGGAACACACTGAGGAGAAACTTGTGGGAGCTACTGTGACTAAAACTGAGCTTCCCTACGCACAGGGAAGCAAGAGAAATGCTGATTTCATCAAGCCCAGTTACATACTCAGAATCTGTACTACTGCGCAAATAGGCATGTCTCTGTAGGCAAAAAACTCATTTCTGACAAAGTTGCCCAAATGCATCTCAGAAGTGTGCAACTTGTTCCCTGAGTTAGAAAACTTCGAGAAACGGTCATATCTGCTAACGCTGTGCTTCTACACATGTATTTGCTGAACGGTGAAAGCGCACAGTAATGCACTTTTCTCCCAGCAAATACACTGTTTCTAAGGAAATGGGAACACACTGAGGAGAAACTTGTGGGAGCTACTGTGACTAAAACTGAGCTTCCCTACGCACAGGGAAGCAAGAGAAATGCTGATTTCATCAAGCCCAGTTACATACTCAGAATCTGTACTACTGCGCAAATAGGCATGTCTCTGTAGGCAAAAAATTCATTTCTGACAAAGTTGCGCAAATGCATCTCAGAAGTGTGCAACTTGTTCCCTGAGTTAGAAAACGTCGAGAAACGGTCATATCTGCTAACGCTGTGCTTCTACACATGTATTTGCTGAACGGTGAAAGCGCACAGTAATGCACTTTTCTCCCAGCAAATACACTGTTTCTAAGGAAATGGGAACACACTGAGGAGACACTTGTGGGAGCTACTGTGACTAAAACTGAGCTTCGCTACGCACAGGGAAGCAAGAGAAATTCTGATTTCATCAAGCCCAGTTACATACTCAGAATCTGTATTACTGCGCAAATAGGCATGTCTCTAGGCAAAAAACTCATTTCTGACAAAGTTGCCCAAATGCATCTCAGAAGTGTGCAACTTGTTCCCTGAGTTAGAAAACGTCGAGAAACGGTCGTTTCTGCTAGCGCTGTGCTTCTACACATGTATTTGCTGAACGGTGAAAGCACACAGTAATGCACTTTTCTCTCAGCAAATACACTGTTTCTAAGGAAATGGGAACACACTGAGGAGACACTTGTGGGAGCTACTGTGACTAAAACTGAGCTTCCCTACGCACAGGGAAGCAAGAGAAATGCTGATTTCATCAAGCCCAGTTACATACTCAGAAACTGTACTACTGCGCAAATAGGCATGTCTCTGTAGGCAAAAAACTCATTTCTGACAAAGTTGCCCAAATGCATCTCAGAAGTATGCAACTTGTTCCCTGAGTTAGAAAACGTCGAGAAACGTTCGTTTCTGTTAGCGCTGTGCTTCTACACATGTATTTGCTGAACGGTGAAAGCGCACAGTAATGCACTTTTCTCCCAGCAAATACACTGTTTCTAAGGAAATGGGAACACACTGAGGAGACACTTGTGGGAGCTACTGTGACTAAAACTGAGCTTCCCTACGCACAGGGAAGCAAGAGAAATGCTGATTTCATCAAGCCCAGTTACATACTCAGAATCTGTACTACTGCGCAAATAGGCATGTCTCTGTAGGCAATAAACTCATTTCTGACAAAGTTGCCCAAATGCATCTCAGAAGTGTGCAACTTGTTCCCTGAGTTAGAAAACTTCGAGAAACGGTCATATCTGCTAACGCTGTGCTTCTACACATGTATTTGCTGAACGGTGAAAGCGCACAGTAATGCACTTATCTCCCAACAAATACACTGTTTCTAATGAAATGGGAACACACTGAGGAGACACTTGTGGGAGCTACTGTGACTAAAACTGAGCTTCCCTACGCACAGGGAGCAAGAGAAATGCTGATTTCATCAAGCCCAGTTACATACTCAGAATCTGTACTACTGCGCAAATAGGCATGTCTCTGTAGGCAAAAAACTCATTTCTGACAAAGTTGCCCAAATGCATCTCAGAAGTGTGCAACTTGTTCCCTGAGTTAGAAAACGTCGAGAAACGGTCATATCTGCTAACGCTGTGCTTCTACACATGTATTTGCTGAACGGTGAAAGCGCACAGTAATGCACTTTTCTCCCAGCAAATACACTGTTTCTAAGGAAATGGGAACACACTGAGGAGACACTTGTGGGAGCTACTGTGACTAAAACTGAGCTTCCCTACGCACAGGGAAGCAAGAGAAATGCTGATTTCATCAAGCCCAGTTACATACTCAGAATCTGTACTACTGCGCAAATAGGCATGTCTCTGTAGGCAAAAAACTCATTTCTGACAAAGTTGCCCAAATGCATCTCAGAAGTGTGCAACTTGTTCCCTGAGTTAGAAAACGTCGAGAAACGGTCGTTTCTGCTAGCGCTGTGCTTCTACACATGTATTTGCTGAACGGTGAAAGCGCACAGTAATGCACTTTTCTCCCAGCAAATACACTGTTTCTAAGGAAATGGGAAAACACTGAGGAGACACTTCTGGGAGCTACTGTGACTAAAACTGAGCTTCCCTACGCACAGGGAAGCAAGAGAAATGCTGATTTCATCAAGCCCAGTTACATACTCAGAATCTGTACTACTGCGCAAATAGGCATGTCTCTGTAGGCAAAAAACTCATTTCTGACAAAGTTGCCCAAATGCATCTCAGAAGTGTGCAACTTGTTCCCTGAGTTAGAAAACTTCGAGAAACGGTCATATCTGCTAACGCTGTGCTTCTACACATGTATTTGCTGAACGGTGAAAGCGCACAGTAATGCACTTTTCTCCCAGCAAATACACTGTTTCTAAGGAAATGGGAACACACTGAGGAGACACTTGTGGGAGCTACTGTGACTAAAACTGAGCTTCCCTACGCACAGGGAAGCAAGAGAAATGCTGATTTCATCAAGCCCAGTTACATACTCAGAATCTGTACTACTGCGCAAATAGGCATGTCTCTGTAGGCAAAAAACTCATTTCTGACAAAGTTGCCCAAATGCATCTCAGAAGTGTGCAACTTGTTCTCTGAGTTAGAAAACGTCGAAAAACGGTCATATCTGCTAACGCTGTGCTTCTACACATGTATTTGCTGAACGGTGAAAGCGCACAGTAATGCACTTTTCTCCCAGCAAATACACTGTTTCTAAGGAAATGGGAACACACTGAGGAGACACTTGTGGGAGCTACTGTGACTAAAACTGAGCTTCCCTACGCACAGGGAAGCAAGAGAAATGCTGATTTCATCAAGCCCAGTTACATACTCAGAATCTGTACTACTGCGCAAATAGGCATGTCTCTGTAGGCAAAAAACTCATTTCTGACAAAGTTGCCCAAATGCATCTCAGAAGTGTGCAACTTGTTCCCTGAGTTAGAAAACGTCGAGAAACGGTCGTTTCTGCTAGCGCTGTGCTTCTACACATGTATTTGCTGAACGGTGAAAGCGCACAGTAATGCACTTTTCTCCCAGCAAATACACTGTTTCTAAGGAAATGGGAACACACTGAGGAGACACTTGTGGGAGCTACTGTGACTAAAACTGAGCTTCCCTACGCACAGGGAAGCAAGAGAAATGCTGATTTCATCAAGCCCAGTTACATACTCAGAATCTGTACTACTGCGCAAATAGGCATGTCTCTGTAGGCAAAAAACTCATTTCTGACAAAGTTGCCCAAATGCATCTCAGAAGTGTGCAACTTGTTCCCTGAGTTAGAAAACGTCGAGAAACGGTCGTTTCTGCTAGCGCTGTGCTTCTACACATGTATTTGCTGAACGGTGAAAGCGCACAGTAATGCACTTTTCTCCCAGCAAATACACTGTTTCTAAGGAAATGGGAAAACACTGAGGAGACACTTCTGGGAGCTACTGTGACTAAAACTAAGCTTCCCTACGCACAGGGAAGCAAGAGAAATGCTGATTTCATCAAGCCCAGTTACATACTCAGAATCTGTACTACTGCGCAAATAGGCATGTCTCTGTAGGCAAAAAACTCATTTCTGACAAAGTTGCCCAAATGCATCTCAGAAGTGTGCAACTTGTTCCCTGAGTTAGAAAACTTCGAGAAACGGTCGTTTCTGCTGGCGCTGTGCTTCTACACATGTATTTGCTGAACGGTGAAAGCGCACAGTAATGCACTTTTCTCCCAGCAAATACACTGTTTCTAAGGAAATGGGAACACACTGAGGAGACACTTGTGGGAGCTACTGTGACTAAAACTGAGCTTCCCTACGCACAGGGAAGCAAGAGAAATGCTGATTTCATCAAGCCCAGTTACATACTCAGAATCTGTACTACTGCGCAAATAGGCATGTCTCTGTAGGCAAAAAACTCATTTCTGACAAAGTTGCCCAAATGCATCTCAGAAGTGTGCAACTTGTTCTCTGAGTTAGAAAACGTCGAGAAACGTGCGTTTCTGCTAGCGCTGTGCTTCTACACATGTATTTGCTGAACGGTGAAAGCGCACAGTAATGCACTTTTCTCCCAGCAAATACACTGTTTCTAAGGAAATGGGAACACACTGAGGAGACACTTGTGGGAGCTACTGTGACTAAAACTGAGCTTCCCTACGCACAGGGAGCAAGAGAAATGCTGATTTCATCAAGCCCAGTTACATACTCAGAATCTGTACTACTGCGCAAATAGGCATGTCTCTGTAGGCAAAAAACTCATTTCTGACAAAGTTGCCCAAATGCATCTCAGAAGTGTGCAACTTGTTCCCTGAGTTAGAAAACGTCGAGAAACGGTCGTTTCTGCTAGCGCTGTGCTTCTACACATGTATTTGCTGAACGGTGAAAGCGCACAGTAATGCACTTTTCTCCCAGCAAATACACTGTTTCTAAGGAAATGGGAAAACACTGAGGAGACACTTCTGGGAGCTACTGTGACTAAAACTGAGCTTCCCTACGCACAGGGAAGCAAGAGAAATGCTGATTTCATCAAGCCCAGTTACATACTCAGAATCTGTACTACTGCGCAAATAGGCATGTCTCTGTAGGCAAAAAACTCATTTCTGACAAAGTTGCCCAAATGCATCTCAGAAGTGTGCAACTTGTTCCCTGAGTTAGAAAACTTCGAGAAACGGTCATATCTGCTAACGCTGTGCTTCTACACATGTATTTGCTGAACGGTGAAAGCGCACAGTAATGCACTTTTCTCCCAGCAAATACACTGTTTCTAAGGAAATGGGAACACACTGAGGAGACACTTGTGGGAGCTACTGTGACTAAAACTGAGGTTCCCTACGCACAGGGAAGCAAGAGAAATGCTGATTTCATCAAGCCCAGTTACATACTCAGAATCTGTACTACTGCGCAAATAGGCATGTCTCTGTAGGCAAAAAACTCATTTCTGACAAAGTTGCCCAAATGCATCTCAGAAGTGTGCAACTTGTTCTCTGAGTTAGAAAACGTCGAGAAACGTGCGTTTCTGCTAGCGCTGTGCATCTACACATGTACTTGCTGAACGGTGAAAGCGCACAGTAATGCACTTTTCTCCCAGCAAATACACTGTTTCTAAGGAAATGTGAACACACTGAGGAGACAATTGTGGGAGCTACGGTGACTAAAACTGAGCTTCCCTACGCACAGGGAAGCAAGAGAAATGCTGATTTCGTCAAGCCCAGTTACATACTCAGAATCTGTACTACTGCGCAAATAAGCATGTCTCTGTAGGCAAAAAACTCATTTCTGACAAAGTTGCCCAAATGCATCTCAGAAGTGTGCAACTTGTTCCCTGAGTTAGAAAACGTCGAGAAACGGTCGTTTCTGCTAGCGCTGTGCTTCTACACATGTACTTGCTGAACGGTGAAAGTGCACAGTAATGCACTTTTCTCCCAGCAAATACACTGTTTCTAAGGAAATGGGAACACACTGAAGAGACACTTGTGGGAGCTACTGTGACTAAAACTGAGCTTCCCTACGCACAGGGAAGCAAGAGAAATGCTGATTTCATCAAGCCCAGTTACATACTCAGAATCTGTACTACTGCGCAAATAGGCATGTCTCTTTAGGCAAAAAACTCATTTCTGACAAAGTTGCCCAAATGCATCTCAGAAGTGTGCAACTTGTTCCCTGAGTTAGAAAACGTCGAGAAACGTTCGTTTCTGCTAGCGCTGTGCTTCTACACATGTATTTGCTGAACGGTGAAAGCGCACAGTAGTGCACTTTTCTCCCAGCAAATACACTGTTGCTAAGGAAATGGGAACACACTGAGGAGACACTTGTGGGATCTACAGTGACTAAAACTGAGCTTCCCCACACACCGGGAAGCAAGAGAAATGCTGATTTCATCAAGCCCAGTTACATACACAGAATCTGTACTACTGCGCAAATAGGCATGTCTCTGTAGGCAAAAAACTCATTTCTGACAAAGTTGCCCAAATGCATCTCAGAAGTGTGCAACTTGTTCCCTGAGTTAGAAAACGTCGAGAAACGGTCGTTTCTGCTAGCGCTGTGCTTCTACACATGTACTTGCTGAAGGGTGAAAGCGCACAGTAATGCACTTTTCTCCCAGCAAATACACTGTTTCTAAGGAAATGGGAACACACTGAGGAGACACTTGTGGGAGCTACTGTGACTAAAACTGAGGTTCCCTACGCACAGGGAAGCAAGAGAAATGCTGATTTCATCAAGCCCAGCTACATACTCAGAATCTGTACTACTGCGCAAATAGGCATGTCTTTTTAGCCAAAAAACTCATTTCTGACAAAGTTGCCCAAATGCATCTCAGAAGTGTGCAACTTGTTCTCTGAGTTAGAAAACATCGAGAAACGTTCGTTTCTGCTAGCGCTGTGCATATACACATGTACTTGCTGAATGGTGAAAGCGCACAGTAATGCACTTTTCTCCCAGCAAATACACTGTTTCTAAGGAAATGGGAACACACTGAGGAGACACTTGTGGGAGCTACTGTGACTAAAACTGAGCTTCCCTACACACAGGGAAACCAGAGAAATGCTGATTTCATCAAGCCCAGTTACATACTCAGAATCTGTACTACTGCGCAAATAGGCATGTCTCTGTAGGCAAAAAACTGATTTCTGACAAAGTTGCCCAAATGCATCTCAGAAGTGTGCAACTTGTTCCCTGAGTTAGAAAACGTCGAGAAACGTTCCTTTCTGCTAGCGCTGTGCTTCTACACATGTATTTGCTGAACGGTGAAAGCGCACAGTATTGTACTTTACTCCCAGCAAATACACTGTTTCTAAGGAAATGGGAACACACTGAGGAGACACTTGTGGGAGCTACTGTGACTAAAACTGAGCTTCCCTACGCACAGGGAAGCAAGAGAAATGCTGATTTCATCAAGCCCAGTTACATACTCAGAATCTGTACTACTGCGCAAATAGGCATGTCTCTTTAGGCAAAAAACTCATTTCTGACAAAGTTGCCCAAATGCATCTCAGAAGTCAGCAACTTGTTCCCTGAGTTAGAAAACGTCGAGAAACATTCGTTTCTGCTAGCGCTGTGCTTCTACGCATGTATTTGCTGAACGGTGAAAGCGCACAGTAATGCACTTTTCTCCCAGCAAATACACTGTTTCTAAGGAAATGAGAACACACTGAGGAGACACTTGTGGGAGCTACTGTGACTAAAACTGAGCTTCCCTACGCATAGGGAAGCAAGAGAAATGCTGATTTCATCAAGCCCAGTTACATACTCAGAATCTGTACTACTGCGCAAATAGGCATGTCTCTTTAGGCAAAAAACTCATTTCTGACAAAGTTGCCCAAATGCATCTCAGAAGTGTGCAACTTGTTCCCTGAGTTAGAAAACGTCGAGAAACGGTCGTTTCTGCTAGCGCTGTGCTTCTACACATGTATTAGACGAACGGTGAAAGCGCACAGTAATGCACTTTTCTCCCAGCAAATACACTGTTTCTAAGGAAATGAGAACTCACTGAGGAGACACTTGTGGGAGCTACTGTGACTAAAACTGAGCTTCCCTACGCATAGGGAAGCAAGAGAAATGCTGATTTCATCAAGCCCAGTTACATACTCAGAATCTGTACTACTGCGCAAATAGGCATGTCTCTTTAGGCAAAAAACTCATTTCTGACAAAGTTGCCCAAATGCTTCTCAGAAGTGTGCAACTTGTTCCCTGAGTTAGAAAACGTCGAGAAACGTTCGTTTCTGCTAGCGCTGTGCTTCTACACATGTATTTGCTGAACGGTGAAAGCGCACAGTAATGCACTTTTCTCCCAGCAAATACACTTCTTCTCAGTAAATGGGAACACACTTAGGAGACACTTGTGGGAGCTACTGTGACTAAAACTGAGCTTCCCTACGCACAGGGAAGCAAGAGAAATGCTGATTTCATCCAGCCCTGTTACATACTCAGAATCTGTACTACTGCGCAAATAGGCATGTCCATGTAGGCAAAAAACTCATTTCTGACAAAGTTGCCCAAATGCAACTCAGAAGTGTGCAACTTGTTCCCTGAGTTAGAAAACGTCGAGAAACGGTCGTTTCTGCTAGCGCTGTGCTTCTACACATGTATTTGCTGAACGGTGAAAGCGCACAGTAATGCACTTTTCTCCCAGCAAATACACTCTTTCTAAGGAAATGGGAACACACTGAGGAGACACTTGTGGGAGCTACTGTGACTAAAACTGAGCTTCCCTACGCACAGGGAAGCAAGAGAAATGCTGATTTCATCAAGCCCAGTTACATACTCAGAATCTGTACTACTGCGCAAATAGGCATGTCTCTGTAGGCAAAAAACTCATTTCTGACAAAGTTGCCCAAATGCATCTCAGAAGTGTGCAACTTGTTCCCTGAGTTAGAAAACGTCGAGAAACGGTCGTTTCTGCTAGCGCTGTGCTTCTACACATGTTTTTGCTGAACGGTGAAAGCGCACAGTAATGCACTTTTCTCCCAGCAAATACACTGTTTCTAAGGAAATGGGAACACACTGAGGAGACACTTTTGGGAGCTACTGTGACTAAAACTGAGCTTCCCTACGCACAGGGAAGCAAGAGAAATGCTGATTTCATCAAGCCCAGTTACATACTCAGAATCTGTACTACTGGGCAAATAGGCATGTCTCTGTAGGCAAAAAACTCATTTCTGACAAAGTTGCCCAAATGCATCTCAGAAGTGTGCAACTTGTTCCCTGAGTTAGAAAACGTCGAGAAACGTTCGTTTCTGCTAGCGCTGTGCTTCTACACATGTATTTGCTGAACGGTGAAAGCGCACAGTAATGCACTTTTCTCCCAGCAAATACACTGTTTCTAAGGAAATGGGAACACACTGAGGAGACACTTGTGGGAGCTACTGTGACTAAAACTGAGCTTCCCTACGCACAGGGAAGCAGGAGAAATGCTGATTTCATCAAGCCCAGTTACATACTCAGAATCTGTACTACTGCGCAAAAAGGCATGTCTCTGTAGGCAAAAAACTCATTTCTGACAAAGTTGCCCAAATGCATCTCAGAAGTGTGCAGCTTGTTCCCTGAGTTAGAAAACGTCGAGAAAGGGTCTTTTCTGCTAGCGCTGTGCTTCTACACATGTATTTGCTGAACGGTGAAAGCGCACAGTAATGCACTTTACTCCAAGCAAATACACTGTTTCTAAGGAACTGGGAACACACTGAGGAGACACTTGTGGGAGCTACTGTGACTAAAACTGAGCTTCCCTACGCTCAGGGAAGCTAGAGAAATGCTGATTTCATCAAGCCCAGTTACATACTCAGAATCTGTACTACTGCGCAAATTGGCATTTCTCTGTAGGCAAAAAACTCATTTCTGACAAAGTTGCCCAAATGCATCTCAGAAGTGTGCAACTTTTTCCCTGAGTTAGAAAACGTCGAGAAACGGTCGTTTCTGTTAGAGCTGTGCTTCTACACATGTATTTGCAGAACGGTGAAAGCGCACAGTAATGCACTTTTCTAACAGCAAATACACTGTTTCTAAGGAAATGGGAACACACGGAGGAGACACTTGTGGGAGCTACTGTGACTAAAACTGAGCTTCCCTACGCACAGGGAAGCAAGAGAAATGCTGATTTCATCCAACCCAATTACATACTCAGAATCTGTACTACTCCGCAAATAGGCATGTCTCTGTAGGCAAAAAACTCATTTCTGACAAAGTTGCCCAAATGCATCTCAGAAGTGTGCAACCTGTTCCCTGAGTTAGAAAACGTCGAGAAACGTTCTTTTCTGCTACCGCTGTGCTTCTACACATGTATTTGCTGAATGGTGAAAGCGCACAGAATGCACTTTTATCCCAGCAAATACACTGTTTCTAAGGAACTGGGAACACACTGAGGAGACACTTGTGGGAGCTATTGTGACTGAAACTGAGCTTCCCTACGCACAGGGAAGCAAGAGAAATGCTGATTTCATCAAGCCCAGTTACATACTCAGAATCTGTACTACTGCGCAAATAGGCATGTCTCTTTAGGCAAAAAACTCATTTCTGACAAAGTTGCCCAAATGCATCTCAGAAGTGTGAAACTTGTTCCCTGAGTTAGAAAACGTCGAGAAACGGTCTTTTCTGCTAGTGCTGTGCTTCTACACATGTATTTGCTGAACGGTGAAAGCGCACAGTAATGCACTTTTCTCCCAGCAAATACACTGTTTCTAAGGAAATGGGAACACACTGAGGAGACACTTGTGGGAGCTACTGTGACTAAAACTGAGCTTCCCTACACACAGGGAAGCAAGAGAAATGCTGATTTCATCAAGCCCAGTTACATACTCAGAATCTGTACTACTGCGCAAATAGGCATGTCTCTGTAGGCAAAAAACTCATTTCTGTAAAGTTGCCCAAATGCATCTCAGAAGTGTGCAACTTGTTCCCTGAGTTAGAAAACGTCGAGAAACGGTCGTTTCTGCTAGCGCTGTGCTTCTACACATGTATTTGCTGAACAGTGAAAGCGCACAGTAATGCACTTTTCTCCCAGCAAATACACTGTTTCTAAGGAAATGGGAACACACTGAGGAGACACTTGTGGCAGCTACTGTGACTAAAACTGAGCTTCCCTACGCACAGGGAAGCAAGAGAAATGCTGATTTCATCAAGCCCAGTTACATACTCAGAATCTGTCCTACTGCGCAAATAGGCATGTCTCTGTAGGCAAAAAACTCATTTCTGACAACGTTGCCCAAATGCATCTCAGAAGTGTGCAACTTGTTCCCTGAGTTAGAAAACGTCGAGAAACGGTCGTTTCTGCTAGCGCTGTGCTTCTACACATGTATTTGCTGAACGGTGAAAGCGCACAGTAATGCACTTTTCTCCCAGCAAATACACTGTTTCTAAGGAAATGGGAACACACTGAGGAGACACTTGTGGGAGCTACTGTGACTAAAACTGAGCTTCCCTACGCACAGGGAAGCAAGAGAAATGCTGATTTCATCAGCCCAGTTACATACTCAGAATCTGTACTACTGCGCAAATAGGCATGTCTCTTTAGGCAAAAAACTCATTTCTGACAAAGTTGCCCAAATGCATCTCAGAAGTGTGCAACTTGTTCCCTGAGTTAGATAACGTTGAGAAATGGTCGTTTCTGCTAGCACTGTGCTTCTACACATGGATTTGCTGAACGGTGAAAGCGCACAGTAATGCACTTTTCTCCCAGCAAATACACTGTGTCTAAGGAAATGGGAACACACGGAGGAGACACTTGTGGGAGCTACTGTGACTAAAACTGAGCTTCCCTACGCACAGGGAAGCAAGAGAAATGCTGATTTCATCAAGCCCAGTTACATACTCAGAATCTGTAATACTGCGCAAATAGGCATGTCTCTGTAGGCAAAAAATTCATTTCTGACAAAGTTGCCCAAATGCATCTCAGATGTGTGCAACTTGTTCCCTGAGTTAGAAAACGTCGAGAAACATTCGTTTCTGCTAGCGCTGTGCTTCTACACATGTATTTGCTGAACGGTGAAAGCGCACAGTAATGCACTTTTCTCCCAGCAAATACACTGTTTTTAAGGAAATGGGAACACACTGAGGAGACACTTGTGAGAGCTACTGTGACTAAAACTGAGCTTCCCTACACACAGGGAAGCAAGAGAAATGCTGATTTCATCAAGCCCAGTTACATACTCAGAATCTGTACTACTGCGCAAATAGGCATGTCTCTGTAGGCAAAAAACTCATTTCGGACAAAGTTGCCCAAATGCATCTCAGAAGTGTGCAACTTGTTCCCTGAGTTAGAAAACGTCGAGAAACGGTCGTTTCTGCTAGCGCTGTGCTTCTACACATGTATTTGCTGAACGGTGAAAGCGCACAGTAATGCACTTTTCTCCCAGCAAATACAATGTTTCTAAGGAAATGGGAACACACTGAGGAGACACTTGTGGGAGCTACTGTGACTAAAACTGAGCTTCCCTACGCACAGGGAAGCAAGAGAAATGCTGATTTCATCAAGCCCAGTTACATACTCAGAATGTGTACTACTGCGCAAATAGGCATGTCTCTTTAGGCAAAAAACTCATTTCTGACAAAGTTGCCCAAATGCATCTCAGAAGTGTGCAACTTGTTCCCTGAGTTAGAAAACGTCGAGAAACGGTCGTTTCTGCTAGCGCTGTGCTTCTACACATGTATTTGCTGAACGGTGAAAGCGCACAGTAATGCACTTTTCTCCCAGCAAATACACTCTTTCTAAGGAAATGGGATCACACTGAGGAGACACTTGTGGGAGCTACTGTGACTAAAACTGAGCTTCCCTAAGCACAGGGAAGCAAGAGAAATGCTGATTTCATCAAGCCCAGTTACATACTCGGAATCTGTACTACTGCGCAAATAGGCATGTCTCTGTAGGTAAAAAACTCATTTCTGACAAAGTTGCCCAAATGCATCTCAGAAGTGTGCAACTTGTTCCCTGAGTTAGAAAATGTCGAGAATCGTTCGTTTCTGCTAGCGCTGTGCTTCTACACTTTTATTTGCTGAACGGTGAAAGCGCACAGTAATGCACTTTTCTCCCAGCAAATACACTGTTTCTAAGGAAATGGGAACACACTGTGGAGACACTTGTGGGAGCTACTGTGACTAAAACTGAGCTTCCCTACGCACAGGGAAGCAAGAGAAATGCTGATTTCATCAAGCCCAGTTACATACTCAGAATCTGTACTACTGCGCAAATAGGCATGTCTCTGTAGGCAAAAAACTCATTTCTGACAAAGTTGCCCAAATGCATCTCAGAAGTGTGCAACTTGTTCCCTGAGTTAGAAAACGTCGAGAAACCGTGGTTTCTGCTAGCGCTGTGCTTCTACGCATGTATTTGCTGAACGGTGAAAGCGCACAGTAATGCACTTTTCTCCCAGCAAATACACTGTTTCTAAGGAAATGGGAACACACTGAGGAGACACTTGTGGAAGCTACTGTGACTAAAACTGAGCTTCCCTACGCACAGGGAAGCAAGAGAAATGCTGATTTCATCAAGCCCAGGTACATACTCAGAATCTGTACTACTGCGCATATAGGCATGTCTCTGTAGGCAAAAAACTCATTTCTGACAAAGTTGCCCAAATGCATCTCAGAAGTGTGCAACTTGTTCCCTGAGTTAGAAAACGTCGAGAAACGGTCGTTTCTGCTAGCGCTGTGCTTCTACACATGTATTTGCTGAACGGTGAAAGCGCACAGTAATGCACTTCTCTCCCAGCAAATACACTGTTTCTAAGGAAATGGGAACACACTGAGGAGACACTTGTGGGAGCTACTGTGACTAAAACTGAGCTTCCCTACGCACAGGGAAGCAAGAGAAATGCTGATTTCATCAAGCCCAGTTACATACTCAGAATCTGTACTACTGCGCAAATAGGCATGTCTCTGTAGGCAAAAAACTCATTTCTGACAAAGTTGCCCAAATGCATCTCAGAAGTGTGCAACTTGTTCCCTGAGTTAGAAAACGTCGAGAAACGGTCGTTTCTGCTAGAGCTGTGCTTCTACACATGTATTTGCTGAACGGTGAAAGCGCACAGTAATGCACTTTTCTCCCAGCAAATACACTGTTTCTAAGGAAATGGGAACACACTGAGGAGACACTTGTGGGAGCTACTGTGACTAAAACTGAGCTTCCCTACGCACAGGGAAGCAAGAGAAATGCTGATTTCATCAAGCCCAGTTACATACTCAGAATCTGTACTACTGCGCAAATAGGCATGTCTCTGTAGGCAAAAAACTCATTTCTGACAAAGTTGCCCAAATGCATCTCAGAAGTGTGCAACTTGTTCCCTGAGTTAGAAAACGTCGAGAAACCGTGGTTTCTGCTAGCGCTGTGCTTCTACGCATGTATTTGCTGAACGGTGAAAGCGCACAGTAATGCACTTTTCTCCCAGCAAATACACTGTTTCTAAGGAAATGGGAACACACTGAGGAGACACTTGTGGGAGCTACTGTGACTAAAACTGAACTTCCCTACGCACAGGGAAGCAAGAGAAATGCTGATTTCATCAAGCCCTGTTACATACTCAGAATCTGTACTACTGCGCAAATAGGCATGTCTCTGTAGGCAAAAAACTCATTTCTGACAAAGCTGCCCAAATGCATCTCAGAAGTGTGCAACTTGTTCCCTGAGCTAGAAAACGTCGAGAAACCGTCGTTTCTGCTAGCGCTGTGCTTCTACACATGTATTTGCTGAACGGTGAAAGCGCACAGTAATGCACTTTTCTCCCAGCAAATACACTGTTTCTAAGGAAATGGGAACACACTGAGAAGACACTTGTGGGAGCTACTGTGACTAAAACTGAGCTTCCCTACGCACAGGGAAGCCAGAGAAATGCTGATTTCATCAAGCCCAGTTACATACTCAGAATCTGTACTACTGCGCAAATAGGCATGTCTCTTTAGGCAAAAAACTCATTTCTGACAAAGTTGACCAAATGCATCTCAGAAGAGTGCAACTTGTTCCTTGAGTTAGAAAACGTCGAGAAACGGTCGTTTCTGCTAGCGCTGTGCTTCTACACATGTATTTGCTGAACGGTGAAAGCACACAGTAATGCACTTTTCTCCCAGCAAATACACTCTTTCTAAGGAAATGGGAACACACTGAGGAGACACTTGTGGGAGCTACTGTGACTAAAACTGAGCTTCCCTAAGCACAGGGAAGCAAGAGAAATGCTGATTTCATCAAGCCCAGTTACATACTCAGAATCTGTACTACTGCGCAAATAGGCATGTCTCTGTAGGCAAAAAACTCATTTCTGACAAAGTTGCCCAAATGCATCTCAGAAGTGTGCAACTTGTTCCCTGAGTTAGAAAATGTCGAGAAACGTTCGTTTCTGCTAGCGCTGTGCTTCTACACTTGTATTTGCTGAACGATGAAAGCGCACAGTAATGCACTTTTCTCCCAGCAAATACACTGTTTCTAAGGAAATGGGAACACACTGAGGAGACACTTGTGGGAGCTACTGTGACTAAAACTGAGCTTCCCTACGCACAGGGAAGCAAGAGAAATGCTGATTTCATCAAACCGAGTTACATACTCAGAATCTGTACTACTGCGCAAATAGGCATGTCTCTGTAGGCCAAAGACTCATTTCTTACAAAGTTGCCCAAACGCACCTCAGAAGTGTCCAACTTGTTCCCTGAGCTAGAAAACGTCGAGAAACCGTCGTTTCTGCTAGCGCTGTGCTTCTACACATGTATTTGCTGAACGGTGAATGCGCACAGTAATGCACTTTTCTCCCAGCAAATACACTGTTTCTAAGGAAATGGGAACACACTGAGGAGACACTTGTGGGAGCTGCTGTGACTAAAACTGAGCTTACCTATGCACAGGGAAGCAAGAGAAATGCTGATTTCATCAAGCCCAGTTACATACTCAGAATCTGTACTACTGCGCAAATAGGCATGTCTCTGTAGGCAAAAAACTCATTTCTGACAAAGTTGCCCAAATGCATCTCAGAAGTGTGCAACTTGTTCCCTGAGTTAGAAAACGTCGAGAAACGGTCTTTTCTGCTAGCGCTGTGCTTCTACACATGTATTTGCTGAACGGTGAAAGAGCACAGTAATGCACTTTTCTCCCAGCAAATACACTGTTTCTAAAGAAATGGGAACACACTGAGGAGACACTTGTGGAACCTACTGTGACTAAAACTGAGCTTCCCTACGCACAGGGAAGCAAGAGAAATGCTGATTTCATCAAGCCCAGGTACATACTCAGAATCTGTACTACTGCGCATATAGGCATGTCTCTGTAAGCAAAAAACTCATTTCTGACAAAGTTGCCCAAATGCATCTCAGAAGTGTGCAACTTGTTCCCTGAGTTAGAAAACGTCGAGAAACGTTCGTTTCTGCTAGCGCTGTGCTTCTACACATGTATTTGCTGAACGGTGAAAGCGCACAGTAATGCACTTTTCTCCCAGCAAATACACTGTTTCTAAGGATGTGGGAACACACTGAGGAGACACTTGTGGGAGCTACTGTGACTAAAACTGAGCTTCCCTACGCACAGGGAAGCAAGAGAAATGCTGATTTCATCAAGCCCAGTTACATACTCAGAATCTGTACTACTGCGCAAATAGGCATGTCTCTGTAGGGAAAAAACTCATTTCTGACAAAGTTGCCCAAATGCATCTCAGAAGTGTGCAACTTGTTCCCTGAGTTAGAAAACGTCGAGAAACCGTGGTTTCTGCTAGCGCTGTGCTTCTACACATATATTTGCTGAATGGTGAAAGCACACAGTAATGCACTTTTCTCCCAGCAAATACACTGTTTCTAAGGAAATGGGAACACACTGAGGAGACACTTGTGGGAGCTACTGTGACTAAAACTGAACTTCCCTACGCACAGGGAAGCAAGAGAAATGCTGATTTCATCAAGCCCTGTTACATACTCAGAATCTGTACTACTGCGCAAATAGGCATGTCTCTGTAGGCAAAAAACTCATTTCTGACAAAGTTGCCCAAATGCATCTCAGAAGTGTGCAACTTGTTCCCTGAGTTAGAAAACGTCGAGAAACGGTCTTTTCTGCTAGCGCTGTGCTTCTACACATGTATTTGCTGAACGGTGAAAGAGCACAGTAATGCACTTTTCTCCCAGCAAATACACTGTTTCTAAGGAAATGGGAACACACTGAGGAGACACTTGTGGAAGCTACTGTGACTAAAACTGAGCTTCCCTACGCACAGGGAAGCAAGAGAAATGCTGATTTCATCAAGCCCAGGTACATACTCAGAATCTGTACTACTGCGCATATAGGCATGTCTCTGTAGGCAAAAAACTCATTTCTGACAAAGTTGCCCAAATGCATCTCAGAAGTGTGCAACTTGTTCCCTGAGTTAGAAAACGTCGAGAAACGTTCGTTTCTGCTAGCGCTGTGCTTCTACACATGTATTTGCTGAACGGTGAAAGCGCACAGTAATGCACTTTTCTCCCAGCAAATACACTGTTTCTAAGGAAATGGGAACACACTGAGGAGACACTTGTGGGAGCTACTGTGACTAAAACTGAGCTTCCCTACGCACAGGGAAGCAAGAGAAATGCTGATTTCATCAAGCCCAGTTACATACTCAGAATCTGTACTACTGCGCAAATAGGCATGTCTCTGTAGGGAAAAAACTCATTTCTGACAAAGTTGCCCAAATGCATCTCAGAAGTGTGCAACTTGTTCCCTGAGTTAAAAAACGTCGAGAAACGGTCGTTTCTGCTAGCGCTGTGCTTCTACACATGTATTTGCTGAACGGTGAAAGCGCACAGTAATGCACTTTTCTCCCAGCAAATACACTGTTTCTAAGGAAATGGGAACACACTGAGGAGACACTTGTGGGAGCTACTGTGACTAAAACTGAGCTTCCCTACGCACAGGGAAGCAAGAGAAATGCTGATTTCATCAAGCCCAGTTACATACTCAGAATCTGTACTACTGCCCAAATAGGCATGTCTCTGTAGGCAAAAAACTCATTTCTGACAAAGTTGCCCAAATGCATCTCAGAAGTGTGCAACTTGTTCCCTGAGTTAAAAAACGTCGAGAAACGGTCGTTTCTGCTAGCGCTGTGCTTCTACACATGTATTTGCTGAACGGTGAAAGCGCACAGTAATGCACTTTTCTCCCAGCAAATACACTGTTTCTAAGGAAATGGGAACACACTGAGGAGACACTTTTGGGAGCTACTGTGACTAAAACTGAGCTTCCCTACGCACAGGGAAGCAAGAGAAATGCTGATTTCATCAAGCCCAGTTACATACTCAGAATCTGTACTACTGCCCAAATAGGCATGTCTCTGTAGGCAAAAAACTCATTTCTGACAAAGTTGCCCAAGTGCATCTGAGAAGTGTGCAACTTGTTCCCTGAGTTAGAAAACGTCGAGAAACCGTGGTTTCTGCTAGCGCTGTGCTTCTACACATGTATTTGCTGAACGGTGAAAGCGCACAGTAATGCACTTTTCTCCCAGCAAATACACTGTTTCTAAGGAAATGGGAACACACTGAGGAGACACTTGTGGGAGCTACTGTGACTAAAACTGAGCTTCCCTACGCACAGGGAAGCAAGAGAAATGCTGATTTCATCAAGCCCTGTTACATACTCAGAATCTGTACTACTGCGCAAATAGGCAAGTCTCTGTAGGCAAAAAACTCATTTCTGACAAAGTTGCCCAAATGCATCTCAGAAGTGTGCAACTTGTTCCCTGAGTTAGAAAACGTCGAGAAACGGTCGTTTCTGCTAGCGCTGTGCTTCTACACATGTATTTTCTGAACGGTGAAAGCGCACAATAATTCACTTTTCTCCCAGCAAATACACTGTTTCTAAGGAAATGGGAACACACTGAGGAGACACTTGTGGGAGCTACTGTGACTAAAACTGCCTTCCCTACGCACAGGGAAGCAAGAGAAATGCTGATTTCATCAAGCCCAGTTACATACTCAGAATCTGTCCTACTGCGCAAATAGGCATGTCTCTGTAGGCAGAAAACTCATTTCTGACAACGTTGCCCAAATGCATCTCAGAAGTGTGCCACTTGTTCCCTGAGTTAGAAAACGTCGAGAAACGGTAGTTTCAGCTAGCGCTGTGCTTCTACACATGTATTTGCTGAACGGTGAAAGCGCAGAGTAATGCACTTTTCTCCCAGCAAATACACTGTTTCTAAGGAAATGGGAACACACTGAGGAGACACTTGTGGGAGCTACTGTGACTAAAACTGAGCTTCCCTATTCACAGAGAAGCTAGAGAAATGCTGATTTCATCAAGCACAGTTACATACTCAGAATCTGTACTACTGCGCAAATAGGCATGTCTCTGTAGGTAAAAAACTCATTTCTGACAAAGTTGCCCAAATGCATCTCAGAAGTGTGCAACTTGTTCCCTGAGTTAGAAAACGTCGAGAAACGGTCGTTTCTGCTAGCGCTGTGCTTCTACACATGTATTTGCTGAACGGTGAAAGCGCACAGTAATGCACTTTTCTCCCAGCAAAAACACTGTTTCTAAGGAAATGGGAACAAACTGAGGAGACACTTGTGGGAGCTACTGTGACTAAAACTGAGCTTCCCTACGCACAGGGAAGCAAGAGAAATGCTGATTTCATCAAGCCCAGTTACATACTCAGAATCTGTACTACTGCGCAAATAGGCATGTCTCTTAAGGCAAAAAACTCATTTCAGACAAAGTTGCCCAAATGCATCTCAGAAGTGTGCAACTTCTTCCCTGAGTTAGAAAAGGTCGAGAAACGGTCGTTTCTGCTAGCGCTGTGCTTCTACACATGTATTTGCTGAACGGTGAAAACACACAGTAATGCACTTTTCTCCCAGCAAATACAGTTTCTAAGGAAATGGGAACACACTGAGGAGACACTTGTGGGAGCTACTGTGACTAAAACTGAGCTTCCCTACGCACAGGGAAGCAAGAGAAATGCTGATTTCATCAAGCCCAGTTACATACTCAGAATCTGTACTACTGCGCAAATAGGCATGAATCTGTAGGCAAAAAACTCATTTCTGACAAAGTTGCCCAAATGCAACTCAGAAGTGTGCAACTTGTTCTCTGAGTTAGAAAACGTCGAGAAACGTTTGTTTCTGCTAGCGCTGTGCTTCTACACATGTATTTGCTGAACGGTGAAAGCGCACAGTAATGCACTGTTCTCCCAGCAAATACACTGTTTCTAAGGAAATGGGAACACACTGTGGAGACACTTGTGGGAGCTACTGTGACTAAAACTGAGCTTCCCTACGCACAGGGAAGCAAGAGAAATGCTGATTTCATCAAGCCCAGTTACATACTCAGAATCTGTACTACTGCGCAAATAGGCATGAATCTGTAGGCAAAAAACTCATTTCTGACAAAGTTGCCCAAATGCATCTCAGAAGTGTGCAACTTGTTCCCTGAGTTAGAAAACGTCGAGAAACGTTCGTTTCTGCTAGCGCTGTGCTTCTACACATGTATTTGCTGAACGGTGAAAGCGCACAGTAATGCACTTTTCTCCCAGCAAATACACTGTTTCTAAGGAAATGGGAACACACTGAGGAGATACTTGTGGGAGCTACTGTGACTAAAACTGAGCTTCCCTATGCACAGGGAAGCAAGAGAAATGCTGATTTCATCAAGCCCAGTTACATACTCAGAATCTCTACTACTGCGCAAATAGGCATGTCTCTGTAGGCAAAAACCTCATTTCTGACAAAGTTGCCCAAATGCTTCTCAGAAGTGTGCAACTTGTTCCCTGAGTTAGAAAACATCGAGAAACGGCCGTTTCTGCTAGCACTGTGCTTCTACACATGTATTTGCTGAACGGTGAAAGCGCACAGTAATGCACTGTTCTCCCAGCAAATACACTGTTTCTAAGGAAATGGGAACACACTGAGGAGACACTTGTGGGAGCTACTGTGACTAAAACTGAGCTTTCTTACGCACAGGGAAGCAAGAGAAATGCTGATTTCATCAAGCCCAGTTACATACTCAGAATCTGTACTATTGCGCAAATAGGCATGTCTCTGTAGGCAAAACACTCATTTCTGACAATGTTGCCCAAATGCATCTCAGAAGTGTGCAACTTGTTCCCTGAGTTAGAAAACGTTGAGAAACGTTCGTTTCTGCTAGCGCTGTGCTTCTACACATGTATTTGCTGAACGGTGAAAGCGCACAGTGATGCACTTTTCTCCCAGCAAATACACTGTCTCTAAAGAAATGGGAACACACTGAGACACTTGTGGGAGCTACTGTGACTAAAACTGAGCTTCCCTACGCACAGGGAAGCAAGAGAAATGCTGATTTCATCAAGCCCAGTTACATACTCAGAATCTCTACTACTGCGCAAATAGGCAACTCTGTAGGCAAAAAACTCATTTCTGACAAAGTTGCCCAAATGCATCTCAGAAGTGTGCAACTTGTTCCCTGAGTTAGAAAACGTCGAGAAACGGTCGTTTCTGCTAGGGCTGTGCTTCTACACATGTATTTGCTGAACGGTGAAAGCGCACAGTAATGCACTTTTCTCCCAGCAAATACACTGTGTCTAAGGAAATGGGAACACACTGAGGAGACACTTGTGGGAGCTACTGTGACTAAAACTGAGCTTCCCTACGCAGAGGGAAGTAAGAGAAATGCTGATTTCATCAAGCCCAGTTACATACTCAGAATCTGTACTACTGCGCAAATAGGCATGTCTCTGTAGGCAAAAACCTCATTTCTGACAAAGTTGCCCAAATGCATCTCAGAAGTGTGCAACTTGTTCCCTGAGTTAGAAAACGTCGAGAAACGTTCGTTTCTGCTAGCGCTGTGCTTCTACACATGTATTTGCTGAACGGTGAAAGCGCACAGTAATGCACTTTTCTCCCAGCAAATACACTGTTTCTAAGGATGTGGGAACACACTGAGGAGACACTTGTGGGAGCTACTGTGACTAAAACTGAGCTTCCCTACGCACAGGGAAGCAAGAGAAATGCTGATTTCATCAAGCCCAGTTACACACTCAGAATCTGTACTACTGCGCAAATATGCATGTCTCTGTAGGCAAAAAACTCATTTCGGACAAAGTTGCCCAAATGCATCTCAGAAGTGTGCAACTTGTTCCCTGAGTTAGAAAACGTCGAGAAACGGTCGTTTCTGCTAGCGCTGTGCTTCTACACATGTATTTGCTGAACGGTGAAAGCGCACAGTAATGCACTTTTCTCCCAGCAAATACACTGATCTAAGGAAATGGGAACACACTGAGGAGACACTTGTGGGAGCTACTGTGACTAAAACTGCCTTCCCTACGCACAGGGAAGCAAGAGAAATGCTGATTTCATCAAGCCCAGTTACATACTCAGAATCTGTCCTACTGCGCAAATAGGCATGTCTCTGTAGGCAAAAAACTCATTTCTGACAACGTTGCCCAAATGCATCTCAGAAGTGTGCCACTTGTTCCCTGAGTTAGAAAACGTCGAGAAACGGTAGTTTCAGCTAGCGCTGTGCTTCTACACATGTATTTGCTGAACGGTGAAAGCGCAGAGTAATGCACTTTTCTCCCAGCAAATACACTGTTTCTAAGGAAATGGGAACACACTGAGGAGACACTTGTGGGAGCTACTGTGACTAAAACTGAGCTTCCCTATGCACAGGGAAGCTAGAGAAATGCTGATTTCATCAAGCACAGTTACATACTCAGAATCTGTACTACTGCGCAAATAGGCATGTCTCTGTAGGCAAAAAACTCATTTCTGACAAAGTTGCCCAAATGCATCTCAGAAGTGTGCAACTTGTTCCCTGAGTTAGAAAACGTCGAGAAACGGTCGTTTCTGCTAGCGCTGTGCTTCTACACATGTATTTGCTGAACGTTGAAAGCGCACAGTAATGCACTTTTCTCCCAGCAAAAACACTGTTTCTAAGGAAATGGGAACAAACTGAGGAGACACTTGTGGGAGCTACTGTGACTAAAACTGAGCTTCCCTACGCACAGGGAAGCAAGAGAAATGCTGATTTCATCAAGCCCAGTTACATACTCAGAATCTGTACTACTGCGCAAATAGGCATGTCTCTTAAGGCAAAAAACTCATTTCAGACAAAGTTGCCCAAATGCATCTCAGAAGTGTGCAACTTCTTCCCTGAGTTAGAAAACGTCGAGAAACGGTCGTTTCTGCTAGCGCTGTGCTTCTACACATGTATTTGCTGAACGGTGAAAACACACAGTAATGCACTTTTCTCCCAGCAAATACAGTTTCTAAGGAAATGGGAACACACTGAGGAGACACTTGTGGGAGCTACTGTGACTAAAACTGAGCTTCCCTACGCACAGGGAAGCAAGAGAAATGCTGATTTCATCAAGCCCAGTTACATACTCAGAATCTGTACTACTGCGCAAATAGGCATGAATCTGTAGGCAAAAAACTCATTTCTGACAAAGTTGCCCAAATGCAACTCAGAAGTGTGCAACTTGTTCTCTGAGTTAGAAAACGTCGAGAAACGTTTGTTTCTGCTAGCGCTGTGCTTCTACACATGTATTTGCTGAACGGTGAAAGCGCACAGTAATGCACTGTTCTCCCAGCAAATACACTGTTTCTAAGGAAATGGGAACACACTGTGGAGACACTTGTGGGAGCTACTGTGACTAAAACTGAGCTTCCCTACGCACAGGGAAGCAAGAGAAATGCTGATTTCATCAAGCCCAGTTACATACTCAGAATCTGTACTACTGCGCAAATAGGCATGTCTCTGTAGGCAAAAAACTCATTTCTGACAAAGTTGCCCAAATGCATCTCAGAAGTGTGCAACTTGTTCCCTGAGTTAGAAAACGTCGAGAAACTGTCGTATCGGCTAGCGCTGTGCTTCTACACATGTATTTGCTGAACGGTGAAAGCGCACAGTAATGCACTTTTCTCCCACCAAATACACTGTTTCTAAGGAAATGGGAACACACTGAGGAAACGCTTGTGGGAGCTACTGTGACTAAAACTGAGCTTCCCTACGCACAGGGAAGCAAGAGAAATGCTGATTTCATCAAGCCCAGTTACATACTCAGAATCTGTACTACTGCGCAAATAGGCATGAATCTGTAGGCAAAAAACTCATTTCTGACAAAGTTGCCCAAATGCATCTCAGAAGTGTGCCACTTGTTCCCTGAGTTAGAAAACGTCGAGAAACGGTAGTTTCAGCTAGCGCTGTGCTTCTACACATGTATTTGCTGAACGGTGAAAGCGCACAGTAATGCACTGTTCTCCCAGCAAATACACTGTTTCTAAGGAAATGGGAACACACTGAGGAGACACTTGTGGGAGCTACTGTGACTGAAACTGAGCTTCGCTACGCACATGGAAGCAAGAGAAATGCTGATTTCATCAAGCCCAGTTACATACTCAGAATCTGTATTACTGCGCAAATAGGCATGTCTCTGTAGGCAAAAAACTCATTTCTGACAAAGTTGCCCAAATGCATCTCAGAAGTGTGCAACTTGTTCCCTGAGTTAGAAAACGTCGAGAAACGGTCGTTTCTGCTAGCGCTGTGCTTCTACACATGTATTTGCTGAACGGTGAAAGCGCACAGTAATGCACTTTTCTCCCAGCAAATACACTGTTTTTAAGGAAATGGGAACACACTGAGGAGACACTTGTGGGAGCTACTGTGACTAAAACTGAGCTTTCTTACGCACAGGGAAGCAAGAGAAATGCTGATTTCATCAAACCCAGTTACATACTCAGAATCTGAACTATTGCGCAAATAGGCATGTCTCTGAAGGCAAAACACTCATTTCAGACAATGTTGCCCAAATGCATCTCAGAAGTGTGCAACTTGTTCCCTGAGTTAGAAAACGTCGAGAAACGTTCGTTTCTGCTAGCGCTGTGCTTCTACACATGTATTTGCTGAACGGTGAAAGCGCACAGTGATGCACTTTTCTCCCAACAAATACACTGTCTCTAAAGAAATGGGAACACACTGAGGAGACAGTTGTGGGAGCTACTGTGACTAAAACTGATCTTCCCTACGCAAAGGGAAGCAAGAGAATGCTGATTTCATCAAGCCCAGTTACATACTCAGAATCTGTACTACTGCGCAAATAGGCATGTCTCTGTAGGCAAAAAACTCATTTCTGACAAAGTTGCCCAAATGCATCTCAGAAGTGTGCAACCTGTTCCCTGAGTTAGAAAACGTCGAGAAACGTTCGTTTCTGCTAGCGCTGTGCTTCTACACATGTATTTGCTGAATGGTGAAAGCTCACAGTAATGCACTTTTCTCCCAGCAAATACACTGTTTCTAAGGAAATGGGAACACACTGAGGAGACACTTGTGGGAGCTACTGTGACTAAAACTGAGCTTCCCTATGCACAGGGAAGCAAGAGAAATGCTGATTTCATCAAGCCCAGTTACATGCTCAGACTCTGTACTACTGCGCAAATAGGCATTAATCTGTAGGCAAAAAACTCATTTCTGACAAAGTTGCCCAAATGCATCTCAGAAGTGTGCAACTTGTTCCCTGAGTTAGAAAACATCGAGAAACTTTCGTTTCTGCTAGCGCTGTGCTTCTACACATGTATTTGCTGAACGGTGAAAGCGCACAGTAATGCACTTTTCTCCCAGCAAATACACTGTTTCTAAGGAAATGGGAACACACTGAGGAGATACTTGTGGGAGCTACTGTGACTAAAACTGAGCTTCCCTATGCACAGGGAAGCAAGAGAAATGCTGATTTCATCAAGCCCAGTTACATACTCAGAATCTCTACTACTGCGCAAATAGGCATGTCTCTGTAGGCAAAAACCTCATTTCTGACAAAGTTGCCCAAATGCTTCTCAGAAGTGTGCAACTTGTTCCCTGAGTTAGAAAACATCGAGAAACGGCCGTTTCTGCTAGCACTGTGCTTCTACACATGTATTTGCTGAACGGTGAAAGCGCACAGTAATGCACTGTTCTCCCAGCAAATACACTGTTTCTAAGGAAATGGGAACACACTGAGGAGACACTTGTGGGAGCTACTGTGACTGAAACTGAGCTTCGCTACGCACATGGAAGCAAGAGAAATGCTGATTTCATCAAGCCCAGTTACATACTCAGAATCTGTATTACTGCGCAAATAGGCATGTCTCTGTAGGCAAAAAACTCATTTCTGACAAAGTTGCCCAAATGCATCTCAGAAGTGTGCAACTTGTTCCCTGAGTTACAAAACGTCGAGAAACGTTCGTTTCTGCTAGCGTTGTGCTTCTACACATGTATTTGCTGAACGGTGAAAGCGTACAGTAATGCACTTTTCTCCCAGCAAATACACTGTTTTTAAGGAAATGGGAACACACTGAGGAGACACTTGTGGGAGCTACTGTGACTAAAACTGAGCTTTCTTACGCACAGGGAAGCAAGAGAAATGCTGATTTCATCAAGCCCAGTTACATACTCAGAATCTGTACTATTGCGCAAATAGGCATGTCTCTGTAGGCAAAACACTCATTTCTGACAATGTTGCCCAAATGCATCTCAGAAGTGTGCAACTTGTTCCCCGAGTTAGAAAACGTCGAGAAACGTTCGTTTCTGCTAGCGCTGTGCTTCTACACATGTATTTGCTGAACGGTGAAAGCGCACAGTGATGCACTTTTCTCCCAGCAAATACACTGTCTCTAAAGAAATGGGAACACACTGAGACACTTGTGGGAGCTACTGTGACTAAAACTGAGCTTCCCTACGCACAGGGAAGCAAGAGAAATGCTGATTTCATTAAGCCCAGTTACATACTCAGAATCTGTACTACTGCGCAAATAGGCATGTCTCTGTAGGCAAAAAACTCATTTCTGACAAAGTTGCCCAAATGCATCTCAGAAGTGTGCAACTTGTTCCCTGAGTTAGAAAACGTCGAGAAACGTTCGTTTCTGCTAGCGCTGTGCTTCTACACATGTATTTGCTGAACGGTGAAGGCATACAGTAATGCACTTTTCTCCCAGCTAATACACTGTTTCTAAGGAAATGGGAACACACTGAGGAGACACTTGTGGGAGCTACTGTGACTAAAACTGATCTTCCCTACGCAAAGGGAAGCAAGAGAATGCTGATTTCATCAAGCCCAGTTACATACTCAGAATCTGTACTACTGCGCAAATAGGCATGTCTCTGTAGGCAAAAAACTCATTTCTGACAAAGTTGCCCAAATGCATCTCAGAAGTGTGCAACCTGTTCCCTGAGTTAGAAAACGTCGAGAAACGTTCGTTTCTGCTAGCGCTGTGCTTCTACACATGTATTTGCTGAATGGTGAAAGCTCACAGTAATGCACTTTTCTCCCAGCAAATACACTGTTTCTAAGGAAATGGGAACACACTGAGGAGACACTTGTGGGAGCTACTGTGACTAAAACTGAGCTTCCCTATGCACAGGGAAGCAAGAGAAATGCTGATTTCATCAAGCCCAGTTACATACTCAGAATCTGTACTACTGCGCAAATAGGCATTAATCTGTAGGCAAAAAACTCATTTCTGACAAAGTTGCCCAAATGCATCTCAGAAGTGTGCAACTTGTTCCCTGAGTTAGAAAACATCGAGAAACTTTCGTTTCTGCTAGCGCTGTGCTTCTACACATGTATTTGCTGAACGGTGAAAGCGCACAGTAATGCACTTTTCTCCCAGCAAATACACTGTTTCTAAGGAACTGGGAACACACTGAGGAGACACTTGTGGGAGCTACTGTGACTAAAACTGAGATTCCCTACGCAGAGGGAAGCTAGAGAAATGCTGATTTCATCAAGCCCAGTTACATACTCAGAATCTGTGCTACTGCGCAAATAGGCATGTCTCTTTAGGCAAAAAACTCATTTCTGACAAAGTTGCCCAAATGCATCTCAGAAGTGTGCAACTTTTTCCCTGATTAGAATACGTCGAGAAACGTTCGTTTCTGCTAGCGCTGTGCTTCTACACATGTATTTGCTGAACGGTGAAAGCGCACAGTAATGCACTTTTCTCCCAGCAAATACACTGTTTCTAAGGAACTGGGAACACACTGAGGAGACACTTGTGGGAGCTACTGTGACTAAAACTGAGCTTCCCTACGCACAGGGAAGCAAGAGAAATGCTGATTTCATCAAGCGCAGTTACATACTCAGAATCTGTACTACTGCGCAAATAGGCATGTCTCTGTAGACAAAAAACTCATTTCTGACAAAGTTGCCCGAATGCATCTCAGAAGTGTGCCACTTGTTCCCTGAGTTAGAAAATGTCGAGAAACGTTCTTTTCTGCTAGCTCTGTGCTTCTACACATGTATTTGCAGAACGGTGAAAGCGCACAGTAATGCACTTTTCTCCCAGCAAATACACTGTTTCTAAGGAACTGGGAACACACTGAGGAGACACTTGTGGGAGCTACTGTGACTAAAACTGAGCTTCCCTACGCACAGGGAAGCAAGAGAAATGCTGATTTCATCAAGCCCAGTTACATACTCAGAATCTCTACTACTGCGCAAATAGGCAACTCTGTAGGCAAAAAACTCATTTCTGACAAAGTTGCCCAAATGCATCTCAGAAGTGTGCAACTTGTTCCCTGAGTTAGAAAACGTCGAGAAACGGTCGTTTCTGCTAGGGCTGTGCTTCTACACATGTATTTGATGAACGGTGAAAGCGCACAGTAATGCACTTTTCTCCCAGCAAATACACTGTGTCTAAGGAAATGGGAACACACTGAGGAGACACTTGTGGGAGCTACTGTGACTAAAACTGAGCTTCCCTACGCAGAGGGAAGTAAGAGAAATGCTGATTTCATCAAGCCCAGTTACATACTCAGAATCTGTACTACTGCGCAAATAGGCATGTCTCTGTAGGCAAAAACCTCATTTCTGACAAAGTTGCCCAAATGCATCTCAGAAGTGTGCAACTTGTTCCCTGAGTTAGAAAACGTCGAGAAACGTTCGTTTCTGCTAGCGCTGTGCTTCTACACATGTATTTGCTGAACGGTGAAAGCGCACAGTAATGGACTTTTCTCCCAGCAAATACACTGTTTCTAAGGAACTGGGAACACACTGAGGAGACACTTGTGGGAGCTACTGGGACTTAAACTGAGCTTCCCTACGCACAGGGAAGCAAGAGAAATGCTGATTTCATCAAGCCCAGTTACACACTCAGAATCTGTACTACTGCGCAAATATGCATGTCTCTGTAGGCAAAAAACTCATTTCGGACAAAGTTGCCCAAATGCATCTCAGAAGTGTGCAACTTGTTCCCTGAGTTAGAAAACGTCGAGAAACGGTCGTTTCTGCTAGCGCTGTGCTTCTACACATGTATTTGCTGAACGGTGAAAGCGCACAGTAATGCACTTTTCTCCCAGCAAATACACTGATCTAAGGAAATGGGAACACACTGAGGAGACACTTGTGGGAGCTACTGTGACTAAAACTGAGCTTCCCTACGCACAGGGAAGCTAGAGAAATGCTGATTTCATCAAGCCCAGTTACATACTCAGAATCTGTACTACTGCGCAAATAGGCATGTCTCTTTAGGCAAAAAACTCATTTCTGACAAAGTTGACCAAATGCATCTCAGAAGGGTGCAACTTGTTCCCTGAGTTAGAAAACGTCGAGAAACGGTCGTTTCTGCTAGCGCTGTGCTTCTACACATGTATTTGCTGAACGGTGAAAGCGCACAATAATTCACTTTTCTCCCAGCAAATACACTGTTTCTAAGGAAATGGGAACACACTGAGGAGACACTTGTGGGAGCTACTGTGACTAAAACTGCCTTCCCTACGCACAGGGAAGCAAGAGAAATGCTGATTTCATCAAGCCCAGTTACATACTCAGAATCTGTCCTACTGCGCAAATAGGCATGTCTCTGTAGGCAAAAAACTCATTTCTGACAACGTTGCCCAAATGCATCTCAGAAGTGTGCCACTTGTTCCCTGAGTTAGAAAACGTCGAGAAACGGTAGTTTCAGCTAGCGCTGTGCTTCTACACATGTATTTGCTGAACGGTGAAAGCGCAGAGTAATGCACTTTTCTCCCAGCAAATACACTGTTTCTAAGGAAATGGGAACACACTGAGGAGACACTTGTGGGAGCTACTGTGACTAAAACTGAGCTTCCCTATGCACAGGGAAGCTAGAGAAATGCTGATTTCATCAAGCACAGTTACATACTCAGAATCTGTACTACTGCGCAAATAGGCATGTCTCTGTAGGCAAAAAACTCATTTCTGACAAAGTTGCCCAAATGCATCTCAGAAGTGTGCAACTTGTTCCCTGAGTTAGAAAACGTCGAGAAACGGTCGTTTCTGCTAGCGCTGTGCTTCTACACATGTATTTGCTGAACGTTGAAAGCGCACAGTAATGCACTTTTCTCCCAGCAAAAACACTGTTTCTAAGGAAATGGGAACAAACTGAGGAGACACTTGTGGGAGCTACTGTGACTAAAACTGAGCTTCCCTACGCACAGGGAAGCAAGAGAAATGCTGATTTCATCAAGCCCAGTTACATACTCAGAATCTGTACTACTGCGCAAATAGGCATGTCTCTTAAGGCAAAAAACTCATTTCAGACAAAGTTGCCCAAATGCATCTCAGAAGTGTGCAACTTCTTCCCTGAGTTAGAAAACGTCGAGAAACGGTCGTTTCTGCTAGCGCTGTGCTTCTACACATGTATTTGCTGAACGGTGAAAACACACAGTAATGCACTTTTCTCCCAGCAAATACAGTTTCTAAGGAAATGGGAACACACTGAGGAGACACTTGTGGGAGCTACTGTGACTAAAACTGAGCTTCCCTACGCACAGGGAAGCAAGAGAAATGCTGATTTCATCAAGCCCAGTTACATACTCAGAATCTGTACTACTGCGCAAATAGGCATGAATCTGTAGGCAAAAAACTCATTTCTGACAAAGTTGCCCAAATGCAACTCAGAAGTGTGCAACTTGTTCTCTGAGTTAGAAAACGTCGAGAAACGTTTGTTTCTGCTAGCGCTGTGCTTCTACACATGTATTTGCTGAACGGTGAAAGCGCACAGTAATGCACTGTTCTCCCAGCAAATACACTGTTTCTAAGGAAATGGGAACACACTGTGGAGACACTTGTGGGAGCTACTGTGACTAAAACTGAGCTTCCCTACGCACAGGGAAGCAAGAGAAATGCTGATTTCATCAAGCCCAGTTACATACTCAGAATCTGTACTACTGCGCAAATAGGCATGTCTCTGTAGGCAAAAAACTCATTTCTGACAAAGTTGCCCAAATGCATCTCAGAAGTGTGCAACTTGTTCCCTGAGTTAGAAAACGTCGAGAAACTGTCGTATCGGCTAGCGCTGTGCTTCTACACATGTATTTGCTGAACGGTGAAAGCGCACAGTAATGCACTTTTCTCCCACCAAATACACTGTTTCTAAGGAAATGGGAACACACTGAGGAAACGCTTGTGGGAGCTACTGTGACTAAAACTGAGCTTCCCTACGCACAGGGAAGCAAGAGAAATGCTGATTTCATCAAGCCCAGTTACATACTCAGAATCTGTACTACTGCGCAAATAGGCATGAATCTGTAGGCAAAAAACTCATTTCTGACAAAGTTGCCCAAATGCATCTCAGAAGTGTGCCACTTGTTCCCTGAGTTAGAAAACGTCGAGAAACGGTAGTTTCAGCTAGCGCTGTGCTTCTAAACATGTATTTGCTGAACAATGAAAGCGCACAATAATGCACTTTTCTCCTAGCAAATACACTGTTTCTAAGGAACTGGGAACACACTGAGGAGACACTTGTGGGAGCTACTGTGACTAAAACTGAGCTTCCCAACGCACAGGGAAGCAAGAGAAATGCTGATTTCATCAAGCCCAGTTACATACTCAGAATCTGTACTACTGCGCAAATATGCATGTCTCTGTAGGCAAAAAACTCATTTCGGACAAAGTTGCCCAAATGCATCTCAGAAGTGTGCAACTTGTTCCCTGAGTCAGAAAACGTCGAGAAACGGTCGTTTCTGCTAGCGCTGTGCTTCTACACATGTATTTGCTGAACGGTGAAAGCGCACAGTAATGCACTTTTCTCCCAGCAAATACACTGTTTCTAAGGAAATGGGAACACACTGAGGAGATACTTGTGGGAGCTACTGTGACTAAAACTGAGCTTCCCTATGCACAGGGAAGCAAGAGAAATGCTAATTTCATCAAGCCCAGTTACATACTCAGAATCTCTACTACTGCGCAAATAGGCATGTCTCTGTAGGCAAAAACCTCATTTCTGACAAAGTTGCCCAAATGCTTCTCAGAAGTGTGCAACTTGTTCCCTGAGTTAGAAAACATCGAGAAACTGCCGTTTCTGCTAGCACTGTGCTTCTACACATGTATTTGCTGAACGGTGAAAGCGCACAGTAATGCACTGTTCTCCCAGCAAATACACTGTTTCTAAGGAAATGGGAACACACTGAGGAGACACTTGTGGGAGCTACTGTGACTGAAACTGAGCTTCGCTACGCACATGGAAGCAAGAGAAATGCTGATTTCATCAAGCCCAGTTACATACTCAGAATCTGTATTACTGCGCAAATAGGCATGTCTCTGTAGGCAAAAAACTCATTTCTGACAAAGTTGCCCAAATGCATCTCAGAAGTGTGCAACTTGTTCCCTGAGTTAGAAAACGTCGAGAAACGTTCGTTTCTGCTAGCGCTGTGCTTCTACACATGTATTTGCTGAACGGTGAAAGCGCACAGTAATGCACTTTTCTCCCAGCAAATACACTGTTTTTAAGGAAATGGGAACACACTGAGGAGACACTTGTGGGAGCTACTGTGACTAAAACTGAGCTTTCTTACGCACAGGGAAGCAAGAGAAATGCTGATTTCATCAAACCCAGTTACATACTCAGAATCTGTACTATTGCGCAAATAGGCATGTCTCTGAAGGCAAAACACTCATTTCTGACAATGTTGCCCAAATGCATCTCAGAAGTGTGCAACTTGTTCCCTGAGTTAGAAAACGTCGAGAAACGTTCGTTTCTGCTAGCGCTGTGCTTCTACACATGTATTTGCTGAACGGTGAAAGCGCACAGTGATGCACTTTTCTCCCAGCAAATACACTGTCTCTAAAGAAATGGGAACACACTGAGGAGACACTTGTGGGAGCTACTGTGACTAAAACTGATCTTCCCTACGCAAAGGGAAGCAAGAGAATGCTGATTTCATCAAGCCCAGTTACATACTCAGAATCTGTACTACTGCGCAAATAGGCATGTCTCTGTAGGCAAAAAACTCATTTCTGACAAAGTTGCCCAAATGCATCTCAGAAGTGTGCAACCTGTTCCCTGAGTTAGAAAACGTCGAGAAACGTTCGTTTCTGCTAGCGCTGTGCTTCTACACATGTATTTGCTGAATGGTGAAAGCTCACAGTAATGCACTTTTCTCCCAGCAAATACACTGTTTCTAAGGAAATGGGAACACACTGAGGAGACACTTGTGGGAGCTACTGTGACTAAAACTGTGCTTCCCTATGCACAGGGAAGCAAGAGAAATGCTGATTTCATCAAGCCCAGTTACATGCTCAGACTCTGTACTACTGCGCAAATAGGCATTAATCTGTAGGCAAAAAACTCATTTCTGACAAAGTTGCCCAAATGCATCTCAGAAGTGTGCAACTTGTTCCCTGAGTTAGAAAACATCGAGAAACTTTCGTTTCTGCTAGCGCTGTGCTTCTACACATGTATTTGCTGAACGGTGAAAGCGCACAGTAATGCACTTTTCTCCCAGCAAATACACTGTTTCTAAGGAACTGGGAACACACTGAGGAGACACTTGTGGGAGCTACTGTGACTAAAACTGAGATTCCCTACGCAGAGGGAAGCTAGAGAAATGCTGATTTCATCAAGCCCAGTTACATACTCAGAATCTGTGCTACTGCGCAAATAGGCATGTCTCTTTAGGCAAAAAACTCATTTCTGACAAAGTTGCCCAAATGCATCTCAGAAGTGTGCAACTTTTTCCCTGAGTTAGAATACGTCGAGAAACGTTCGTTTCTGCTAGCGCTGTGCTTCTACACATGTATTTGCTGAACGGTGAAAGCGCACAGTAATGCACTTTTCTCCCAGCAAATACACTGTTTCTAAGGAACTGGGAACACACTGAGGAGACACTTGTGGGAGCTACTGTGACTAAAACTGAGCTTCCCTACGCACAGGGAAGCAAGAGAAATGCTGATTTCATCAAGCCCAGTTACATACTCAGAATCTGTACTACTGCGCAAATAGGCAAGTCTCTGTAGACAAAAAACTCATTTCTGACAAAGTTGCCCGAATGCATCTCAGAAGTGTGCCACTTGTTCCCTGAGTTAGAAAATGTCGAGAAACGTTCTTTTCTGCTAGCGCTGTGCTTCTACACATGTATTTGCAGAACGGTGAAAGCGCACAGTAATGCACTTTTCTCCCAGCAAATACACTGTTTCTAAGGAACTGGGAACACACTGAGGAGACACTTGTGGGAGCTACTGTGACTAAAACTGAGCTTCCCTACGCACAGGGAAGCAAGAGAAATGCTGATTTCATCAAGCCCAGTTACATACTCAGAATCTCTACTACTGCGCAAATAGGCAACTCTGTAGGCAAAAAACTCATTTCTGACAACGTTGCCCAAATGCATCTCAGAAGTGTGCAACTTGTTCCCTGAGTTAGAAAACGTCGAGAAACGGTCGTTTCTGCTAGGGCTGTGCTTCTACACATGTATTTGCTGAACGGTGAAAGCGCACAGTAATGCACTTTTCTCCCAGCAAATACACTGTGTCTAAGGAAACGGGAACACACTGAGGAGACACTTGTGGGAGCTACTGTGACTAAAACTGAGCTTCCCTACGCAGAGGGAAGTAAGAGAAATGCTGATTTCATCAAGCCCAGTTACATACTCAGAATCTGTACTACTGCGCAAATAGGCATGTCTCTGTAGGCAAAAACCTCATTTCTGACAAAGTTGCCCAAATGCATCTCAGAAGTGTGCAACTTGTTCCCTGAGTTAGAAAACGTCGAGAAACGTTCGTTTCTGCTAGCGCTGTGCTTCTACACATGTATTTGCTGAACGGTGAAAGCGCACAGTAATGCACTTTTCTCCCAGCAAATACACTGTTTCTAAGGAACTGGGAACACACTGAGGAGACACTTGTGGGAGCTACTGGGACTTAAACTGAGCTTCCCTACGCACAGGGAAGCAAGAGAAATGCTGATTTCATCAAGCCCAGTTACATACTCAGAATCTGTACTACTGCGCAAATAGGCATGTCTCTGTAGGCAAAAAACTCATTTCAGACAAAGTTGCCCAAATGCATCTCAGAAGTGTGCCACTTGTTCCCTGAGTTAGAAAACGTCGAGAAACGGTAGTTTCAGCTAGCGCTGTGCTTCTACACATGTATTTGCTGAACAATGAAAGCGCACAATAATGCACTTTTCTCCTAGCAAATACACTGTTTCTAAGGAACTGGGAACACACTGAGGAGACACTTGTGGGAGCTACTGTGACTAAAACTGAGCTTCCCAACGCACAGGGAAGCAAGAGAAATGCTGATTTCATCAAGCCCAGTTACATACTCAGAATCTGTACTACTGCGCAAATAGGCATGTCTCTGTAGGCAAAAAACTCATTTCTGACAAAGTTGCCCAAATGCATCTCAGAAGTGTGCAACTTGTTCCCTGAGTCAGAAAACGTCGAGAAACGGTCGTTTCTGCTAGCGCTGTGCTTCTACACATGTATTTGCTGAACGGTGAAAGCGCACAGTAATGCACTTTTCTTCCAGGAAATACACTGTTTTTTAGGAAATGGGAACACACTGAGGAGACACTTGTGGGAGCTACTGTGACTAAAACTGAGCGTCCCTACGCACAGGGAAGCTAGAGAAATGCTGATTTCATCAAGCCCAGTTACATACTCAGAATCTGTACTACTGCGCAAATAGGCATGTCTCTTTAGGCAAAAAACTCATTTCTGACAAAGTTGACCAAATGCATCTCAGAAGTGTGCAACTTGTTCCCTGAGTTAGAAAACGTCGAGAAACGGTCGTTTCTGCTAGTGCTGTGCTTCTACACATGTATTTGCTGAACGGTGAAAGCGCACAGTAATGCACTTTTCTCCCAGCAAATACACTGTTTCTAAGGAAATGGGAACACACTGAGGAGACACTTGTGGAAGCTACTGTGACTAAAACTGAGCTTCCCTACACACAGGGAAGCAAGAGAAATGCTGATTTCATCAAGCCCAGTTACATACTCAGAATCTGTACTACTGCGCAAATAGGCGTGTCTCTGTAGGCAAAAAACTCATTTCTGACAAAGTTGCCCAAATGCATCTCAGAAGTGTGCAACTTGTTCCCTGAGTTAGACAACGTCGAGAAACGTTCGTTTCTGCTAGCGCTGTGCTTCTACACATGTATTTGCTGAACGGTGAAAGCGCACAGTAATGCACTTTTCTCCGAGCAAATACACTGTTTCTAAGGAAATGGGAACACACTGAGGAGACACTTGTGGGAGCTACTGTGACTAAAACTGAGTTCCCTACGCACAGGGAAGCAAGAGAAATGCTGATTTCATCAAGCCCAGTTACATACTCAGAATCTGTACTACTGCGCAAATAGGCATGTCTCTGTAGGCAAAAAACTCATTTCTGACAACGTTGCCCAAATGCATCTCAGAAGTGTGCAACTTGTTCCCTGAGTTAGAAAACGTCGAGAAACGTTCATTTCTGCTAGCGCTGTGCTTCTACACATGTATTTGCTGAACGGTGAAAGCGCACAGTAATGCACTTTTCTCCCAGCAAATACACTGTTTCTAAGGATGTGGGAACACACTGAGGAGACACTTGTGGGAGCTACTGTGACTAAAACTGAGCTTCCCTACGCACAGGGAAGCAAGAGAAATGCTGATTTCATCAAGCCCTGTTACATACTCAGAATCTGTACTACTGCGCAAATAGGCATGTCTCTGTAGGCAAAAAACTCATTTCTGACAAAGTTGCCCAAATGCATCTCAGATGTGTGCAACTTGTTCCCTGAGTTAGAAAACGTCGAGAAACGTTCATTTCTGCTAGCGCTGTGCTTCTACACATGTATTTGCTGAACGGTGAAAGCGCACAGTAATGCACTTTTCTCCCAGCAAATACACTGTTTCTAAGGATGTGGGAACACACTGAGGAGACACTTGTTGTAGCTACTGTGACTAAAACTGAGCTTCCCTACGCACAGGGAAGCAAGAGAAATGCTGATTTCATCAAGCCCAGTTACATACTCAGAATCTGTACTACTGCGCAAATAGGCATGTCTCTTTTGGCAAAAAACTCATTTCTGACAAAGTTGCCCAAATGCATCTCAGAAGTGTGCAACTTGTTCCCTGAGTTAGAAAACGTCGAGAAACGTTCGTTTCTGCTAGCGCTGTGCTTCTACACATGTATTTGCTGAACGGTGAAAGCGCACAGTAATGCACTTTTCTCCCAGCAAATACACTGTTTCTAAGGAAATGGGAACACACTGAGGAGACACTTGTGGGAGCTACTGTGACTAAAACTGAGTTCCCTACGCACAGGGAAGCAAGAGAAATGCTGATTTCATCAAGCCCAGTTACATACTCAGAATCTGTCCTATTGCGCAAATAGGCATGTCTCTGTAGGCAAAAAACTCATTTCTGACAACGTTGCCCAAATGCATCTCAGAAGTGTGCAACTTGTTCCCTGAGTTAGAAAACGTCGAGAAACGGTCGTTTCTGCTAGCGCTGTGCTTCTACACATGTATTTTCTGAACGGTGAAAGCGCACAGTAATGCACTTTTCTCCCAGCAAATACACTGTTTCTAAGGAAATGGGAACACACTGAGGAGACACTTGTGGGAGCTACTGTGACTAAAACGGAGCTTCCCTACGCACAGGGAAGCAAGAGAAATGCTGATTTCATCAAGCACAGTTACATACTCAGAATCTGTACTACTGCGCAAATAGGCATGTCTCTGTAGGCAAAAAACTCATTTCTGACAAAGTTGCCCAAATGCACCTCAGAAGTGTGCAACTTGTTCCCTGAGTTAGAAAACGTCGAGAAACGTTCGTTTCTGCTAGCGCTGTGCTTCTGCACATGTATTTGCTGAACGGTGAAAGCGCACAGTAATGCACTTTTCTCCCAGCAAATACACTGTTTCTAAGGAAATGGGAACACACTGAGGAGACACTTGTGGGAGCTACAGTGACTAAAACTGAGCTTCCCTACGCACAGGGAAGCAAGAGAAATGCTGATTTCATCAAGCCCAGTTACATACTCAGAATCTGTACTACTGCGCAAAAAGGCATGTCTCTGTAGGCAAAAAACTCACTTCTGACAAAGTTGCACAAATGCATCTCAGAAGTGTGCAACTTGTTCATGGAGTAAGAAAACGTCGAGAAACGTTCGTTTCTGCTAGCGCTGTGCTTCTACACATGTATTTGCTGAACGGTGAAAGCGCACAGTAATGCACGTTTCTCCCAGCTAATACACTTCTTCTCAGGAAATGGGAACACACTGAGGAGACACTTGTGGGAGCTACTGTCACTAAAACTGAGATTCCCTACGCACAGGGAAACAAGAGAAATGCTGATTTCATCAAGCCCAGTTACATACTCAGAATCTGTACTACTGCGCAAATAGGCATGTCTCTGTAGGCAAAAAACTCATTTCTGACAAAGTTGTCCAAATGCACCTCAGAAGTGTGCAACTTGTTCCCTGAGTTAGAAAACGTCGAGAAACGTTCGTTTCTGCTAGCGCTGTGCTTCTGCACATGTATTTGCTGAACGGTGAAAGCGCACAGTAATGCACTTTTCTCCCAGCAAATACACTGTTTCTAAGGAAATGGGAACACACTGAGGAGACACTTGTGGGAGCTACAGTGACTAAAACTGAGATTCCCTACGCACAGGGAAGCAAGAGAAATGCTGATTTCATCAAGCCCAGTTACATACTCAGAATCTGTACTACTGCGCAAATAGGCATGTCTCTTTAGGCAAAAAACTCATTTCTGACAAAGTTGCCCAAATGCATCTCAGAAGTGTGCAACTTGTTCCCTGAGTTAGAAAACGTCGAGAAACGTTCGTTTCTGCTAGCGCTGTGCTTCTACACATGTATTTGCTGAACGGTGAAAGCGCAGAGTAATGCACTTTTCTCCCAGCAAATACTCTGTTTCTAAGGAAATGGGAACACACTGAGGAGACTGTGGTAGCTACAGTGACTAAAACTGAGATTCCCTACGCACAGGGAAGCAAGAGAAATGCTGATTTCATCAAGCCCAGTTACATACTCAGAATCTGTACTACTGCGCAAAAAAATATGTCTCTGTACGCAAAAAACTCATTTCTGACAAAGTTGCCCAAATGCATCTCAGAAGTGTGCAACTTGTTCATGGAGTTTGAAAACGTCGAGAAACGTTCGTTTCTGCTAGCGCTGTGCTTCTACACATGTATTTGCTGAACGGTGAAAGCGCACAGTAATGCACGTTTCTCCCAGCAAATACACTTCTTCTCAGGAAATGGGAACACACTGAGGAGACACTTCTTGGAGCTACTGTGACTAAAACTGAGCTTCCCAACGCACAGGGAAGCAAGAAAAATTTTGATTTCATCAAGCCCAGTTACATACTCAGAATCTGTACTACTGCGCAAATAGGCATGTCTCTTTAGGCAAAAAACTCATTTCTGACAAAGTTGCCCAAATGCATCTCAGAAGTGTGCAACTTGTTCCCTGAGTTAGAAAACGTCGAGAAACGTTCGTTTCTGCTAGCGCTGTGCTTCTACACATGTATTTGCTGAACGGTGAAAGCGCACAGTAATGCACTTGTCTCCCAGCAAATACACTGTTTCTAAGGAAATGGGAACACACTGAGGAGACACTTGTGGGAGCTACAGTGACTAAAACTGAGATTCCCTACGCACAGGGAAGCAAGAGAAATGCTGATTTCATCAAGCCCAGTTACATACTCAGAATCTGTACTACTGCGCAAATAGGCATGTCTCTTTAGGCAAAAAACTCATTTCTGACAAAGTTGCCCAAATGCATCTCAGAAGTTTGCAACTTGTTCCCTGAGTTAGAAAACGTCGAGAAACGGTCGTATCTGCTAGCGCTGTGCTTCTACACATGTATTTGCTGAACGGTGAAAGCGCACAGTAATGCACTTTTCTCCCAGCAAATACTCTGTTTCTAAGGAAATGGGAACACACTGAGGAGACTGTGGTAGCTACAGTGACTAAAACTGAGATTCCCTACGCACAGGGAAGCAAGAGAAATGCTGATTTCATCAAGCCCAGTTACATACTCAGAATCTGTACTACTGCGCAAAAAAATATGTCTCTGTACGCAAAAAACTCATTTCTGACAAAGTTGCCCAAATGCATCTCAGAAGTGTGCAACTTGTTCATGGAGTTTGAAAACGTCGAGAAACGTTCGTTTCTGCTAGCGCTGTGCTTTTACACATGTATTTGCTGAACGGTGAAAGCGCACAGTAATGCACGTTTCTCCCAGCAAATACACTTCTTCTCAGGAAATGGGAACACACTGAGGAGACACTTCTTGGAGCTACTGTGACTAAAACTGAGCTTCCCAACGCACAGGGAAGCAAGAAAAATTTTGATTTCATCAAGCCCAGTTACATACTCAGAATCTGTACTACTGCGCAAATAGGCATGTCTCTTTAGGCAAAAAACTCATTTCTGACAAAGTTGCCCAAATGCATCTCAGAAGTGTGCAACTTGTTCCCTGAGTTAGAAAACGTCGAGAAACGTTCGTTTCTGCTAGCGCTGTGCTTCTACACATGTATTTGCTGAACGGTGAAAGCGCACAGTAATGCACTTGTCTCCCAGCAAATACACTGTTTCTAAGGAAATGGGAACACACTGAGGAGACACTTGTGGGAGCTACAGTGACTAAAACTGAGATTCCCTACGCACAGGGAAGCAAGAGAAATGCTGATTTCATCAAGCCCAGTTACATACTCAGAATCTGTACTACTGCGCAAATAGGCATGTCTCTTTAGGCAAAAAACTCATTTCTGACAAAGTTGCCCAAATGCATCTCAGAAGTTTGCAACTTGTTCCCTGAGTTAGAAAACGTCGAGAAACGGTCGTATCTGCTAGCGCTGTGCTTCTACACATGTATTTGCTGAACGGTGAAAGCGCACAGTAATGCACTTTTCTCCCAGCAAATACACTTCTTCTCAGGAAATGGGAACACACTGAGGAGACACTTGTGGGAGCTACTGTGACTAAAACTGAGCTTCCCTACGCACAGGGAAGCAAGAGAAATGCTGATTTCATCAAGCCCAGTTACATACTCAGAATCTGTACTACTGCGCAAAAAGGCATGTCTCTGTAGGCAAAAAACTCATTTCTGACAAAGTTGCACAAATGCATCTCAGAAGTGTGCAACTTGTTCATGGAGTTAGAAAACGTCGAGAAACGTTGGTTTCTGCTAGCGCTGTGCTTCTACACATGTATTTGCTGAACGGTGAAAGCGCACAGTAATGCAATTTTCTCCCAGCAAATACACTGTTTCTAAGGAACTGGGAACACACTGAGGAGACACTTGTGGGAGCTACAGTGACTAAAACTGAGATTCCCTACGCACAGGGAAGCAAGAGAAATGCTGATTTCATCAAGCCCAGTTACATACTCAGAATCTGTACTACTGCGCAAAAAGGCATGTATCTGTACGCAAAAAACTCATTTCTGACAAAGTTGCCCAAATGCATCTCAGAAGTGTGCAACTTGTTCCCTGAGTTAGAAAACGTCGAGAAACGGTCGTTTCTGCTAGCGCTGTGCTTCTACACATGTATTTGCTGAACGGTGAATGAGCACAGTAATTTACTTTTCTCCCAGCAAATACACTGTTTCTAAGGAAATGGGAACACACTGAGGAGACACTTGTGGGAGCTACAGTGACTAAAACTGAGCTTCCCTACGCACAGGGAAGCAAGAGAAATGCTGATTTCATCAAGCCCAGTTACATACTCAGAATCTGTACTACTGCGCAAAAAGGCATGTATCTGTACGCAAAAAACTCATTTCTGACAAAGTTGCCCAAATGCATCTCAGAAGTGTGCAACTTGTTCCCTGAGTTAGAAAACGTCGAGAAACGGTCGTTTCTGCTAGCGCTGTGCTTCTACACATGTATTTGCTGAACGGTGAAAGCGCACAGTAATTTACTCTTCTCCCAGCAAATACACTGTTTCTAAGGAAATGGGAACACACTGAGGAGACACTTGTGGGAGCTACTGTGACTAAAACTGAGCTTCCCTACGCACAGGGAAACAAGAGAAATGCTGATTTCATCAAGCCCAGTTACATACTCAGAATCTGTACTACTGCGCAAAAAGGCATGTCTCTGTAGGCAAAAAACTCATTTCTGACAAAGTTGCACAAATGCATCTCAGAAGTGTGCAACTTGTTCATGGAGTTAGAAAACGTCGAGAAACGTTGGTTTCTGCTAGCGCTGTGCTTCTACACATGTATTTGCTGAACGGTGAAAGCGCACAGTAATGCAATTTTCTCCCAGCAAATACACTGTTTCTAAGGAACTGGGAACACACTGAGGAGACACTTGTGGGAGCTACAGTGACTAAAACTGAGATTCCCTACGCACAGGGAAGCAAGAGAAATGCTGATTTCATCAAGCCCAGTTACATACTCAGAATCTGTACTACTGCGCATATATGCATGTCTCTTTAGGCAAAAAACTCATTTCTGACAAAGTTGCCCAAATGCATCTCTGAAGTGTGCAACTTGTTCCCATAGTTAGAAAACGTCGAGAAACGTTCGTTTCTGCTAGCGCTGTGCTTCTACACATGTATTTGCTGAACCGTGAAAGCGCAGAGTAATGCACTTTTCTCCCAGCAAATACTCTGTTTCTAAGGAAATGGGAACACACTGAGGAGACACTTGTGGGAGCTACTGTGACTAAAACTGAGCTTCCCTACGCACAGGGAAGCAAGAGAAATGCTGATTTCATCAAGCCCAGTTACATACTCAGAATCTGTACTACTGCGCAAATAGGCATGTCTCTTTAGGCAAAAAACTCATTTCTGACAAAGTTACCCAAATGCATCTCAGAAGTGTGCAACTTGTTCCCTGAGTTAGAAAACGTCGAGAAACGTTCGTTTCTGCTAGCGCTGTGCTTCTACCCATGTATTAGCAGAACGGTGAAAGCGCACAGTAATGCACTTTTCTCCCAGGAAATACACTGTTTGTAAGGAAATGGGAACACACTTAGGAGACACTTGTGGGAGCTACTGTGACTAAAACTGAGCTTCCCTACGCACAGGGAAGCAAGAGAAATGCTGATTTCATCAAACCCAGTTACATACTCAGAAACTGTACTACTGCGCAAATAGGCATGTCTCTGTAGGCAAAAAACTCATTTCTGACAAAATTGCCCAAATGCATCTCAGAAGTGTGCAACTTGTTCCCTGAGTTAGAAAACGTCGAGAAACATTAGTTTCTGCTAGCGCTGTGCTTCTACACATGTATTTGCTGAACGGTGAAAGCTCACAGTATTGCACTTTTCACCCAGCAAATACACTGTTTCTAAGGAAATGGGAACACACTGAGGAGACACTTGTGGGAGCTACTGTGACTAAAACTGAGCTTCCCTACGCACAGGGAAGCAAGAGAAATGCTGATTTCATCAAGCCCAGTTACATACTCAGAATCTGTACTACTGCGCAAATAGGCATGTTTCTGTAGGCAAAAAACTTATTTCTGACAAAGTTTCCCAAATGCATCTCAGAAGTGTGCAACTTGTACCCTGAGTTAGAAAACATCGAGAAACGTTCGTTTCTGCTAGCGCTGTGCTACTACACATGTATTTGCTGAACGGTGAAAGCACACAGTAATGCACTTTTCTCCCAGCAAATACACTGTTTCTAAAGAACTGGGAACACACTGAGGAGACACTTGTGGGAGCTACTGTGACTAAAACTGAGCTTCCCTACGCACAGGGAAGCAAGAGAAATGCTGATTTCATCAAGCCTAGTTACATACTAAGAATCTGTACTACTGCGCAAATAGGCACGTCTCTTTAGGCAAAAAACTCATTTCTGACAAAGTTGCCCAAATGCATCTCAGAAGTGTGCAACTTGGTCCCTGCGTTAAAAAACGTCGAGAAACATTCGTGTCTGCTAGCGCTGTGCTTCTACACATGTATTTGCTGAACGGTGAAAGCTCACAGTATTGCACTTTTCACCCAGCAAATACACTGTTTCTAAGGAAATGGGAACACACTGAGGAGACACTTGTGGGAGCTACTGTGACTAAAACTGAGCTTCTCTACGCACAGGGAAGCAAGAGAAATGCTGATTTCATCAAGCCTAGTTACATACTAAGAATCTGTACTACTGCGCAAATAGGCATGTCTCTTTAGGCAAAAAACTCATTTCTGACAAAGTTGCCCAAATGCATCTCAGAAGTGTGCAACTTGGTCCCTGAGTTAGAAAACGTCGAGAAACGTTCATTTCTGCTAGCGCTGTGCTACTACACATGTATTTGCTGAACGGTGAAAGCGCACAGTAATGCACTTTTCTCCCAGCAAATACACTGTTTCTAAGGAAATGGGAACACACTGAGGAGACACTTGTGGGAGCTACTGTGACTAAAACTGAGCTTCCCTTCGCACAGGAAACTAGAGAAATTCTGATTTCATCAAGCCCAGTTACATACTCAGAATCTGTACTACTGCGCAAATAGGCATGTCTCTGTAGGCAAAAAACTCATTTCTGACAAAGTTGCCCAAATGCATCTCAGAAGTGTGCAACTTGTTCCCTGAATTAGAAAACGTCGAGAAACGTTCGTTTCTGCTAGCGCTGTGCTTCTACACATGTATTTGCTGAACGGTGAAAGCGCACAGTAATGCTCTTTTTTAACAGCAAATACGCTGTTTCTAAGGAAATGGGAACACACTGAGGAGACACTTGTGGGAGCTACTGTGACTAAAACTGAGCGTCCCTACACTCAGGGAAGCAAGAGAAATGCTGATTTCATCAAACCAGTTACATACTCAGAATCTGTAGTGCTGCGCAAATAGGCATGTCTCTGTAGGCAAAAAGCTTATTTCTGACAAAGTTGCCCAAATGCATCTCAGAAGTGTGCAACTTGTTCCCTGAGTTAGAAAACGTCGAGAAACGGTCGTTTCTGCTAGTACTGTGCTTCTACACATGTACTTGCTGAACGGTGAATGCGCACAGTAATGCACTTTTCTCCCAGCAAATACACTCTTTCTAAGGAAATGGGAACACACTGAGGAGACACTTGTGGGAGCTACTGTGAGTAAAACTGAGCTTCCCTACGCACAGGGAAACAAGAGAAATGCTGATTTCATCAAGCCCAGTTACATACTCAGAATCTGTACTACTGCGCAAATAGGCATGTCTCTTTAGGCAAAAAACTCATTTCTGACAAAGTTACCCAAATGCATCTCACAAGTGTGCAACTTGTTCCCTGAGTTAGAAAACGTCGAGAAACGGTCGTTTCTGCTAGCGCTGTGCTTCTACACATGTATTTGCTGAACGGTGAAAGCGCACAGTAATGCACTTTTCTCCCAGCAAATACACTGTTTCTAAGGAAATGGGAACACACTGAGGAGACACTTGTGGGAGCTATTGTGACTAAAACTGAGCTTCCCTACGCACAGGGAAGCAAGAGAAATGCTGATTTCATCAAGCCCAGTTACATACTCAGAATCTGTACTACTGCGCAAATAGGCATGTCTCTGTAGGCAAAAAACTCATTTCTGACAAAGTTGCCCAAATGCATCTCAGAAGTGTGCAACTTGTTCCCTGAGTTAGAAAACGTGGAGAAACGGTCGTTTCTGCTAGCGCTGTGCTTCTACACATGTATTTGCTGAACGGTGAAAGCGCACAGTAATGCACTTGTCTCCCAGCAAATACTCTGTTTCTAAGGAAATGGGAACACACTGAGGAGACACTTGTGGGAGCTACAGTGACTAAAACTGAGCTTCCCTACGCACAGGGAAGCAAGAGAAATGCTGATTTCATCAAGCCCAGTTACATACTCAGAATCTGTACTACTGCGCAAATAGGCAGGTCTCTGTAGGCAAAAAACTCATTTCTGACAAAGTTGCCCAAATGCATCTCAGAAGTGTGCAACTTGTTCCCTGAGTTAGAAAACGTCGAGAAACGTTCGTTTCTGCTAGCGCTGTGCTTCTACACATGTATTTGCTGAACGGTGAAAGCGCACAGTAATGCACTTTTCTCCCGGGAAATACACTGTTTCTAAGGAAATGGGAACACACTGAGGAGACACTTGTGGGAGCTACTGTGACTAAAACTGAGCTTCCCTACGCACAGGGAAGCAAGAGAAATGCTGATTTCATCAAGCCCAGTTACATACTCAGAATCTGTACTACTGCGCAAATAGGAATGTCTCTTTAGGCTAAAAACTCATTTCTGACAAAGTTGCCCAAATGCATCACAGAAGTGTGCAACTTGTTCCCTGAGTTAGAAAACATCGAGAAACGTTCGTTTCTGCTAGCGCTGTGCTTCTACACATGTATTTGCTGAACGGTGAAAGCGCACATGAATGTGCACTTTTCTCCCAGCAAATACACTGTTTCTAAGGAAATGGGAACACACGGAGGAGACACTTGTTGGAGCTACTGTGGCTAAAACTGAGCTTCCCAACGCACAGGGAAGCAAGAGAAATGCTGATTTCATCAAGCCCAGTTACATACTCAGAATCTGTACTACTGCGCAAATAGGCATGTCTCTTTAGGCAAAAAACTCATTTCTGACAAAGTTGCCCAAATGCATCTCAGAAGTGTGCAACTTGTTCCCTGAGTTAGAAAACGTCGAGAAACGTTCGTTTCTGCTAGCGCTGTGCTTCTACACATGTATTTGCTGAACGGTGAAAGCGCACAGTAATGCACTTTTCTCCCAGCAAATACACTGTTTCTAAGGAAATGGGAACACACTGAGGAGACACTTGTGGGAGCTACTGTGACTAAAACTGAGCTTCCCTCCACACAGGGAAGCAAGAGAAATGCTGATTTCATCAAGCCCAGTTACATACTCAGAATCTGTACTACTGCGCAAATAGGAATGTCTCCGTAGGCAAAAAACTCATTTCTGATAAAGTTGCCCAAATGCATCTCAGAAGTGTGCTACTTGTTCTCTGAGTTAGAAAACGTCGAGACACGGTCTTTTCTGCTAGCGCTGTGCTTCTACACATGTACTTGCTGAACGGTGAAAGTGCACAGTAATGCACTTTTCTCCCAGCAAATACACTGTTTCTAAGGAAATGGGAACACACTGAGGAGACACTTGTGGGAGCTACTGTGACTAAAACTGAGCTTCCCTATGCACAGGGAAGCAAGAGAAATGCTGATTTCATCAAGCCCAGTTACATACTCAGAATCTGTACTACTGCGCAAATAGGCATGTCTCTTTAGGCAAAAAACTCATTTCTGACAAAGTTGCCCAAATGCATCTCAGAAGTGTGCAACTTGTTCCCTGAGTTAGAAAATGTTGAGAAACGGTCGTTTCTGTTAGCGCTGTGCTTCTACACATGTATTTGCTGAACGGTGAAAGCGCACAGTAATGCACTTTTCTCCCAGCAAATACGCTGTTTCTAAGGAAATGGGAACACACTGAGGAGACACTTGTGGGAGCTATTGTGACTAAAACTGAGCTTCCCTACGCACAGGGAAGCAAGAGAAATGCTGATTTCATCAAGCCCAGTTACATACTCAGAATCTGTACTACTGCGCAAATAGGCATGTGTTTGTAGGCAAAAAACTCATTTCTGACAAAGTTGCCCAAAGGCATCTCAGAAGTGTGCAACTTGTTCCCTGAGTTAAAAACGTCGAGACACGGTCTTTTCTGCTAGCGCTGTGCTTCTACACATGTACTTGCTGAACGGTGAAAGTGCACAGTAATGCACTTTTCTCCCAGCAAATACACTCTTTCTAAGGAAATGGGAACACACTGAGGAGACACTTGTGGGAGCTACTGTGACTAAAACTGAGCTTCCCTACACAGAGGGAAGCAAGAGAAATGCTGATTTCATCAAGCCCAGTTACATACTCAGTATCTGTACTACTTCGCAAAAAGGCATGTCTCTGTAGGCAAAAAACTCATTTCTGACAAAGTTGCCCAAGGCATCTCAGAAGTGTGCAACAGGTTCCCTGAGTTAGAAAACGTCGAGAACCGTTCGTTTCTGCTAGCGCTGTGCTTCTACACATGTATTTGCTGAACGGTGAAAGCGCACATGAATGTGCACTTTTCTCCCAGCAAATACACTGTTTCTAAGGAAATGGGAACACACGGAGGAGACACTTGTTGGAGCTACTGTGGCTAAAACTGAGCTTCCCAACGCACAGGGAAGCAAGAGAAATGCTGATTTCATCAAGTCCAGTTACATACTCAGAATCTGTACTACTGCGCAAATAGGCATGTCTCTTTAGGCAAAAAACTCATTTCTGACAAAGTTGCCCAAATGCATCTCAGAAGTGTGCAACTTGTTCCCTGAGTTAGAAAACGTCGAGAAACGTTCGTTTCTGCTAGCGCTGTGCTTCTACACATGTATTTGCTGAACGGTGAAAGCGCACAGTAATGCACTTTTCTCCCAGCAAATACACTGTTTCTAAAGAAATGGGAACACACTGAGGAGACACTTGTGGGAGCTACTGTGACTAAAACTGAGCTTCCCTCCACACAGGGAAGCAAGAGAAATGCTGATTTCATCAAGCCCAGTTACATACTCAGAATCTGTACTACTGCGCAAATAGGAATGTCTCCGTAGGCAAAAAACTCATTTCTGATAAAGTTGCCCAAATGCATCTCAGAAGTGTGCTACTTGTTCTCTGAGTTAGAAAACGTCGAGACACGGTCTTTTCTGCTAGCGCTGTGCTTCTACACATGTACTTGCTGAACGGTGAAAGTGCACAGTAATGCACTTTTCTCCCAGCAAATACACTGTTTCTAAGGAAATGGGAACACACTGAGGAGACACTTGTGGGAGCTACTGTGACTAAAACTGAGCTTCCCTATGCACAGGGAAGCAAGAGAAATGCTGATTTCATCAAGCCCAGTTACATACTCAGAATCTGTACTACTGCGCAAATAGGCATGTCTCTTTAGGCAAAAAACTCATTTCTGACAAAGTTGCCCAAATGCATCTCAGAAGTGTGCAACTTGTTCCCTGAGTTAGAAAATGTTGAGAAACGGTCGTTTCTGCTAGCGCTGTGCTTCTACACATGTATTTGCTGAACGGTGAAAGCGCACAGTAATGCACTTTTCTCCCAGCAAATACGCTGTTTCTAAGGAAATGGGAACACACTGAGGAGACACTTGTGGGAGCTATTGTGACTAAAACTGAGCTTCCCTACGCACAGGGAAGCAAGAGAAATGCTGATTTCCTCAAGCCCAGTTACATACTCAGAATCTGTACTACTGCGCAAATAGGCATGTCTTTGTAGGCAAAAAACTCATTTCTGACAAAGTTGCCCAAAGGCATCTCAGAAGTGTGCAACTTGTTCCCTGAGTTAAAAACGTCGAGACACGGTCTTTTCTGCTAGCGCTGTGCTTCTACACATGTACTTGCTGAACGGTGAAAGTGCACAGTAATGCACTTTTCTCCCAGCAAATACACTCTTTCTAAGGAAATGGGAACACACTGAGGAGACACTTGTGGGAGCTACTGTGACTAAAACTGAGCTTCCCTACACAGAGGGAAGCAAGAGAAATGCTGATTTCATCAAGCCCAGTTACATACTCAGTATCTGTACTACTTCGCAAAAAGGCATGTCTCTGTAGGCAAAAAACTCATTTCTGACAAAGTTGCCCAAGGCATCTCAGAAGTGTGCAACTTGTTCCCTGAGTTAGAAAACGTCGAGAACCGTTCGTTTCTGCTAGCGCTGTGCTTCTACACATGTATTTGCTGAACGGTGAAAGCGCACATGAATGCACTTTTCTCCCAGGAAATACACTGTTTCTAAGGAAATGGGAACACACTGAGGAGAAACTTGTGGGAGCTACTGTGACTAAAACTGAGCTTCCCTATGCACAGGGAAGCAAGAGAAATGCTGATTTCATCAAGCCCAGTTACATACTCAGAATCTGTACTACTGCGCAAATAGGCATGTCTTTGTAGGCAAAAAACTCATTTCTGACAAAGTTGCCCAAAGGCATCTCAGAAGTGTGCAACTTGTTCCCTGAGTTAAAAACGTCGAGACACGGTCTTTTCTGCTAGCGCTGTGCTTCTACACATGTACTTGCTGAACGGTGAAAGTGCACAGTAATGCACTTTTCTCCCAGCAAATACACTCTTTCTAAGGAAATGGGAACACACTGAGGAGACACTTGTGGGAGCTACTGTGACTAAAACTGAGCTTCCCTACACAGAGGGAAGCAAGAGAAATGCTGATTTCATCAAGCCCAGTTACATACTCAGTATCTGTACTACTTCGCAAAAAGGCATGTCTCTGTAGGCAAAAAACTCATTTCTGACAAAGTTGCCCAAGGCATCTCAGAAGTGTGCAACTTGTTCCCTGAGTTAGAAAACGTCGAGAACCGTTCGTTTCTGCTAGCGCTGTGCTTCTACACATGTATTTGCTGAACGGTGAAAGCGCACATGAATGCACTTTTCTCCCAGGAAATACACTGTTTCTACGGAAATGGGAACACACTGAGGAGAAACTTGTGGGAGCTACTGTGACTAAAACTGAGCTTCCCTATGCACAGGGAAGCAAGAGAAATGCTGATTTCATCAAGCCCAGTTACATACTCAGAATCTGTACTACTGCGCAAATAGGCATGTCTCTTTAGGCAAAAAACTCATTTCTGACAAAGTTGCCCAAATGCATCTCAGAAGTGTGCAACTTGTTCCCTGAATTAGAAAACGTCGAGAAACGTTCGTTTCTGCTAGCGCTGTGCTTCTACACATGTATTTGCCGAACGATGAAAGCGCACAGGAATGTGCACTTTTCTCCCAGCAAATACACTGTTTCTAAGGAAATGGGAACACACTGAGGAGACACTTGTGGGAGCTATTGTGACTAAAACTGAGCTTCCCTACGCACAGGGAAGCAAGAGAAATGCTGATTTCATCAAGCCCAGTTACATACTCAGAATCTGTACTACTGCGCAAATAGGAATGTCTCTTTACGCAAAAAACTCATTCTGACAAAGTTGCCCAAATGCATCTCAGAAGTGTGCAACTTGTTCCCTGAGTTAGAAAACGTCGAGAAACGTTCGTTTCTGCTAGCGCTGTGCTTCTACACATGTATTTGCTGAACGGTGAAAGCGCACAGGAATGTGCACTTTTCTCCCAGCAAATACACTGTTTCTAAGGAAATGGGAACACACTGAGGAGACACTTGTGGGAGCTACTGTGACTAAAACTGAGCTTCCCTATGCACAGGGAAGCAAGAGAAATGCTGATTTCATCAAGCCCAGTTACATACTCAGAATCTGTACTACTGCGCAAATAGGCATGTCTCTTTAGGCAAAAAACTCATTTCTGACAAAGTTGCCCAAATGCATCTCAGAAGTGTGCAACTTGTTCCCTGAGTTAGAAAACGTCGAGAAACGTTCGTTTCTGCTAGCGCTGTGCTTCTACACATGTATTTGCTGAACGGTGAAAGCGCACAGTAATGCACTTTTCTCCCAGCAAATACACTGTTTCTAAGGAAATGATAACACACTGAGGAGACACTTGTGGGAGCTACTGTGACTAAAACTGAGCTTCCCTACGCACAGGGAAGCAAGAGAAATGCTGATTTCATCAAGCACAGTTACATACTCAGAATCTGTACTACTGCGCAAATAGGCATGTCTCTTTAGGCAAAAACCTCATTTCTGAAAAAGTTGCCCAAATGCATCTCAAAAGTGTGCAACTTGTTCCCTGAGTTAGAAAACGTCGAGAAACGGTCATTTCTGCTAGCGCTGTGCTTCTACACATGTATTTGCTGAACGGTGAAAGCGCACAGGAATGTGCACTTTTCTCCCAGCAAATACACTGTTTCTATGGAAATGGGAACACACTGAGGAGACACTTGTGGGAGCTACTGTGACTAAAACTGAGCTTCCCTACGCACAGGGAAGCAAGAGAAATGCTGATTTCATCAAGCCCAGTTACATACTCAGAATCTGTACTACTGCGCAAATAGGCATGTCTCTTTAGGCAAAAAACTCATTTCTGACAAAGTTGCCCAAATGCATCTCAGAAGTGTGCTACTTGTTCTCTGAGTTAGAAAACGTCGAGACACGGTCTTTTCTGCTAGCGCTGAGCTTCTACACATGTACTTGCTGAACGGTGAAAGTGCACAGTAATGCACTTTTCTCCCAGCAAATACACTGTTTCTAAGGAAATGGGAACACACTGAGGAGACACTTGTGGGAGCTACTGTGACTAAAACTGAGCTTCCCTATGCACAGGGAAGCAAGAGAAATGCTGATTTCATCAAGCCCAGTTACATACTCAGAATCTGTACTACTGCGCAAATAGACATGTCTCTTTAGGCAAAAAACTCATTTCTGACAAAGTTGCCCAAATGCATCTCAGAAGTGTGCAACTTGTTCCCTGAGTTAGAAAATGTTGAGAAACGGTCGTTTCTGCTAGCGCTGTGCTTCTACACATGTATTTGCTGAACGGTGAAAGCGCACAGTAATGCACTTTTCTCCCAGCAAATACGCTGTTTCTAAGGAAATGGGAACACACTGAGGAGACACTTGTGGGAGCTATTGTGACTAAAACTGAGCTTCCCTACGCACAGGGAAGCAAGAGAAATGCTGATTTCATCAAGCCCAGTTACATACTCAGAATCTGTACTACTGCGCAAATAGGCATGTCTTTGTAGGCAAAAAACTCATTTCTGACAAAGTTGCCCAAAGGCATCTCAGAAGTGTGCAACTTGTTCCCTGAGTTAAAAACGTCGAGACACGGTCTTTTCTGCTAGCGCTGTGCTTCTACACATGTACTTGCTGAACGGTGAAAGTGCACAGTAATGCACTTTTCTCCCAGCAAATACACTCTTTCTAAGGAAATGGGAACACACTGAGGAGACACTTGTGGGAGCTACTGTGACTAAAACTGAGCTTCCCTACACAGAGGGAAGCAAGAGAAATGCTGATTTCATCAAGCCCAGTTACATACTCAGTATCTGTACTACTTCGCAAAAAGGCATGTCTCTGTAGGCAAAAAACTCATTTCTGACAAAGTTGCCCAAGGCATCTCAGAAGTGTGCAACTTGTTCCCTGAGTTAGAAAACGTCGAGAACCGTTCGTTTCTGCTAGCGCTGTGCTTCTACACATGTATTTGCTGAACGGTGAAAGCGCACATGAATGCACTTTTCTCCCAGGAAATACACTGTTTCTAAGGAAATGGGAACACACTGAGGAGAAACTTGTGGGAGCTACTGTGACTAAAACTGAGCTTCCCTATGCACAGGGAAGCAAGAGAAATGCTGATTTCATCAAGCCCAGTTACATACTCAGAATCTGTACTACTGCGCAAATAGGCATGTCTCTTTAGGCAAAAAACTCATTTCTGACAAAGTTGCCCAAATGCATCTCAGAAGTGTGCAACTTGTTCCCTGAGTTAGAAAACGTCGAGAAACGTTCGTTTCTGCTAGCGCTGTGCTTCTACACATGTATTTGCCGAACGATGAAAGCGCACAGGAATGTGCACTTTTCTCCCAGCAAATACACTGTTTCTAAGGAAATGGGAACACACTGAGGAGACACTTGTGGGAGCTATTGTGACTAAAACTGAGCTTCCCTACGCACAGGGAAGCAAGAGAAATGCTGATTTCATCAAGCCCAGTTACATACTCAGAATCTGTACTACTGCGCAAATAGGAATGTCTCTTTACGCAAAAAACTCATTCTGACAAAGTTGCCCAAATGCATCTCAGAAGTGTGCAACTTGTTCCCTGAGTTAGAAAACGTCGAGAAACGTTCGTTTCTGCTAGCGCTGTGCTTCTACACATGTATTTGCTGAACGGTGAAAGCGCACAGGAATGTGCACTTTTCTCCCAGCAAATACACTGTTTCTAAGGAAATGGGAACACACTGAGGAGACACTTGTGGGAGCTACTGTGACTAAAACTGAGCTTCCCTATGCACAGGGAAGCAAGAGAAATGCTGATTTCATCAAGCCCAGTTACATACTCAGAATCTGTACTACTGCGCAAATAGGCATGTCTCTTTAGGCAAAAAACTCATTTCTGACAAAGTTGCCCAAATGCATCTCAGAAGTGTGCAACTTGTTCCCTGAGTTAGAAAACGTCGAGAAACGTTCGTTTCTGCTAGCGCTGTGCTTCTACACATGTATTTGCTGAACGGTGAAAGCGCACAGTAATGCACTTTTCTCCCAGCAAATACACTGTTTCTAAGGAAATGATAACACACTGAGGAGACACTTGTGGGAGCTACTGTGACTAAAACTGAGCTTCCCTACGCACAGGGAAGCAAGAGAAATGCTGATTTCATCAAGCACAGTTACATACTCAGAATCTGTACTACTGCGCAAATAGGCATGTCTCTTTAGGCAAAAACCTCATTTCTGAAAAAGTTGCCCAAATGCATCTCAGAAGTGTGCAACTTGTTCCCTGAGTTAGAAAACGTCGAGAAACGGTCATTTCTGCTAGCGCTGTGCTTCTACACATGTATTTGCTGAACGGTGAAAGCGCACAGGAATGTGCACTTTTCTCCCAGCAAATACACTGTTTCTATGGAAATGGGAACACACTGAGGAGACACTTGTGGGAGCTACTGTGACTAAAACTGAGCTTCCCTACGCACAGGGAAGCAAGAGAAATGCTGATTTCATCAAGCCCAGTTACATACTCAGAATCTGTACTACTGCGCAAATAGGCATGTCTCTTTAGGCAAAAAACTCATTTCTGACAAAGTTGCCCAAATGCATCTCAGAAGTGTGCAACTTGTTCCCTGAGTTAGAAAACTTCGAGAAACGGTCGTTTCTGCTGGCGCTGTGCTTCTACACATGTACTTGCTGAACGGTGAAAGCGCACAGTAATGCACTTTTCTCCCAGCAAATACACTGTTTCTAAGGAAATGGGAACACACTGAGGAGACACTTGTGGGAGCTACTGTGACTAAAACTGAGCTTCCCTACGCACAGGGAAGCAAGAGAAATGCTGATTTCATCAAGCCCAGTTACATACTCAGAATCTGTACTACTGCGCAAATAGGCATGTCTCTTTAGGCAAAAAACACATTTCTGACATAGTTGCCCAAATGCATCTCAGAAGTCTGCAACTTGTTTCCTGAGTTAGAAAACGTCGAGAAACGGTCATTTCTGCTAGCGCTGTGCTTCTACACATGTATTTGCTGAACGGTGAAAGCGCACAGTAATGCACTTTTCTCCCAGCAAATACACTGTTTCTAAGGAAAAGGGAACACACTGAGGAGACACTTGTGGGAGCTACTGTGACTAAAACTGAGCTTCTCTACGCACAGGGAAGCAAGAGAAATGCTGATTTCATCAAGCCCAGTTACATACTCAGAATCTGTACTACTGCACAAATAGGCATGTCTCTTTAGGCAAAAAACCCATTTCTGACAAAGTTGCCCAAATGCATCTCAGCAGTGTGCAACTTGTTCCCTGAGTTAGAAAACGTCGAGAAACGGTCGTTTCTGCTAGCGCTGTGCTTCTACACACGTATTTGCTGAACGGTGAAAGCGCACAGTAATGCACTTTTCTCCCAGCAAATACACTGTTTCTAAGGAAATGGGAACACACTGAGGAGACACTTGTGGGAGCTACTGTGACTAAAACTGAGCTTCCCTACGCACAGGGAAGCAGAGAAATGCTGATTTCATCAAGCCCAGTTACATACTCAGAATCTGTACTACTGCGCAAATAGGCATGTCTCTTTAGGCAAAAAACTCATTTCTGACATAGTTGCCCAAATGCATCTCAGAAGTGTGCAACTTGTTCCCTGAGTTAGAAAACGTCGAGAAACGGTCGTTTCTGCTAGCGCTGTGCTTCTACACATGTATTTGCTGAACGGTGAAAGCGCACAGTAATGCACTTTTGTCCCAGCAAATACACTGTTTCTAAGGAACTGGGAACACACTGAGGAGACACTTGTGGGAGCTACTGTGACTAAAACTGAGCTTCCCTACGCACAGGGAAGCAAGAGAAATGCTGATTTCATCAAGCCCAGTTACATACTCAGAATCTGTACTACTGCGCAAATAGGCATGTCTCTTTAGGCAAAAAACTCATTTCTGACAAAGTTGCCCAAATGCATCTCAGAAGGGTGGAACTTGTTCCCTGAGTTAGAAAACGTCGAGAAACGTTCGTTTCTGCTAGCGCTGTGCTTCTACACATGTATTTGCTGAACGGTGAAAGCGCACAGTAATGCACTTTTCTCCCAGCAAATACACTCTTTCTAAGGAAATGGGTACACACTGAGGAGACACTTGTGGGAGCTACTGTGACTAAAACTGAGCTTCCCTACGCACAGGGAAGCAAGAGAAATGCTGATTTCATCAAGCCCAGTTACATACTCAGAATCTGTACTACTGCGCAAATAGGCATGTCTCTTTAGGGAAAAAACTCATTTCTGACAAAGTTGCCCAAATGCATCTCAGAAGTGTGCAACTTGTTCCCTGAGTTAGAAAACGTCGAGAAACGGTCGTTTCTGCTAGCGCTGTGCTTCTACACATGTACTTGCTGAACGGTGAAAGTGCACAGTAATGCACTTTTCTCCCAGCAAATACACTGTTTCTAAGGAAATGGGAACACACTGAGGAGACACTTGTGGGAGCTACTGTGACTAAAACTGAGCTTCCCTATGCACAGGGAAGCAAGAGAAATGCTGATTTCATCAAGCCCAGTTACATACTCAGAATCTGTACTACTGCGCAAATAGGCATGTCTCTTTAGGCAAAAAACTCATTTCTGACAAAGTTGCCCAAATGCATCTCAGAAGTGTGCAACTTGTTCCCTGAGTTAGAAAATGTTGAGAAACGGTCGTTTCTGCTAGCGCTGTGCTTCTACACATGTATTTGCTGAACGGTGAAAGCGCACAGTAATGCACTTTTCTCCCAGCAAATACGCTGTTTCTAAGGAAATGGGAACACACTGAGGAGACACTTGTGGGAGCTATTGTGACTAAAACTGAGCTTCCCTACGCACAGGGAAGCAAGAGAAATGCTGATTTCATCAAGCCCAGTTACATACTCAGAATCTGTACTACTGCGCAAATAGGCATGTCTTTGTAGGCAAAAAACTCATTTCTGACAAAGTTGCCCAAAGGCATCTCAGAAGTGTGCAACTTGTTCCCTGAGTTAAAAACGTCGAGACACGGTCTTTTCTGCTAGCGCTGTGCTTCTACACATGTACTTGCTGAACGGTGAAAGTGCACAGTAATGCACTTTTCTCCCAGCAAATACACTCTTTCTAAGGAAATGGGAACACACTGAGGAGACACTTGTGGGAGCTACTGTGACTAAAACTGAGCTTCCCTACACAGAGGGAAGCAAGAGAAATGCTGATTTCATCAAGCCCAGTTACATACTCAGTATCTGTACTACTTCGCAAAAAGGCATGTCTCTGTAGGCAAAAAACTCATTTCTGACAAAGTTGCCCAAGGCATCTCAGAAGTGTGCAACTTGTTCCCTGAGTTAGAAAACGTCAAGAACCGTTCGTTTCTGCTAGCGCTGTGCTTCTACACATGTATTTGCTGAACGGTGAAAGCGCACATGAATGCACTTTTCTCCCAGGAAATACACTGTTTCTAAGGAAATGGGAACACACTGAGGAGAAACTTGTGGGAGCTACTGTGACTAAAACTGAGCTTCCCTATGCACAGGGAAGCAAGAGAAATGCTGATTTCATCAAGCCCAGTTACATACTCAGAATCTGTACTACTGCGCAAATAGGCATGTCTCTTTAGGCAAAAAACTCATTTCTGACAAAGTTGCCCAAATGCATCTCAGAAGTGTGCAACTTGTTCCCTGAGTTAGAAAACGTCGAGAAACGTTCGTTTCTGCTAGCGCTGTGCTTCTACACATGTATTTGCCGAACGATGAAAGCGCACAGGAATGTGCACTTTTCTCCCAGCAAATACACTGTTTCTAAGGAAATGGGAACACACTGAGGAGACACTTGTGGGAGCTATTGTGACTAAAACTGAGCTTCCCTACGCACAGGGAAGCAAGAGAAATGCTGATTTCATCAAGCCCAGTTACATACTCAGAATCTGTACTACTGCGCAAATAGGAATGTCTCTTTACGCAAAAAACTCATTCTGACAAAGTTGCCCAAATGCATCTCAGAAGTGTGCAACTTGTTCCCTGAGTTAGAAAACGTCGAGAAACGGTCGTTTCTGCTAGCGCTGTGCTTCTACACATGTATTTGCTGAACGGTGAAAGCGCACAGGAATGTGCACTTTTCTCCCAGCAAATACACTGTTTCTATGGAAATGGGAACACACTGAGGAGACACTTGTGGGAGCTACTGTGACTAAAACTGAGCTTCCCTACGCACAGGGAAGCAAGAGAAATGCTGATTTCATCAAGCCCAGTTACATACTCAGAATCTGTACTACTGCGCAAATAGGCATGTCTCTTTAGGCAAAAAACTCATTTCTGACAAAGTTGCCCAAATGCATCTCAGAAGTGTGCAACTTGTTCCCTGAGTTAGAAAACTTCGAGAAACGGTCGTTTCTGCTGGCGCTGTGCTTCTACACATGTACTTGCTGAACGGTGAAAGCGCACAGTAATGCACTTTTCTCCCAGCAAATACACTGTTTCTAAGGAAATGGGAACACACTGAGGAGACACTTGTGGGAGCTACTGTGACTAAAACTGAGCTTCCCTACGCACAGGGAAGCAAGAGAAATGCTGATTTCATCAAGCCCAGTTACATACTCAGAATCTGTACTACTGCGCAAATAGGCATGTCTCTTTAGGCAAAAAACACATTTCTGACATAGTTGCCCAAATGCATCTCAGAAGTCTGCAACTTGTTCCCTGAGTTAGAAAACGTCGAGAAACGGTCATTTCTGCTAGCGCTGTGCTTCTACACATGTATTTGCTGAACGGTGAAAGCGCACAGTAATGCACTTTTCTCCCAGCAAATACACTGTTTCTAAGGAAATGGGAACACACTGAGGAGACACTTGTGGGAGCTACTGTGACTAAAACTGAGCTTCTCTACGCACAGGGAAGCAAGAGAAATGCTGATTTCATCAAGCCCAGTTACATACTCAGAATCTGTACTACTGCACAAATAGGCATGTCTCTTTAGGCAAAAAACCCATTTCTGACAAAGTTGCCCAAATGCATCTCAGCAGTGTGCAACTTGTTCCCTGAGTTAGAAAACGTCGAGAAACGGTCGTTTCTGCTAGCGCTGTGCTTCTACACACGTATTTGCTGAACGGTGAAAGCGCACAGTAATGCACTTTTCTCCCAGCAAATACACTGTTTCTAAGGAAATGGGAACACACTGAGGAGACACTTGTGGGAGCTACTGTGACTAAAACTGAGCTTCCCTACGCACAGGGAAGCAGAGAAATGCTGATTTCATCAAGCCCAGTTACATACTCAGAATCTGTACTACTGCGCAAATAGGCATGTCTCTTTAGGCAAAAAACTCATTTCTGACATAGTTGCCCAAATGCATCTCAGAAGTGTGCAACTTGTTCCCTGAGTTAGAAAACGTCGAGAAACGGTCGTTTCTGCTAGCGCTGTGCTTCTACACATGTATTTGCTGAACGGTGAAAGCGCACAGTAATGCACTTTTGTCCCAGCAAATACACTGTTTCTAAGGAACTGGGAACACACTGAGGAGACACTTGTGGGAGCTACTGTGACTAAAACTGAGCTTCCCTACGCACAGGGAAGCAAGAGAAATGCTGATTTCATCAAGCCCAGTTACATACTCAGAATCTGTACTACTGCGCAAATAGGCATGTCTCTTTAGGCAAAAAACTCATTTCTGACAAAGTTGCCCAAATGCATCTCAGAAGGGTGGAACTTGTTCCCTGAGTTAGAAAACGTCGAGAAACGTTCGTTTCTGCTAGCGCTGTGCTTCTACACATGTATTTGCTGAACGGTGAAAGCGCACAGTAATGCACTTTTCTCCCAGCAAATACACTCTTTCTAAGGAAATGGGTACACACTGAGGAGACACTTGTGGGAGCTACTGTGACTAAAACTGAGCTTCCCTACGCACAGGGAAGCAAGAGAAATGCTGATTTCATCAAGCCCAGTTACATACTCAGAATCTGTACTACTGCGCAAATAGGCATGTCTCTTTAGGGAAAAAACTCATTTCTGACAAAGTTGCCCAAATGCATCTCAGAAGTGTGCAACTTGTTCCCTGAGTTAGAAAACGTCGAGAAACGGTCGTTTCTGCTAGCGCTGTGCTTCTACACATGTATTTGCTGAACGGTGAAAGCGCACAGTAATGCACTTTTCTCCCAGCAAATACACTGTTTCTAAGGAACTGGGAACACACTGAGGAGACACTTGTGGGAGCTACTGTGACTAAAACTGTGCTTCCCTACGCACAGGGAAGCAAGAGAAATGCTGATTTCATCAAGCCCAGTTACATACTCAGAATCTGTACTACTGCGAAAATAGGCATGTCTCTTTAGGCAAAAAACTCATTTCTGTCAAAGTTGCCCAAATGCATCTCAGAAGTGTGCAACTTGTTCCCTGAGTTAGAAAACGTCGCGAAACGGTCGTTTCTGCTAGCGCTGTGCTTCTACACATGTATTTGCTGAACGGTGAAAGCGCACAGTAATGCACTTTTCTCCCAGCAAATACACTCTTTCTAAGGAAATGGGAACACACTGAGGAGACACTTGTGGGAGCTACTGTGACTAAAACTGAGCTTCCCTACGCACAGGGAAGCAAGATAAATGCTGATGTCATCAAGCCCAGTTACATACTCAGAATCTGTACTACTGCGCAAATAGGCATGTCTCTTTAGGCAAAAAACCCATTTCTGACAAAGTTGCCCAAATGCATCTCAGAAGTGTGCAACTTGTTCCCTGAGTTAGAAAACGTCGAGAAACGGTCGTTTCTGCTAGCGCTGTGCTTCTACACATGTATTTGCTGAACGGTGAAAGCACACAGTAATGCACTTTTCGCCCAGCAAATACACTGTTTCTAAGGAAATGGGAACACACTGAGGAGACACTTGTGGGAGCTACTGTGACTAAAACTGAGCTTCCCTACGCACAGGGAAGCAAGAGAAATGCTGATTTCATCAAGCCCAGTTACCTACTCAGAATCTGTCCTACTGCGCAAATAGGCATGTCTCTTTAGGCAAAAAACTCATTTCTGACAAAGTTGCCCAAATGCATCTCAGAAGTGTGCAACTTGTTCCCTGAGTTAGAAAACGTCGAGAAACGTTCGTTTCTGCTAGCGCTGTCCTTCTACACACGTATTTGCTGAACGGTGAAAGCGCACAGTAATGCACTTTTCTCCCAGCAAATACACTGTTTCTAAGGAAATGGGAACACACTGAGGAGACACTTGTGGGAGCTACTGTGACTAAAACTGAGCTTCCCTACACACAGGGAAGCAAGAGAAATGCTGATTTCATCAAGCCCAGTTATATACTCAGAATCTGTACTACTGCGCAAATACGCATGTCTCTTTAGGCAAAAAACTCATTTCTGACAAAGTTGCCCAAATGCATCTTAGAATTGTGCAACTTGTTCCCTGAGATAGAAAACGTCAAGAAACGTTCGTTTCTGCTAGCGCTGTGCTTCTACACATGTATTTGCTGAACGGTGAAAGCACACTGTAATGCACTTTTCTCCCAGCAAATACACTGTTTCTAAGGAAATGGGAACACACTGAGGAGACACTTGTGGGAGCTACTGTGACTAAAACTGAGCTTCCCTACGCACAGGGAAGCATGAGAAATGCTGATTTCATCAAGCCCAGTTACATACTCAGAATCTGTACTACTGCGCAAATAGGCATGTCTCTGTAGGCAAAAAACTCATTTCTGACAAAGTTGCCCAAATGCATCTCAGAAGTGTGCAACTTGTTCCCTGAGTTAGAAAACGTCGAGAAACGGTCGTTTCTGCTAGCGCTGTACTTCTACACATGAACTTGCTGAACGGTGAAAGCGCACAGTCATGCACTTTTCTCCCAGCAAATATACTCTTTCTAAGTAAATGGGAACACACTGAGGAGACACTTGTGGAAGCTACTGTGACTAAAACTGAGCTTCCCTACGCACAGGGAAGCAGGAGAAATGCTGATTTCATCCAGCCCAGTTACATACTCAGAATCTGTACTACTGCGCAAATAGGTATGTCTCTTTAGGCAAAAAACTCATTTCTGACAAAGTTGCCCAAATGCATCTCAGAAGTGTGCAACTTCTTCCCTGAGTTAGAAAAAGTCGAGAAACGTTCGTTTCTGCTGGCGCTGTGTTTCTACACATGTATTTGCTGAACGCTGAAAGCGCACAGTAATGCACTTTTCTCCCAGCAAATACACTGTTTCTAAGGAAATGGGAACACACTGAGGAGACACTTGTGGGAGCTACTGTGACTAAAACTGAGCTTCCCTACGCACAGGGAAGCAGGAGAAATGCTGATTTCATCCAGCCCAGTTACATACTCAGAATCTGTACTACTGCGCAAATAGGCATGTCTCTGTAGGCAAAAAACTCATTTCTGACAAAGTTGCCCAAATGCATCTCAGAAGTGTGCAACCTGTTCCCTGAGTTAGAAAACGTCGAGAAACGTTCGTTTCTGCTAGCGCTGTGCTTCTACACATGTATTTGCTGAACGCTGAAAGCGCACAGTAATGCACTTTTCTCCCAGCAAATACACTGTTTCTAAGGAAATGGGAACACACTGAGGAGACACTTGTGGGAGCTACTGTGACTAAAACTGAGCTTCCCTACGCACAGGGAAGCAGGAGAAATGCTGATTTCATCCAGCCCAGTTACATACTCAGAATCTGTACTACTGCGCAAATAGGCATGTCTCTGTAGGCAAAAAACTCATTTCTGACAAAGTTGCCCAAATGCATCTCAGAAGTGTGCAACCTGTTCCCTGAGTTAGAAAACGTCGAGAAACGTTCGTTTCTGCTAGCGCTGTGCTTCTACACATGTATTTGCTGAATGGTGAAAGCGCACAGTAATGCACTTTTCTCCCAGCAAATACACTGTTTCTAAGGAACTGGGAACACACTGAGGAGACACTTGTGGGAGCTACTGTGACTAAAACTGAGCTTCCCTACGCACAGGGAAGCAAGAGAAATGCTGATTTCATCAAGCCCAGTTACATACTCAGAATCTGTACTACTGCGCAAATAGGCATGTCTCTTTAGGCAAAAAACTCATTTCTGACAAAGTTGCCCAAATGCATCTCAGAAGTGTGCAACTTGTTCCCTGAGTTAGAAAACGTCGAGAAACGGTCGTTTCTGCTAGCGCTGTGCTTCTACACATGTATTTGCTGAACGGTGAAAGCGCACAGTAATGTACTTTTCTCCCAGCAAATACACTGTTTCTAAGGAACTGGGAACACACTGAGGAGACACTTGTGGGAGCTACTGTGACTAAAACTGAGCTTCCCTACGCACAGGGAAGCAAGAGAAATGCTGATTTCATCAAGCCCAGTTACATACTCAGAATCTGTACTACTGCACAAATAGGCATGTCTCTTTAGGCAAAAAACTCATTTCTGACAAAGTTGCCCAAATGCATCTCAGAAGTGTGCAACTTGTTCCCTGAGTTAGAAAACGTCGAGAAACGGTCGTTTCGGCTAGCGCTGTGCTTCTACACAGGTATTTGCTGAACGGTGAAAGCGCACAGTAATGCACATTTCTCCCAGCAAAAACACTGTTTCTAAGGAAATGGGAACACACTGAGGAGACACTTGTGGGAGCTACTGTGACTAAAACTGAGCTTCCCTACACACAGGGAAGCAAGAGAAATGCTGATTTCATCCAGCCCAGTTACATACTCAGAATCTGTACTACTGCGAAAATAGGCATGTGTCTTTAGGCAAAAAACTAATTTCTGACAAAGTTGCCCAAATGCATCTCAGAAGTGTGCAACTTGTTCCCTGAGTTAGAAAACGTCGAGAAACGGTCGTTTCTGCTAGCGCTGTGCTTCTACACATGTATTTGATGAACGGTGAAAGCGCACAGTAATGCACTTTTCTCCCAGCAAATACACTGTTTCTAAGGAAATGGGAACACACTGAGGAGACACTTGTGGCAGCTACTGTGACTAAAACTGAGCTTCCCTACGCACAGGGAAGCAAGAGAAATGCTGATTTCATCAAGAACAGTTACATACTCAGAATCTGTACTACTGCGCAAATAGACATGTCTCTTTAGGCAAAAAACTCATTTCTGACAAAGTTGCCCAAATGCATCTCAGAAGTGTGCAACTTGTTCCCTGAGTTAGAAAACGTCGAGAAACGTTCGTTTCTGCTAGCGCTGTGCTTCTACACATGTATTTGCTGAATGGTGAAAGCGCACAGTAATGCACTTTTCTCCCAGCAAATACACTGTTTCTAAGGAACTGGGAACACACTGAGGAGACACTTGTGGGAGCTACTGTGACTAAAACTGAGCTTCCCTACGCACAGGGAAGCAAGAGAAATGCTGATTTCATCAAGCCCAGTTACATACTCAGAATCTGTACTACTGCGCAAATAGGCATGTCTCTTTAGGCAAAAAACTCATTTCTGACAAAGTTGCCCAAATGCATCTCAGAAGTGTGCAACTTGTTCCCTGAGTTAGAAAACATCGAGAAACGGTCGTTTCTGCTAGCGCTGTGCTTCTACACATGTATTTGCTGAACGGTGAAAGCGCACAGTAGTGCACTTTTCTCCCAGCAAATACACTGTTGCTAAGGAACTGGGAACACACTGAGGAGACACTTGTGGGAGCTACTGTGGCTAAAACTGAGCTTCCCTACGCACAGGGAAGCAAGAGAAATGCTGATTTCATCCAGCCCAGTTACATACTCAGAATCTGTACTACTGCGCAAATAGGCATGTGTCTTTAGGCAAAAAACTAATTTCTGACAAAGTTGCCCAAATGCATCTCAGAAGTGTGCAACTTGTTCCCTGAGTTAGAAAACGTCGAGAAACGGTCGTTTCTGCTAGCGCTGTGCTTCTACACATGTATTTGCTGAACGGTGAAAGCGCACAGTAATGCACTTTTCTCCCAGCAAATACACTGTTTCTAAGGAAATGGGAACACACTGAGGAGACACTTGTGGCAGCTACTGTGACTAAAACTGAGCTTCCCTACGCACAGGGAAGCAAGAGAAATGCTGATTTCATCAAGAACAGTTACATACTCAGAATCTGTACTACTGTGTAAATAGGCATGTCTCTTTAGGCAAAAAACTCATTTCTGACAAAGTTGCCCAAATGCATCTCAGAAGTGTGCAACTTGTTCCCTGAGTTAGAAAACATCGAGAAACGGTCGTTTCTGCTAGCGCTGTGCTTCTACACATGTATTTGCTGAACGGTGAAAGCGCACAGTAATGCACTTTTCTCCCAGCAAATACACTGTTTCTAAGGAACTGGGAACACACTGAGGAGACACTTGTGGGAGCTACTGTGAATAAAACTGAGCTTCCCTACGCACAGGGAAGCAAGAGAAATGCTGATTTCATCAAGCCCAGTTACATACTCAGAATCTGTACTACTGCGCAAATAGGCATGTCTCTTTAGGCAAAAAACTCATTTCTGACAAAGTTGCCCAAATGCATCTCAGAAGTGTGCAACTTGTTCCCTGAGTTAGAAAACGTCGAGAAACGGTCCTTTCAGCTAGCGCTGTGCTTCTACACATGTATTTGCTGAACGGTGAAAGCGCACAGTAATGCACATTTCTCCCAGCAAAAACACTGTTTCTAAGGAAATGGGAACACACTGAGGAGACACTTGTGGGAGCTACTGTGACTAAAACTGAGCTTCCCTATGCACAGGGAAGCAGGAGAAATGCTGATTTCATCCAGCCCAGTTACATACTCAGAATCTGTACTACTGCGCAAATAGGTATGTCTCTTTAGGCAAAAAACTCATTTCTGACAAAGTTGCCCAAATGCATCTCAGAAGTGTGCAACTTCTTCCCTGAGTTAGAAAAAGTCGAGAAACGTTCCTTTCTGCTAGCGCTGTGCTTCTACACATGTATTTGCTGAACGGTGAAAGCGCACAGTAATGCACTTTTCTCACAGCAAATACACTGTTTCTAAGGAAATGGGAACACACTGAGGAGACACTTGTGGGAACTACTGTGACTAAAACTGAGCTTCCCTACGCACAGGGAAGCAAGAGAAATGCTGATTTCATCAAGCCCAGTTACATACTCAGAATCTGTACTACTGCGCAAATAGGCATGTCTCTGTAGGCAAAAAACTCATTTCTGACAAAGTTGCCCAAATGCATCTCAGAAGTGTGCAACCTGTTACCTGAGTTAGAAAACGTCGAGAAACGTTCGTTTCTGCTAGCGCTGTGCTTCTACACATGTATTTGCTGAATGGTGAAAGCGCACAGTAATGCATTTTTCTCCCAGCAAATACACTGTTTCCAAGGATCTGGAAACACACTGAGGAGACACTTGTGGGAGCTACTGTGACTAAAACTGAGCTTCCCTACGCACAGGGAAGCAAGAGAAATGCTGATTTCATAAAGCCCAGTTACATACTCAGAATCTGTACTACTGCGCAAATAGACATGTCTCTGTAGGCAAAAAACTCATTTCTGACAAAGTTGCCCAAATGCATCTCAGAAGTGTGCAACCTGTTCCCTGAGTTAGAAAACGTCGAGAAACGTTCGTTTCTGCTAGCGCTGTGCTTCTACACATGTATTTGCTGAACGGTGAAAGCGCACAGTAATGAACTTTCCTCCCATCAAATACACTGTTTCTAAGGAACTGGGAACACACTGAGGAGACACTTGTGGGAGCTACTGTGACTAAAACTGAGCTTCCCTACGCACAGGGAAGCAAGAGAAATGCTGATTTCATCAAGCCCAGTTACATACTCAGAATCTGTACTACTGCGCAAATAGGCATGTCTCTTTAGGCAAAAACTCATTTCTGACAAAGTTGCCCAAATGCATCTCAGAAGTGGGCATCTTGTTCCCTGAGTGAGAAATCGTCAAGAAACGGTCGTTTCTGCTAGCGCTGTGCTTCTACACATGTATTTGCTGAACGGTGAAAGCGCACAGTAATGCACTTTTCTCCCAGCAAATACACTGTTTCTAAGGAAATGGGAACACACTGAGGAGACACTTGTGGGAGCTACTGTGACTAAAACTGAGCTTCCCTACGCACAGGGAAGCAAGAGAAATGCTGATTTCATCAAGCCCAGTTACATACTCAGAATCTGTACTACTGCGCAAATAGGCATGTCTCTGTAGGCAAAAAACTCATTTCTGACAAAGTTGCCCAAATGCATCTCAGAAGTGTGCAACTTGTTCCCTGAGTTAGAAAACGTCGAGAAACGGTCATTTCAGCTAGCGCTGTGCTTCTTCACATGTATTTGCTGAACGGTGAAAGCGCACAGTAATGCACTTTTCTCCCAGCAAATACACTGTTTCTAAGGAACTGGGAACACACTGAGGAGACACTTGTGGGAGCTACTGTGACTAAAACTGAGCTTCCCTACGCACAGGGAAGCAAGAGAAATGCTGATTTCATCAAGCCCAGTTACATACTCAGAATCTGTACTACTGCGCAAATAGGCATGTCTCTTTAGGCAAAAAACTCATTTCTGACAAAGTTGCCCAAATGCATCTCAGAAGTGTGCAACTTGTTCCCTGAGTTAGAAAACGTCGAGAAACGTTCGTTTCTGCTAGCGCTGTGCTTCTACACATGTATTTGCTGAACGGTGAAAGCACACAGTAATGCACTTTTCTCCCAGCAAATACACTGAGTCTAAGGAAATGGGAACACACTGAGGAGACACTTGTGGGAGCTACTGTGACTAAAACTGAGCTTCCCTATGCACAGGGAAGCAAGAGAAATGCTGATTTCATCAAGCCCAGTTACATACTCAGAATCTGTACTACTGCGCAAATAGGCATGTCTCTTTAGGCAAAAACTCATTTCTGACAAAGTTGCCCAAATGCATCTCAGAAGTGTGCATCTTGTTCCCTGAGTGAGAAATCGTCAAGAAACGGTCGTTTCTTCTAGCGCTGTGCTTCTACACATGTATTTGCTGAACGGTGAAAGCGCACAGTAATGCACTTTTCTCCCAGCAAATACACTGTTTCTAAGGAAATGGGAACACACTGAGGAGACACTTGTGGGAGCTACTGTGACTAAAACTGAGCTTCCCTACGCACAGGGAAGCAAGAGAAATGCTGATTTCATCAAGCCCAGTTACATACTCAGAATCTGTACTACTGCGCAAATAGGCATGTCTCTGTAGGCAAAAAACTCATTTCTGACAAAGTTGCCCAAATGCATCTCAGAAGTGTGCAACTTGTTCCCTGAGTTAGAAAACGTCGAGAAATGGTCATTTCTGCTAGCGCTGTACTTCTACACATGTATTTGCTGAACGGTGAAAGCACACAGTAATGCACTTTTCTCCCAGCAAATACACTGTTTCTAAGGAAATGGGAACACACAGAGGAGACACTAGTGGGAGCTACTGTGACTAAAACTGAGCTTCCCTACGCACAGGGAAGCAAGAGAAATGCTGATTTCATCAAGCCCAGTTACATACTCAGAATCTGTACTACTGCGCAAATAGGCATGTCTCTGTAGGCAAAAAACTCATTTCTGACAAAGTTGCCCAAATGCATCTCAGAAGTGTGCAACTTGTTCCCTGAGTTAGAAAACGTCGAGAAATGGTCGTTTCTGCTAGCGCTGTGCTTCTACACATGTATTTACTGAACGGTGAAAGCGCACAGTAATGCACTTTTATCCCAGCAAATACACTGTGTCTAAGGAAATGGGAACACACTGAGGAGACACTTGTGGGAGCTACTGTGACTAAAACTGAGCTTCCCTACGCACAGGGAAGCAAGAGAAATGCTGATTTCATCAAGCCCAGTTACATACTCAGAATCTGTACTACTGCGCAAATAGGCATGTCTCTTTTGGCAAAAAACTCATTTCTGACAAAGTTGCCCAAATGCATCTCAGAAGTGTGCAACTTGTTCCCTGAGTTAGAAAACGTCGAGAAACGGTCGTTTCTGCTAGCGCTGTGCTTCTACACATGTATTTGCTGAACGGTGAAAGCGCACAGTAATGCACTTTTCTCCCAGCAAATACACTGTTTCTAAGGAAATGGGAACACACTGAGGAGACACTTGTGGGAGCTACTGTGACTAAAACTGAGCTTCCCTACGCACAGGGAAGCAAGAGAAATGCTGATTTCATCAAGCCCAGTTACATACTCAGAATCTGTACTACTGCGCAAATAGGCATGTCTCTGTAGGCAAAAAACTCATTTCTGACATTGTTGCCCAAATGCATCTCAGAAGTGTGCCACTTGTTCCCTGAGTTAGAAAACGTCGAGAAACGGTCATTTCTGCTAGCGCTGTGCTTCTACACATGTATTTGCTGAACGGTGAAAGCACACAGTAATGCACTTTTCTCCCAGCAAATACACTGTTTCTAAGGAAATGGGAACACACAGAGGAGACACTTGTGGGAGCTACTGTGACTAAAACTGAGCTTCCCTACGCACAGGGAAGCAAGAGAAATGCTGATTTCATCAAGCCCAGTTACATACTCAGAATCTGTACTACTGCGCAAATAGGCATGTCTCTGTAGGCAAAAAACTCATTTCTGACAAAGTTGCCCAAATGCATCTCAGAAGTGTGCAACTTGTTCCCTGAGTTAGAAAACGTCGAGAAATGGTCGTTTCTGCTAGCGCTGTGCTTCTACACATGTATTTGCTGAACGGTGAAAGCGCACAGTAATGCACTTTTCTCCCAGCAAATACACTGTGTCTAAGGAAATGGGAACACACTGAGGAGACACTTGTGGGAGCTACTGTGACTAAAACTGAGCTTCCCTACGCACAGGGAAGCAAGAGAAATGCTGATTTCATCAAGCCCAGTTACATACTCAGACTCTGTACTACTGCGCAAATAGGCATGTCTCTTTAGGCAAAAAACTCATTTCTGACACAGTTGCCCAAATGCATCTCAGAAGTGTGCAAATTGTTCCGTGAGTTAGAAAACGTCGAGAAACGGTCGTTTCTGCTAGCGCTGTGCTTCTACACATGTATTTGCTGAACGGTGAAAGCGCACAGTAATGCACTTTTCTCCCAGCAAATACACTGTTTCTAAGGAAATGGGAACACACTGAGGAGACACTTGTGGGAGCTACTGTGACTAAAACTGAGCTTCCCTACGCACAGGGAAGAAAGAGAAATGCTGATTACATTAAGCCAAGTTACATACTCAGAATCTGTTCTACTGCGCAAATAGGCATGTCTCTTTAGGCAAAAAACTCATTTCTGTCAAAGTTGCCCAAATGCATCTCAGAAGTGTGCAACTTGTTCCCTGAGTTAGAAAACGTCGAGAAACGGTCGTTTCTGCTAGCGCTGTGCTTCTACACATGTATTTGCTGAACGGTGAAAGCGCACAGTAATGCACTTTTCTCCCAGCAAATACACTGTTTCTAAGGAAATGGGAACACACTGAGGAGACACTTGTGGGAGCTACTGTGACTAAAACTGAGCTTCCCTACGCACAGGGAAGCAAGAGAAATGCTGATTTCATCAAGCCCAGTTACATACTCAGAATCTCTACTACTGCGCAAATAGGCATGTCTCTTTTGGCAAAAAACTCGTTTCTGACAAAGTTGCCCAAATGCATCTCAGAAGTGTGCAACTTGTTCCCTGAGTTAGAAAACGTCGAGAAACGGTCGTTTCTGCTAGCGCTATGCTTCTACACATGTATTTGCTGAACGGTGAAAGCGCACAGTAATGCACTTTTCTCCCAGCAAATGCACTGTTTCTAAGGAAATGGGAACACACTGAGGAGACACTTGTGGGAGCTACTGTGACTAAAACTGAGCTTCCCTACGCACAGGGAAGCAAGAGAAATGCTGATTTCATCAAGCCCAGTTACATACTCAGAATCTGTACTACTGCGCAAATAGGCATGTCTCTGTAGGCAAAAAACTCATTTCTGACAAAGTTGCCCAAATGCATCTCAGAAGTGTGCAACTTGTTCCCTGAGTTAGAAAACGTCGAGAAACGGTCGTTTCTGCTAGCGCTGTGCTTCTACACATGTATTTGCTGAACGGTGAAAGCGCACAGTAATGCACTTTTCTCCCAGCAAATACACTGTGTCTAAGGAAATGGGAACACACTGAGGAGACACTTGTGGGAGCTACTGTGACTAAAACTGAGCTTCCCTACACACAGGGAAGCAAGAGAAATGCTGATTTCATCAAGCCCAGTTACATACTCAGAATCTGTTCTACTGCGCAAATAGGCATGTGTCTTTAGGCAAAAAACTCATTTCTGACAAAGTTGCCCAAATGCATCTCAGAAGTGTGCAACTTGTTCCCTGAGTTAGAAAACGTCGAGAAACGGTGGGTTCTGCTAGCGCTGTGCTTCTACACATGTATTTGCTGAACGGTGAAAGCGCACAGTAATGCACTTTTCTCCCAGCAAATACACTGTTTCTAAGGAAATGGGAACACACTGAGGAGACACTTGTGGGAGCTACTGTGACTAAAACTGAGCTTCCCTACGCACAGGGAAGCAAGAGAAATGCTGATTTCATCAAGCCCAGTTACATACTCAGACTCTGTACTACTGCGCAAATAGGCATGTCTCTTTAGGCAAAAAACTCATTTCTGACAAAGTTGCCCAAATGCATCTCAGAAGTGTGCAACTTGTTCCCTGAGTTAGAAAACGTCGAGAAACGGTCGTTTCTGCTAGCGCTGTGCTTCTACACATGTATTTGCTGAACGGTGAAAGCGCACAGTAATGCACTTTTCTCCCAGCAAATACACTGTGTCTAAGGAAATGGGAACACACTGAAGAGACACTTGTGTGAGCTACTGTGACTAAAACTGAGCTTCCCTACGCACAGGGAAGAAAGAGAAATGCTGATTTCATCAAGCCCATTTACATACTCAGAATCTGTTCTACTGCGCAAATAGGCATGTGTCTTTAGGCAAAAAACTCATTTCTGACAAAGTTGCCCAAATGCATCTCAGAAGTGTGCAACTTGTTCCCTGAGTTAGAAAACGTCGAGAAACGGTCGTTTCTGCTAGCGCTGTGCTTCTACACATGTATTTGCTGAACGGTGAAAGCGCACAGTAATGCACTTTTCTCCCAGCAAATACACTGTGTCTAAGGAAATGGGAACACACTGAGGAGACACTTGTGGGAGCTACTGTGACTAAAACTGAGCTTCCCTACGCACAGGGAAGCAAGAGAAATGCTGATTTCATCAAGCCCAGTTACATACTCAGAATCTGTTCTACTGCGCAAATAGGCATGTGTCTTTAGGCAAAAAACTCATTTCTGACAAAGTTGCCCAAATGCATCTCAGAAGTGTGCAACTTGTTCCCTGAGTTAGAAAACGTCGAGAAACGGTCGTTTCTGCTAGCGCTGTGCTTCTACACATGTATTTGCTGAACGGTGAAAGCGCACAGTAATGCACTTTTCTCCCAGCAAATACACTGTGTCTAAGGAAATGGGAACACACTGAGGAGACACTTGTGGGAGCTACTGTGACTAAAACTGAGATTCCCTACGCACAGGGAAGCAAGAGAAATGCTGATTTCATCAAGCCCAGTTACATACTCAGAATCTGTACTACTGCGCAAATAGGCATGTCTCTTTAGGCAAAAAACTCATTTCTGACAAAGTTGCCCAAATGCATCTCAGAAGTGTGCAACTTGTTCCCAGAGTTAGAAAACGTCGAGAACCGGTCGTTTCTGCTAGCGCTATGCTTCTACACATGTATTTGCTGAATGGTGAAAGCGCACAGTAATGCACTTTTCTCCCAGCAAATACACTGTGTCTAAGGAAATGGGAACACACTGAGGAGACACTTGTGTGAGCTACTGAGACTAAAACTGAGCTTCCCTACGCACAGGGAAGCAAGAGAAATGCTGATTTCATCAAGCCCAGTTACATACTCAGAATCTGTACTACTGCGCAAATAGGCATGTCTCTGTAGGCAAAAAACTCATTTCTGACAAAGTTGCCCAAATGCATCTCAGAAGTGTGCAACTTGTTCCCAGAGTTAGAAAACGTCGAGAAACGGTTGTTTCTGCTAGCGCTGTGCTTCTACACATGTATTTGCTGAACGGTGAAAGCGCACAGTAATGCAATTTTCTCCCAGCAAATACACTGAGTCTAAGGAAATGGGAACACACTGAGGAGACACTTGTGGGAGCTACTGTGACTAAAACTGAGCTTCCCTACACACAGGGAAGCAAGAGAAATGCTGATTTCATCAAGCCCAGTTACATACTCAGAATCTGTACTACTTCGAAAATAGGCATGTCTCTGTAGGCAAAAAAGTCATTTCGGACAAAGTTGCCCAAATGCATATCAGAAGTTTGCCACTTGTTCCCTGAGTTAGAAAACGTCGAGAAACGGTCGTTTCTGCTAACGCTGTGCTTCTACACATGTATTTGCTGAACGGTGAAAGCGCACAGTAATGCACTTTTCTCCCAGCAAATACACTGTTTCTAAGGAAATGGGAACACACTGAGGAGACACTTGTGGGAGCTACTGTGACTAAAACTGAGCTTCCCTACGCACAGGGAAGCAAGAGAAATGCTGATTTCATCAAGCCCAGTTACATACTCAGAATCTGTACTACTGCGCAAATAGGCATGTCTCTGTAGGCAAAAAACTCATTTCTGACAAAGTTGCCCAAATTCATCTCAGAAGTGTGCAACTTGTTCCCTGAGTTAGAAAACGTCGAGAAACGGTCGTTTCTGCTAGTGCTGTGCTTCTACACATGTATTTGCTGAACGGTGAAAGCGCACAGTAATGCACTTTTCTCCCAGCAAATACACTGTGTATAAGGAAATGGGAACACACTGAGGAGACACTTGTGGGAGCTACTGTGACTAAAACTGAGCTTCCCTACGCACAGGGAAGCAAGAGAAATGCTGATTTCATCAAGCCCAGTTACATACTCAGAATCTGTACTACTGCACAAATAGGCATGTCTCTTTAGGCAAAAAACTCATTTCTGACAAAGTTGCCCAAAGCATCTCAGAAGTGTGCAACTTGTTCCCTGAGTTAGAAAACGTCGAGAACCGGTCGTTTCTGCTAGCGCTATGATTCTACACATGTATTTGCTGAACGGTGAAAGCACACAGTAATGCACTTTTCTCCCAGCAAATACACTGTGTCTAAGGAAATGGGAACACACTGAGGAGACACTTGTGGGAGCTACTGTGACTAAAACTGAGCTTCCCTACGCACAGGGAAGAAAGAGAAATGCTGATTTCATCAAGCCCAGTTACATACTCAGACTCTGTACTACTGCGCAAATAGGCATGTCTCTTTAGGCAAAAAACTCATTTCTGACAAAGTTGCCCAAATGCATCTCAGAAGTGTGCAACTTGTTCCCTGAGTTAGAAAACGTCGAGAAACGTTCGTTTCTGCTAGCGCTGTGCTTCTACACATGTATTTGCTGAACGGTGAAAGCGCACAGTAATGCACTTTTCTCCCAGCAAATACACTGTGTCTAAGGAAATGGGACACATTGAAGAGACACTTGTGTGAGGTACTGTGACTAAAACTGAGCTTCCCTACGCACAGGGAAGAAAGAGAAATGCTGATTTCATCAAGCCCAGTTACATAATCAGAATCTGTTCTACTGCGCAAATAGGCATGTGTCTTTAGGCAAAAAACTCATTTCTGACAAAGTTGCCCAAATGCATCTCAGAAGTGTGCAACTTGTTCCCTGAGTTAGAAAACGTCGAGAAACGGTCGTTTCAGCTAGCACTGTGCTTCTACACATGTATTTGCTGAACGGTGAAAGCGCACAGTAATGCACTTTTCTCCCAGCAAATACACTGTGTCTAAGGAAATGGGAACACACTGAGGAGACACTTGTGGGAGCTACTGTGACTAAAACTGAGCTTCCCTACGCACAGGGAAGCAAGAGAAATGCTGATTTCATCAAGCCCAGTTACATACTCAGAATCTGTACTACTGCGCAAATAGGCATGTCTCTGTAGGCAAAAAACTCATTTCTGACAAAGTTGCCCAAATGCATCTCAGAAGTGTGCAACTTGTTCCCTGAGTTAGAAAACGTCGAGAAACGGTCGTTTCTGCTAGCACTGTGCTTCTACACATGTATTTGCTGAACGGTGAAAGCGCACAGTAATGCACTTTTCTCCCAGCAAATACACTGTTTCTAAGGAAATGGGAACACACTGAGGAGACACTTGTGGGAGCTACTGTGACTAAAACTGAGCTTCCCTATGCACAGGGAAGCAAGAGAAATGCTGATTTCATCAAGCCCAGTTACATACTCAGACTCTGTACTACTGCGCAAATAGGCATGTCTCTGTAGGCAAAAAACTCATTTCTGACAAAGTTTCCCAAATGCATCTCAGAAGTGTGCAACTTGTTCCCTGAGTTAGAAAACGTCGAGAAACGTTCGTTTCTGCTAGCGCTGTGCTTCTACACATGTATTTGCTGAACGGTGAAAGCGCACAGTAATGCACTTTTCTCCCAGCAAATACACTGTTTCTAAGGAAATGGGGACACACTGAGGAGACACTTGTGGGAGCTACTGTGACTAAAACTGAGCTTCCCTACACACAGGGAAGCAAGAAAAATGCTGATTTCATCAAACCCAGTTACATACTAAGAATCTGTACTACTGCGCAAATAGGCATGTCTCTTTAGGCAAAAAACTCATTTCTGACAAAGTTGCCCAAATGCATCTCAGAAGTATGCAACTTGTTCCCTGAGTTAGACAACGTCGAGAAACGGTCGTTTCTGCTAACGCTGTGCTTCTACACATATATTTGCTGAACGGTGAAAGCGCACAGTAATGCACATTTCTCCCAGCAAATACACTGTTTCTAAGGAAATGGGAACAAACTGAGGAGACACTTGTGGGAGCTACTGTGACTAAAACTGAGCTTCCCTACGCACAGGGAAGCAAGAGAAATGCTGATTTCATCAAGCCCAGTTACATACTCAGAATCTGTACTACTGCGCAAATAGGCATGTCTCTTTAGGCAAAAAACTCATTTCTGACAAAGTTGCCCAAATGCATCTCAGAAGTGTGCAACTTGTTCCCTGAGAAAGAAAACGTCGAGAAACGGTCGTTTCTGCTAGCGCTGTGCTTCTACACATGTATTTGCTGAACGGTGAAAGCGCACAGTAATGCACTTTTCTCCCAGCAAATACACTGTTTCTAAGGAAATGGGAACACACTGAGGAGACACTTGTGGGAGCTACTGTGACTAAAACTGAGCTTCCCTATGCACAGGGAAGCAAGAGAAATGCTGATTTCATCAAGCCCAGTTACATACTCAGACTCTGTACTACTGCGCAAATAGGCATGTCTCTGTAGGCAAAAAACTCATTTCTGACAAAGTTGCCCAAATGCATCTCAGAAGTGTGCAACTTGTTCCCTGAGTTAGAAAACGTCGAGAAACGTTCGTTTCTGCTAGCGCTGTGCTTCTACACATATATTTGCTGAACGGTGAAAGCGCACATTAATGCACTTTTCTCCCAGCAAATACACTGTTTCTAAGGAAATGGGGACACACTGAGGAGACACTTGTGGGAGCTACTGTGACTAAAACTGAGCTTCCCTACACACAGGGAAGCAAGAAAAATGCTGATTTCATCAAACCCAGTTACATACTAAGAATCTGTACTACTGCGCAAATAGGCATGTCTCTTTAGGCAAAAAACTCATTTCTGACAAAGTTGCCCAAATGCATCTCAGAAGTATGCAACTTGTTCCCTGAGTTAGAAAACGTCGAGAAACGGTCGTTTCTGCTAACGCTGTGCTTCTACACATGTATTTGCTGAACGGTGAAAGCGCACAGTAATGCACTTTTCTCCCAGCAAATACACTGTTTCTAAGGAAATGGGAACAAACTGAGGAGACACTTGTGGGAGCTACTGTGACTAAAACTGAGCTTCCCTACGCACAGGGAAGCAAGAGAAATGCTGATTTCATCAAGCCCAGTTACATACTCAGAATCTGTACTACTGCGCAAATAGGCATGTCTCTTTAGGCAAAAAACTCATTTCTGACAAAGTTGCCCAAATGCATCTCAGAAGTGTGCAACTTGTTCCCTGAGTTAGAAAACGTCGAGAAACGGTCGTTTCTGCTAGCGCTGTGCTTCTACACATGTATTTCCTGAACGGTGAAAGCGCACAGTAATGCACTTTTCTCCCAGCAAATACACTGTTTCTAAGGAAATGGGAACACACTGAGGAGACACTTGTGGGAGCTACTGTGACTAAAACTGAGCTTCCCTACGCACAGGGAAGCAAGAGAAATGCTGATTTCATCAAGCCCAGTTACATACTCAGAATCTGTACTACTGCGCAAATAGGCATGTCTCTTTAGGCAAAAAACTCATTTCTGACAAAGTTGCCCAAATGCATCTCAGAAGTGTGCAACTTGTTCCCTGAGTTAGAAAACGTCGAGAAACGGTCGTTTCTGCTAGCGCTGTGCTTCTACACATGTATTTGCTGAATGGTGAAAGCGCACAGTAATGCACTTTTCTCCCAGCAAATACACTGTGTCTAAGGAAAGGGGAACACACTGAGGAGACACTTGTGGGAGCTACTGTGACTAAAACTGAGCTTCCCTATGCACAGGGAAGCAAGAGAAATGCTGATTTCATCAAGCCCAGTTACATACTCAGAATCTGTACTACTGCGCAAATAGGCATGTCTCTGTAGGCAAAAAACTCATTTCTGACAAAGTTGCCCAAATGCATCTCAGAAGTGTGCAACTTGTTCCCTGAGTTAGAAAACGTCGAGAAACGGTCGTTTCTGCTAGCGCTGTGCTTCTACACATGTATTTGATGAACGGTGAAAGCGCACAGTAATGCACTTTTCTCACAGCAAATACACTGTGTCTAAGGAAATGGGAACACACTGAGGAGACACTTGTGGGAGCTACTGTGACTAAAACTGAGCTTCCCTACGCACAGGGAAGCAAGAGAAATGCTGATTTCATCAAGCTCAGTTAAATACTCAGAATCTGTACTACTGCGCAAATAGGCATGTCTCTTTAGGCAAAAAACTCATTTCTGACAAAGTTGCCCAAATGCATCTCAGAAGTGTGCAACTTGTTCCCTGAGTTAGAAAACGTCGAGAAACTGTCGTTTTTGCTAGCGCTGTGCTTCTACACATGTATTTGCTGAACGGTGAAAGCGCACAGTAATGCACTTTTCTCCCAGCAAATACACTGTTTCTAAGAAAATGGGAACACACTGAGGAGACACTTGTGGGAGCTACTGTCACTAAAACTGAGCTTCCCTACGCACAGGGAAGCAAGAGAAATGCTGATTTCATCAAGCTCAGTTAAATACTCAGAATCTGTACTACTGCGCAAATAGGCATGTCTCTTTAGGCAAAAAACTCATTTCTGACAAAGTTGCCCAAATGCATCTCAGAAGTGTGCAACTTGATCCCTGAGTTAGAAAACGTCGAGAAACGGTCGTTTCTGCTAGCGCTGTGCTTCTACACATGTATTTGCTGAACGGTGAAAGCGCACAGTAATGCACTTCTCTCCCAGCAAATACACTAATTCTAAGGAACTGGGAACACACTGAGGAGACACTTGTGGGAGCTACTGTGACTAAAACTGAGCTTCCCTACTCACAGGGAAGCAAGAGAAATGCTGATTTCATCAAGCCCAGTTACATACTCAGAATCTGTACTACTGCGCTAATAGGCATGTCTCTGTAGGCAAAAAACTCATTTCTGACAAAGTTGCCCAAATGCATCTCAGAAGTGTGCAACTTGTTCCCTGAGTTAGAAAACGTCGAGAAACGTTCGTTTCTGCTAGCGCTGTGCTTCTACACATGTATTTGCTGAACGGTGAAAGCGCACAGTAATGCACTTTTCTCCCAGCAAATACACTGTTTCTAAGGAAATGGGAACACACTGAGGAGACACTTGTGGGAGCTACTGTGACTAAAACTGAGCTTCCCTACGCACAGGGAAGCAAGAGAAATGCTGATTTCATCAAGCCCTGTTACATACTCAGAATCTGTACTACTGCGCAAATAGGCATGTCTCTTTAGGCAAAAAACTCATTTCTGACAAAGTTGCCCAAATGCATCTCAGAAGTGTGCAACTTGTTCCCTGAGTTAGAAAACGTCGGGAAACGGTCGTTTCTGCTAGCGCTGTGCTTCTACACATGTATTTGCTGAACGGTGAAAGCGCACAGTAATGCACTTTTCTCCCAGCAAATACACTGTGTCTAAGGAAAGGGAAACACACTGAGGAGACACTTGTGGGAGCTACTGTGACTAAAACTGAGCTTCCCTATGCACAGGGAAGCAAGAGAAATGCTGATTTCATCAAGCCCAGTTACATACTCAGAATCTGTACTACTGCGCAAATAGGCATGTCTCTGTAGGCAAAAAACTCATTTCTGACAAAGTTGCCCAAATGCATCTCAGAAGTGTGCAACTTGTTCCCAGAGTTAGAAAACATCGAGAAACGGTCGTTTCTGCTAGCGCTGTGCTTCTACACATGTATTATATGAACGGTGAAAGCGCACAGTAATGCACTTTTCTCACAGCAAATACACTGTGTCTAAGGAAATGGGAACACACTGAGGAGACACTTGTGGGAGCTACTGTGACTAAAACTGAGCTTCCCTACGCACAGGGAAGCAAGAGAAATGCTGATTTCATCAAGCCCAGTTACATACTCAGAATCTGTACTACTGCGCAAATAGGCATGTCTCTTTAGGCAAAAAACTCATTTCTGACAAAGTTGCCCAAATGCATCTCAGAAGTGTGCAACTTGATCCCTGAGTTAGAAAACGTCGAGAAACGGTCGTTTCTGCTAGCGCTGTGCTTCTACACATGTATTTGCTGAACGGTGAAAGCGCACAGTAATGCACTTCTCTCCCAGCAAATACACTAAATCTAAGGAACTGGGAACACACTGAGGAGACACTTGTGGGAGCTACTGTGACTAAAACTGAGCTTCCCTACGCACAGGGAATCAAGAGAAATGCTGATTTCATCAAGCCCAGTTACATACTCAGAATCTGTACTACTGCGCAAATAGGCATGTCTCTGTACGCAAAAACTCATTTCTGACAAAGTTGCCCAAATGCATCTCAGAAGTGTGCAACTTGTTCCCTGAGTTAGAAAACGTCGAGAAACGGTCGTTTCTGCTAGCGCTGTGCTTCTACACATGTATTTGCTGAACAGTGAAAGCACACAGTAATGCACTTTTCTCACAGCAAATACACTGTTTCTAAGGAAATGGGAACACACTGAGGAGACACTTGTGGGAGCTACTGTGACTAAAACTGAGCTTCCCTACTCACAGGGAAGCAAGAGAAATGCTGATTTCATCAAGCCCAGTTACATACTCAGAATCTGTACTACTGCGCTAATAGGCATGTCTCTGTAGGTAAAAAACTCATTTCTGACAAAGTTGCCCAAATGCATCTCAGAAGTGTGCAACTTGTTCCCTGAGTTAGAAAACGTCGAGAAACGGTCGTTTCTGCTAGCGCTGTGCTTCTACACATGTATTAGCCGAACGCTGAAAGCGCACAGTAATGCACTTTTCTCCCAGCAAATACACTGTTTCTAAGGAAATGGGAACACACTGAGGAGACACTTGTGGGAGCTACTGTGACTAAAACTGAGCTTCCCTATGCATAGGGAAGCAAGAGAAATGCTGATTTCATCAAGCCCAGTTACATACTCAGAATCTGTACTACTGCGCAAATAGGCATGTCTCTGTAGGCAAAAAACTCATTTCTGACAAAGTTGCCCAAATGCATCTCAGAAGTGTGCAACTTGTTCCCTGAGTTAGAAAACGTCGAGAAACGGTCGTTTCTGCTAGCGCTGTGCTTCTACACATGTATTTGCTGAACGGTGAAAGCGCACAGTAATGCACTTTTCTCCCAGCAAATACACTGTTTCTAAGGAAATGGGAACACACTGAGGAGACACTTGTGGGAGCTACTGTGACTAAAACTGAGCTTCCCTACGCACAGGGAAGCAAGAGAAATGCTGATTTCATCAAGCCCAGTTACATACTCAGAATCTGTACTACTGCGCAAATAGGCATGTCTCCTTAGGCAAAAAACTCATTTCTGACAAAGTTGCCCAAATGCATCTCAGAAGAGTGCAACTTGTTCCCTGAGTTAGAAAACGTCGAGAAACGGTCGTTTCTGCTAGCGCTGTGCTTCTACACATGTATTTGCTGAACGGTGAAAGCGCACAGTAATGCACTTTTCTCCCAGCAAATACACTGTGTCTAAGGAAAGGGGAACACACTGAGGAGACACTTGTGGGAGCTACTGTGACTAAAACTGAGCTTCCCTATGCACAGGGAAGCAAGAGAAATGCTGATTTCATCAAGCCCAGTTACATACTCAGAATCTGTACTACTGCGCAAATAGGCATGTCTCTGTAGGCAAAAAACTCATTTCTGACAAAGTTGCCCAAATGCATCTCAGAAGTGTGCAACTTGTTCCCTGAGTTAGAAAACGACGAGAAACGGTCGTTTCTGCTAGCGCTGTGCTTCTACACATGTATTTGATGAACGGTGAAAGCGCACAGTAATGCACTTTTCTCACAGCAAATACACTGTGTCTAAGGAAATGGGAACACACTGAGGAGACACTTGTGGGAGCTACTGTGACTAAAACTGAGCTTCCCTACGCACAGGGAAGCAAGAGAAATGCTGATTTCATCAAGCCCAGTTACATACTCAGAATCTGTACTACTGCGCAAATAGGCATGAATCTTTAGGCAAAAAACTCATTTCTGACAAAGTTGCCCAAATGCATCTCAGAAGTGTGCAACTTGTTCCCTGAGTTAGAAAACGTCGAGAAACTGTCGTTTTTGCTAGCGCTGTGCTTCTACACATGTATTTGCTGAACGGTGAAAGCGCACAGTAATGCACTTTTCTCCCAGCAAATACACTGTTTCTAAGAAAATGGGAACACACTGAGGAGACACTTGTGGGAGCTACTGTCACTAAAACTGAGCTTCCCTACGCACAGGGAAGCAAGAGAAATGCTGATTTCATCAAGCCCAGTTACATACTCAGAATCTGTACTACTGCGCAAATAGGCATGTCTCTTTAGGCAAAAAACTCATTTCTGACAAAGTTGCCCAAATGCATCTCAGAAGTGTGCAACTTGATCCCTGAGTTAGAAAACGTCGAGAAACGGTCGTTTCTGCTAGCGCTGTGCTTCTACACATGTATTTGCTGAACGGTGAAAGCGCACAGTAATGCACTTCTCTCCCAGCAAATACACTAAATCTAAGGAACTGGGAACACACTGAGGAGACACTTGTGGGAGCTACTGTGACTAAAACTGAGCTTCCCTACGCACAGGGAAGCAAGAGAAATGCTGATTTCATCAAGCCCAGTTACATACTCAGAATCTGTACTACTGCGCAAATAGGCATGTCTCTGTACGCAAAAACTCATTTCTGACAAAGTTGCCCAAATGCATCTCAGAAGTGTGCAACTTGTTCCCTGAGTTAGAAAACGTCGAGAAACGGTCGTTTCTGCTAGCGCTGTGCTTCTACACATGTATTTGCTGAACAGTGAAAGCGCACAGTAATGCACTTTTCTCACAGCAAATACACTGTTTCTTAGGAAATGGGAACACACTGAGGAGACACTTGTGGGAGCTACTGTGACTAAAACTGAGCTTCCCTACTCACAGGGAAGCAAGAGAAATGCTGATTTCATCAAGCCCAGTTACATACTCAGAATCTGTACTACTGCGCTAATAGGCATGTCTCTGTAGGTAAAAAACTCATTTCTGACAAAGTTGCCCAAATGCATCTCAGAAGTGTGCAACTTGTTCCCTGAGTTAGAAAACGTCGAGAAACGGTCGTTTCTGCTAGCGCTGTGCTTCTACACATGTATTAGCCGAACGCTGAAAGCGCACAGTAATGCACTTTTCTCCCAGCAAATACACTGTTTCTAAGGAAATGGGAACACACTGAGGAGACACTTGTGGGAGCTACTGTGACTAAAACTGAGCTTCCCTATGCATAGGGAAGCAAGAGAAATGCTGATTTCATCAAGCCCAGTTACATACTCAGAATCTGTACTACTGCGCAAATAGGCATGTCTCTGTAGGCAAAAAACTCATTTCTGACAAAGTTGCCCAAATGCATCTCAGAAGTGTGCAACTTGTTCCCTGAGTTAGAAAACGTCGAGAAACGGTCGTTTCTGCTAGCGCTGTGCTTCTACACATGTATTAGCCGAACGGTGAAAGCGCACAGTAATGCACTTTTCTCCCAGCAAATACACTGTTTCTAAGGAAATGGGAACACACTGAGGAGACACTTGTGGGAGCTACTGTGACTAAAACTGAGCTTCCCTACGCACAGGGAAGCAAGAGAAATGCTGATTTCATCAAGCCCAGTTACATACTCAGAATCTGTACTACTGCGCAAATAGGCATGTCTCTGTAGGCAAAAAACTCATTTCTGACAAAGTTGCCCAAATGCATCTCAGAAGTGTGCAACTTGTTCCCTGAGTTAGAAAACGTCGAGAAACGGTCGTTTCAGCTAGCGCTGTGCTTCTACACATGTATTTGCTGAACGGTGAAAGCGCACAGTAATGCACTTTTCTCCCAGCAAATACACTGTTTCTAAGGAAATGGGAACACACTGAGGAGACACTTGTGGGAGCTACTGTGACTAAAACTGAGCTTCCCTACGCACAGGGAAGCAAGAGAAATGCTGATTTCATCAAGCCCAGTTACATACTCAGAATCTGTACTACTGCGCAAATAGGCATGTCTCCTTAGGCAAAAAACTCATTTCTGACAAAGTTGCCCAAATGCATCTCAGAAGAGTGCAACTTGTTCCCTGAGTTAGAAAACGTCGAGAAACGTTCGTTTCTGCTAGCGCTGTGCTTCTACACATGTACTAGCTGAACGGTGAAAGCTCACAGTAATGCACTTTTCTCCCAGCAAATACAGTGTTTATAATGAAATGGGAACACAGTGAGGAGACACTTGTGGGAGCTACTGTGACTAAAACTGAGCTTCCCTACGCACAGGGAAGCAAGAGAAATGCTGATTTCATCAAGCCCAGTTACATACTCAGAATCTGTACTACTGCACAAATAGGCATGTCTCTGTAGGCAAAAAACTCATTTCTGACAAAGTTGCCCAAATGCATCTCAGAAGTATGCAACTTGATCCCTGAGTTAGAAAACATCAAGAAATGGTCGTTTCTGCTAGCGCTGTGCTTCTACACATGTAGTTGCTGAACGGTGAAAGCGCACAGTAAAGCACTTTTCTCCCAGCAAATACACTGTTTCTAAGGAAATGGGAACACACTGAGGAGACACTTGTGGGAGCTACAGTGACTAAAACTGAGCTTCCCTACGCACAGGGAAGCAAGAGAAATGCTGATTTCATCAAGCCCAGTTACATACTCAGAATCTGTACTACTGCGCAAAAAGGCATGTCTCTGTAGGCAAAAAACTCATTTCTGACAAAGTTGCACAAATGCATCTCAGAAGTGTGCAACTTGTTCATGGAGTAAGAAAACGTCGAGAAACGGTCGTTTCTGCTAGCGCTGTGCTTCTACACATGTATTTGCTGAACGGTGAAAGCGCACAGTAATGCAATTTTCTCCCAGCAAATACACTGTTTCTAAGGAACTGGGAACACACTGAGGAGACACTTGTGGGAGCTACTGTGACTAAAACTGAGCTTCCCTACGCACAGGGAAGCAAGAGAAATGCTGATTTCATCAAGCCCAGTTACATACTCAGACTCTGTACTACTGCGCAAATAGGCATGTCTCCTTAGACAAAAAACTCATTTCTGACAAAGTTGCCCAAATGCATCTCAGAAGAGTGCAACTTGTTCCCTGAGTTAGAAAACGTCGAGAAACGTTAGTTTCTGCTAGCGCTGTGCTTCTACACATGTACTTGCTGAATGGTGAAAGCTCACAGTAATGCACTTTTCTCCCAGCAAATACACTGTTTCTAAAGAAATGGGAACACACTGAGGAGACACTTGTGGGAGCTACTGTGACTAAAACTGAGCTTCCCTACGCACAGGGAAGCAAGAGAAATGCTGATTTCATCAAGCCCAGTTACATACTCAGAATCTGTACTACTGCGCAAATAGGCATGTCTCCTTAGGCAAAAAACTCATTTCTGACAAAGTTGCCCAAATGCATCTCAGAAGAGTGCAACTTGTTCCCTGAGTTAGAAAACGTCGACAAACGTTCGTTTCTGCTAGCGCTGTGCTTCTACACATGTACTAGCTGAACGGTGAAAGCTCACAGTAATGCCCTTTTCTCCCAGCAAATACACTGTTTCTAAGGAAATGGGAACACAGTGAGGAGACACTTGTGGGAGCTACTGTGACTAAAACTGAGCTTCCCTACGCACAGGGAAGCAAGAGAAATGCTGATTTCATCAAGCCCAGTTACATACTCAGAATCTGTACTACTGCGCAAATAGGCATGTCTCCTTAGGCAAAAAACTCATTTCTGACAAAGTTGCCCAAATGCATCTCAGAAGAGTGCAACTTGTTCCCTGAGTTAGAAAACGTCGAGAAACGTTCGTTTCTGCTAGCGCTGTGCTTCTACACATGTACTTGCTGAACGGTGAAAGCGCACAGTAATGCACTGTTCTCCCAGCAAATACACTGTTTCTAAGGAAATGGGAACACACTGAGGAGACACTTGTGGGAGCTACTGTGACTAAAACTGAGCTTCGCTACGCACAGGAAAGCAAGAGAAATGCTGATTTCATCAGGCCCAGTTACATACTCAGAATCTGTACTACTGCGCAAATAGGCATGTCTCCTTAGGCAAAAAAGTCATTTCTGACAAAGTTGCCCAAATGCATCTCAGAAGTATGCAACTTGTTCCCTGAGTTAGAAAACGTCGAGAAACGTTCGTTTCTGCTAGCGCTGTGCTTCTACACATGTACTAGCTGAACGGTGAAAGCGCACAGTAATGCACTTTTCTCACAGCAAATACACTGTTTCTAAGGAAATGGGAACACACTGAGGAGACACTTGTGGGAGCTACTGTGACTAAAACTGAGCTTCCCTACGCACAGGGAAGCAAGAGAAATGCTGATTTCATCAAGCCCAGTTACATACTCAGAATCTGTACTACTGCGCAAATAGGCATGTCTCTGTAGGCAAAAAACTCATTTCTGACAAAGTTGCCCAAATGCATCTCAGAAGTATGCAACTTGATCCCTGAGTTAGAAAACATCGAGAAATGGTCATTTCTGCTAGCGCTGTGCTTCTACACATGTAGTTGCTGAACGGTGAAAGCGCACAGTAATGCACTTTTCTCCCAGCAAATACACTGTTTCTAAGGAAATGGGAACACACTGAGGAGACACTTGTGGGAGCTACTGTGACTAAAACTGAGCTTCCGTACGCACAGGGAAGCAAGAGAAATGCTGATTTCATCAAGCCCAGTTACATACTCAGAATCTGTATTACTGCGCAAATAGGCATGTCTCTGTAGGCAAAAAACTCATTTCTGACAAAGTTGCCCAAATGCATCTCAGAAGTGTGCAACTTGTTCCCTGAGTTAGAAAACGTCGAGAAACGTTCGTTTCTGCTAGCGCTGTGCTTCTACACATGTATTTGCTGAACGGTGAAAGCGCACAGTAATGCACTTTTCTCCCAGCAAATACACTGTTTCTAAGGAAATGGGAACACACTGAGGAGACACTTGTGGGAGCTACTGTGACTAAAACTGAGCTTCCCTTCACACAGGGAAGCAAGAGAAATGCTGATTTCATCAAGCCCAGTTACATACTCAGAATCTGTACTACTGCGCAAATAGGCATGTCTCCGTAGGCAAAAAACTCATTTCTGATAAAGTTGCCCAAATGCATCTCAGAAGTGTGCAACTTGTTCTCTGAGTTAGAAAACGTCGAGACACGGTCTTTTCTGCTAGCGCTGTGCTTCTACACATGTACTTGCTGAACGGTGAAAGTGCACAGTAATGCACTTTTCTCCCAGCAAATACACTGTGTCTAAGGAAATGGGAACACACTGAGGAGACACTTGTGGGAGCTACTGTGACTAAAACTGAGCTTCCCTATGCACAGGGAAGCAAGAGAAATGCTGATTTCATCAAGCCCAGTTACATACTCAGAATCTGTACTACTGCGCAAATAGGCATGTCTCTTTAGGCAAAAAACTCATTTCTGACAAAGTTGCCCAAATGCATCTCAGAAGTGTGCAACTTGTTCCCTGAGTTAGAAAATGTTGAGAAACGGTCGTTTCTGCTAGCGCTGTGCTTCTACACATGTACTTGCTGAACGGTGAAAGTGCACAGTAATGCACTTTACTCCCAGCAAATACACTGTTACTAAGGAAATGGGAACACACTGAGGAGACACTTGTGGGAGCTACTGTGACTAAAACTGAGCTTCCCTACGCAGAGGGAAGCAAGAGAAATGCTGATTTCATCAAGCCCAGTTACATACTCAGTATCTGCACTACTGCGCAAAAAGGCATGTCTCTGTAGGCAAAAAACTCATTTCTGACAAAGTTGCCCAAGGCATCTCAGAAGTGTGCAACTTGTTCCCTGAGTTAGAAAACGTCGAGAAACGTTCGTTTCTGCTAGCGCTGTGCTTCTACATATGTATTTGCTGAACGGTGAAAGCGCACAGTAATGCACTTTTCTCCCAGGAAATACACTGTTTCTAAGGAAATGGGAACACACTGAGGAGAAACTTGTGGGAGCTACTGTGACTAAAACTGAGCTTCCCTATGCACAGGGAAGCAAGAGAAATGCTGATTTCATCAAGCCCAGTTACATACTCAGAATCTGTACTACTGCGCAAATAGGCATGTCTCTTTAGGCAAAAAACTCATTTCTGACAAAGTTGCCCAAATGCATCTCAGAAGTGTGCAACTTGTTCCCTGAGTTAGAAAACGTCGAGAAACGTTCGTTTCTGCTTGCGCTGTGCTTCTACACATGTATTTGCTGAACGATGAAAGCGCACAGGAATGTGCACTTTTCTCCCAGCAAATACACTGTTTCTAAGGAAATGGGAACACACTGAGGAGACACTTGTGGGAGCTATTGTGACTAAAACTGAGCTTCCCTACGCACAGGGAAGCAAGAGAAATGCTGATTTCATCAAGCCCAGTTACATACTCAGAATCTGTACTACTGCGCAAATAGGAATGTCTCTTTAGGCAAAAAACTCATTCTGACAAAGTTGCCCAAATGCATCTCAGAAGTGTGCAACTTGTTCCCTGAGTTAGAAAACGTCGAGAAACGTTCGTTTCTGCTAGCGCTGTGCTTCTACACATGTATTTGCTGAACGGTGAAAGCGCACAGGAATGTGCACTTTTCTCCCAGCAAATACACTGTTTCTAAGGAAATGGGAACACACTGAGGAGACACTTGTGGGAGCTACTGTGACTAAAACTGAGCTTCCCTATGCACAGGGAAGCAAGAGAAATGCTGATTTCATCAAGCCCAGTTACATACTCAGAATCTGTACTACTGCGCAAATAGGCATGTCTCTTTAGGCAAAAAACTCATTTCTGACAAAGTTGCCCAAATGCATCTCAGAAGTGTGCAACTTGTTCCCTGAGTTAGAAAACGTCGAGAAACGTTCGTTTCTGCTAGCGCTGTGCTTCTACACATGTATTTGCTGAACGGTGAAAGCGCACAGTAATGCACTTTTCTCCCAGCAAATACACTGTTTCTAAGGAAATGATAACACACTGAGGAGACACTTGTGGGAGCTACTGTGACTAAAACTGAGCTTCCCTACGCACAGGGAAGCAAGAGAAATGCTGATTTCATCAAGCACAGTTACATACTCAGAATCTGTACTACTGCGCAAATAGGCATGTCTCTTTAGGCAAAAACCTCATTTCTGAAAAAGTTGCCCAAATGCATCTCAGAAGTGTGCAACTTGTTCCCTGAGTTAGAAAACGTCGAGAAACGGTCATTTCTGCTAGCGCTGTGCTTCTACACATGTATTTGCTGAACGGTGAAAGCGCACAAGAATGTGCACTTTTCTCCCAGCAAATACACTGTTTCTATGGAAATGGGAACACACTGAGGAGACACTTGTGGGAGCTACTGTGACTAAAACTGAGCTTCCCTACGCACAGGGAAGCAAGAGAAATGCTGATTTCATCAAGCCCAGTTACATACTCAGAATCTGTACTACTGCGCAAATAGGCATGTCTCTTTAGGCAAAAAACTCATTTCTGACAAAGTTGCCCAAATGCATCTCAGAAGTGTGCAACTTGTTCCCTGAGTTAGAAAACTTCGAGAAACGGTCGTTTCTGCTAGCGCTGTGCTTCTACACATGTACTTGCTGAACGGTGAAAGCGCACAGTAATGCACTTTTCTCCCAGCAAATACACTGTTTCTAAGGAAATGGGAACACACTGAGGAGACACTTGTGGGAGCTACTGTGACTAAAACTGAGCTTCCCTATGCACAGGGAAGCAAGAGAAATGCTGATTTCATCAAGCCCAGTTACATACTCAGAATCTGTACTACTGCGCAAATAGGCATGTCTCTTTAGGCAAAAAACTCATTTCTGACAACACTGCCCAAATGCATCTCAGAAGTGTGCATCTTGTTCCCTGAGTTAGAAAACGTCGAGAAACGTTCGTTTCTGATAGCGCTGTGCTTCTACACATGTATTTGCTGAACGGTGAAAGCGCACAGTAATGCACTTTTCTCCCAGGAAATACACTGTTTCTAAAGAAATGGGAACACACTGAGGAGACACTTGTGGGAGCTACTGTTTCTATAACTGAGCTTCCCTACGCACAGGGAAGCAAGAGAAATGCTGATTTCATCAAGCCCAGTTACATACTCAGAATCTGTACTACTGCGCAAATAGGCATGTCTCTTTAGGCAAAAAACTCATTTCTGACAAAGTTGCCCAAATGCATCTCAGAAGTGTGCAACTTGTTCCCTGAGTTAGAAAACGTCGAGAAACGTTCGTTTCTGCTAGCGCTGTGCTTCTACACATGTATTTGCTGAACGATGAAAGCGCACAGGAATGTGCACTTTTCTCCCAGCAAATACACTGTTTCTAAGGAAATGGGAACACACTGAGGAGACACTTGTGGGAGCTACTGTGACTAAAACTGAGCTTTCCTACGCACAGGGAAGCAAGAGAAATGCTGATTTCATCAAGCCCAGTTACATACTCAGAATCTGTACTACTGCGCAAATAGGAATGTCTCTTTAGGCAAAAAACTCATTCTGACAAAGTTGCCCAAATGCATCTCAGAAGTGTGCAACTTGTTCCCTGAGTTAGAAAACGTCGAGAAACGTTCGTTTCTGCTAGCGCTGTGCTTCTACACATGTATTTGCTGAACGGTGAAAGCGCACAGGAATGTGCACTTTTCTCCCAGCAAATACACTGTTTCTAAGGAAATGGGAACACACTGAGGAGACACTTGTGGGAGCTACTGTGACTAAAACTGAGCTTCCCTATGCACAGGGAAGCAAGAGAAATGCTGATTTCATCAAGCCCAGTTACATACTCAGAATCTGTACTACTGCGCAAATAGGCATGTCTCTTTAGGCAAAAAACTCATTTCTGACAAAGTTGCCCAAATGCATCTCAGAAGTGTGCAACTTGTTCCCTGAGTTAGAAAACGTCGAGAAACGTTCGTTTCTGCTAGCGCTGTGCTTCTACACATGTATTTGCTGAACGGTGAAAGCGCACAGTAATGCACTTTTCTCCCAGCAAATACACTGTTTCTAAGGAAATGATAACACACTGAGGAGACACTTGTGGGAGCTACTGTGACTAAAACTGAGCTTCCCTACGCACAGGGAAGCAAGAGAAATGCTGATTTCATCAAGCCCAGTTACATACTCAGAATCTGTACTACTGCGCAAATAGGCATGTCTCTTTAGGCAAAAACCTCATTTCTGAAAAAGTTGCCCAAATGCATCTCAGAAGTGTGCAACTTGTTCCCTGAGTTAGAAAACGTCGAGAAACGGTCATTTCTGCTAGCGCTGTGCTTCTACACATGTATTTGCTGAACGGTGAAAGCGCACAGGAATGTGCACTTTTCTCCCAGCAAATACACTGTTTCTATGGAAATGGGAACACACTGAGGAGACACTTGTGGGAGCTACTGTGACTAAAACTGAGCTTCCCTACGCACAGGGAAGCAAGAGAAATGCTGATTTCATCAAGCCCAGTTACATACTCAGAATCTGTACTACTGCGCAAATAGGCATGTCTCTTTAGGCAAAAAACTCATTTCTGACAAAGTTGCCCAAATGCATCTCAGAAGTGTGCAACTTGTTCCCTGAGTTAGAAAACTTCGAGAAACGGTCGTTTCTGCTAGCGCTGTGCTTCTACACATGTACTTGCTGAACGGTGAAAGCGCACAGTAATGCACTTTTCTCCCAGCAAATACACTGTTTCTAAGGAAATGGGAACACACTGAGGAGACACTTGTGGGAGCTACTGTGACTAAAACTGAGCTTCCCTATGCACAGGGAAGCAAGAGAAATGCTGATTTCATCAAGCCCAGTTACATACTCAGAATCTGTACTACTGCGCAAATAGGCATGTCTCTTTAGGCAAAAAACTCATTTCTGACAAAGTTGCCCAAATGCATCTCAGAAGTGTGCATCTTGTTCCCTGAGTTAGAAAACGTCGAGAAACGTTCGTTTCTGATAGCGCTGTGCTTCTACACATGTATTTGCTGAACGGTGAAAGCGCACAGTAATGACTTTTCTCCCAGCAAATATACTGCTTCTAAGGAAATGGGAACACACTGAGGAGACACTTGTGGGAGCTACTGTGACTAAAACTGAGCTTCCCTACGCACAGGGAAGCAAGAGAAATGCTGATTTCATCCAGCCCAATTACGTACTCAGAATCCGTACTACTGCGCAAATAGGCATGTCTCTTTAGGCAAAAAACTCATTTCTGACAAAGTTGCCCAAATGCATCTCAGAAGTGTGCAACTTGTTCCCTGAGTTAGAAAACGTCGAGAAACGGTCATTTCTGCTAGCGCTGTGCTTCTACACATGTATTTGCTGAACGGTGAAAGCGCACAAGAATGTGCACTTTTCTCCCAGCAAATACACTGTTTCTATGGAAATGGGAACACACTGAGGAGACACTTGTGGGAGCTACTGTGACTAAAACTGAGCTTCCCTACGCACAGGGAAGCAAGAGAAATGCTGATTTCATCAAGCCCAGTTACATACTCAGAATCTGTACTACTGCGCAAATAGGCATGTCTCTTTAGGCAAAAAACTCATTTCTGACAAAGTTGCCCAAATGCATCTCAGAAGTGTGCAACTTGTTCCCTGAGTTAGAAAACTTCGAGAAACGGTCGTTTCTGCTAGCGCTGTGCTTCTACACATGTACTTGCTGAACGGTGAAAGCGCACAGTAATGCACTTTTCTCCCAGCAAATACACTGTTTCTAAGGAAATGGGAACACACTGAGGAGACACTTGTGGGAGCTACTGTGACTAAAACTGAGCTTCCCTATGCACAGGGAAGCAAGAGAAATGCTGATTTCATCAAGCCCAGTTACATACTCAGAATCTGTACTACTGCGCAAATAGGCATGTCTCTTTAGGCAAAAAACTCATTTCTGACAACGTTGCCCAAATGCATCTCAGAAGTGTGCATCTTGTTCCCTGAGTTAGAAAACGTCGAGAAACGTTCGTTTCTGATAGCGCTGTGCTTCTACACATGTATTTGCTGAACGGTGAAAGCGCACAGTAATGCACTTTTCTCCCAGGAAATACACTGTTTCTAAAGAAATGGGAACACACTGAGGAGACACTTGTGGGAGCTACTGTTTCTATAACTGAGCTTCCCTACGCACAGGGAAGCAAGAGAAATGCTGATTTCATCAAGCCCAGTTACATACTCAGAATCTGTACTACTGCGCAAATAGGCATGTCTCTTTAGGCAAAAAACTCATTTCTGACAAAGTTGCCCAAATGCATCTCAGAAGTGTGCAACTTGTTCCCTGAGTTAGAAAACGTCGAGAAACGTTCGTTTCTGCTAGCGCTGTGCTTCTACACATGTATTTGCTGAACGATGAAAGCGCACAGGAATGTGCACTTTTCTCCCAGCAAATACACTGTTTCTAAGGAAATGGGAACACACTGAGGAGACACTTGTGGGAGCTACTGTGACTAAAACTGAGCTTTCCTACGCACAGGGAAGCAAGAGAAATGCTGATTTCATCAAGCCCAGTTACATACTCAGAATCTGTACTACTGCGCAAATAGGAATGTCTCTTTAGGCAAAAAACTCATTCTGACAAAGTTGCCCAAATGCATCTCAGAAGTGTGCAACTTGTTCCCTGAGTTAGAAAACGTCGAGAAACGTTCGTTTCTGCTAGCGCTGTGCTTCTACACATGTATTTGCTGAACGGTGAAAGCGCACAGTAATGTGCACTTTTCTCCCAGCAAATACACTGTTTCTAAGGAAATGGGAACACACTGAGGAGACACTTGTGGGAGCTACTGTGACTAAAACTGAGCTTCCCTATGCACAGGGAAGCAAGAGAAATGCTGATTTCATCAAGCCCAGTTACATACTCAGAATCTGTACTACTGCGCAAATAGGCATGTCTCTTTAGGCAAAAAACTCATTTCTGACAAAGTTGCCCAAATGCATCTCAGAAGTGTGCAACTTGTTCCCTGAGTTAGAAAACGTCGAGAAACGTTCGTTTCTGCTAGCGCTGTGCTTCTACACATGTATTTGCTGAACGGTGAAAGCGCACAGTAATGCACTTTTCTCCCAGCAAATACACTGTTTCTAAGGAAATGATAACACACTGAGGAGACACTTGTGGGAGCTACTGTGACTAAAACTGAGCTTCCCTACGCACAGGGAAGCAAGAGAAATGCTGATTTCATCAAGCCCAGTTACATACTCAGAATCTGTACTACTGCGCAAATAGGCATGTCTCTTTAGGCAAAAACCTCATTTCTGAAAAAGTTGCCCAAATGCATCTCAGAAGTGTGCAACTTGTTCCCTGAGTTAGAAAACGTCGAGAAACGGTCATTTCTGCTAGCGCTGTGCTTCTACACATGTATTTGCTGAACGGTGAAAGCGCACAGGAATGTGCACTTTTCTCCCAGCAAATACACTGTTTCTATGGAAATGGGAACACACTGAGGAGACACTTGTGGGAGCTACTGTGACTAAAACTGAGCTTCCCTACGCACAGGGAAGCAAGAGAAATGCTGATTTCATCAAGCCCAGTTACATACTCAGAATCTGTACTACTGCGCAAATAGGCATGTCTCTTTAGGCAAAAACCTCATTTCTGACAAAGTTGCCCAAATGCATCTCAGAAGTGTGCAACTTGTTCCCTGAGTTAGAAAACTTCGAGAAACGGTCGTTTCTGCTAGCGCTGTGCTTCTACACATGTACTTGCTGAACGGTGAAAGCGCACAGTAATGCACTTTTCTCCCAGCAAATACACTGTTTCTAAGGAAATGGGAACACACTGAGGAGACACTTGTGGGAGCTACTGTGACTAAAACTGAGCTTCCCTATGCACAGGGAAGCAAGAGAAATGCTGATTTCATCAAGCCCAGTTACATACTCAGAATCTGTACTACTGCGCAAATAGGCATGTCTCTTTAGGCAAAAAACTCATTTCTGACAAAGTTGCCCAAATGCATCTCAGAAGTGTGCATCTTGTTCCCTGAGTTAGAAAACGTCGAGAAACGTTCGTTTCTGATAGCGCTGTGCTTCTACACATGTATTTGCTGAACGGTGAAAGCGCACAGTAATGACTTTTCTCCCAGCAAATATACTGCTTCTAAGGAAATGGGAACACACTGAGGAGACACTTGTGGGAGCTACTGTGACTAAAACTGAGCTTCCCTACGCACAGGGAAGCAAGAGAAATGCTGATTTCATCCAGCCCAATTACGTACTCAGAATCTGTACTACTGCGCAAATAGGCATGTCTCTTTAGGCAAAAAACTCATTTCTGACAAAGTTGCCCAAATGCATCTCAGAAGTGTGCAACTTGTTCCCTGAGTTAGAAAACGTCGAGAAACGTTCGTTTCTGCTAGCGCTGTGCTTCTACACATGTATTTGCTGAACGGTGAAAGCGCACAGTAATGACTTTTCTCCCAGCAAATATACTGCTTCTAAGGAAATGGGAACACACTGAGGAGACACTTGTGGGAGCTACTGTGACTAAAACTGAGCTTCCCTACGCACAGGGAAGCAAGAGAAATGCTGATTTCATCAAGCCCAGTTACATACTCAGAATCTGTACTACTGCGCAAATAGGCATGTCTCTTTAGGCAAAAACCTCATTTCTGACAAAGTTGCCCAAATGCATCTCAGAAGTGTGCAACTTGTTCCCTGAGTTAGAAAACGTCGAGAAACGTTCGTTTCTGCTAGCGCTGTGCTTCTACACATGTATTTGCTGAACGGTGAAAGCGCACAGGAATGTGCACTTTTCTCCCAGCAAATACACTGTTTCTAAGGAAATGGGAACACACTGAGGAGACACTTGTGGGAGCTACTGTGACTAAAACTGAGCTTCCCAATGCACAGGGAAGCAAGAGAAATGCTGATTTCATCAGGCCCAGTTACATACGCAGAATCTGTACTACTGCGCAAATAGGCATGTTTCTTTAGGCAAAAAACTCATTTCTGAAAAAGTTGCCCAAATGCATCTCAGAAGTGTGCAACTTGTTCCCTGAGTTAGAAAACGTCGAGAAACGGTCATTTCTGCTAGCGCTGTGCTTCTACACATGTACTTGCTGAACGGTGAAAGCGCACAGTAATGCACTTTTCTCCCAGCAAATACACTGTTTCTAAGGAAATGGGAACACACTGAGGAGACACTTGTGGGAGCTACTGTTTCTATAACTGAGCTTCCCTACGCACAGGGAAGCAAGAGAAATGCTGATTTCATCAAGCCCAGTTACATACTCAGAATCTGTACTACTGCGCAAATAGGCATGTCTCTTTAGGCAAAAAACTCATTTCTGACAAAGTTGCCCAAATGCATCTCAGAAGTGTGCAACTTGTTCCCTGAGTTAGAAAACGTCGAGAAACGTTCGTTTCTGCTAGCGCTGTGCTTCTACACATGTATTTGCTGAACGATGAAAGCGCACAGGAATGTGCACTTTTCTCCCAGCAAATACACTGTTTCTAAGGAAATGGGAACACACTGAGGAGACACTTGTGGGAGCTACTGTGACTAAAACTGAGCTTTCCTACGCACAGGGAAGCAAGAGAAATGCTGATTTCATCAAGCCCAGTTACATACTCAGAATCTGTACTACTGCGCAAATAGGAATGTCTCTTTAGGCAAAAAACTCATTCTGACAAAGTTGCCCAAATGCATCTCAGAAGTGTGCAACTTGTTCCCTGAGTTAGAAAACGTCGAGAAACGTTCGTTTCTGCTAGCGCTGTGCTTCTACACATGTATTTGCTGAACGGTGAAAGCGCACAGGAATGTGCACTTTTCTCCCAGCAAATACACTGTTTCTAAGGAAATGGGAACACACTGAGGAGACACTTGTGGGAGCTACTGTGACTAAAACTGAGCTTCCCTATGCACAGGGAAGCAAGAGAAATGCTGATTTCATCAAGCCCAGTTACATACTCAGAATCTGTACTACTGCGCAAATAGGCATGTCTCTTTAGGCAAAAAACTCATTTCTGACAAAGTTGCCCAAATGCATCTCAGAAGTGTGCAACTTGTTCCCTGAGTTAGAAAACGTCGAGAAACGTTCGTTTCTGCTAGCGCTGTGCTTCTACACATGTATTTGCTGAACGGTGAAAGCGCACAGTAATGCACTTTTCTCCCAGCAAATACACTGTTTCTAAGGAAATGATAACACACTGAGGAGACACTTGTGGGAGCTACTGTGACTAAAACTGAGCTTCCCTACGCACAGGGAAGCAAGAGAAATGCTGATTTCATCAAGCCCAGTTACATACTCAGAATCTGTACTACTGCGCAAATAGGCATGTCTCTTTAGGCAAAAACCTCATTTCTGAAAAAGTTGCCCAAATGCATCTCAGAAGTGTGCAACTTGTTCCCTGAGTTAGAAAACGTCGAGAAACGGTCATTTCTGCTAGCGATGTGCTTCTACACATGTATTTGCTGAACGGTGAAAGCGCACAGGAATGTGCACTTTTCTCCCAGCAAATACACTGTTTCTATGGAAATGGGAACACACTGAGGAGACACTTGTGGGAGCTACTGTGACTAAAACTGAGCTTCCCTACGCACAGGGAAGCAAGAGAAATGCTGATTTCATCAAGCCCAGTTACATACTCAGAATCTGTACTACTGCGCAAATAGGCATGTCTCTTTAGGCAAAAAACTCATTTCTGACAAAGTTGCCCAAATGCATCTCAGAAGTGTGCAACTTGTTCCCTGAGTTAGAAAACTTCGAGAAACGGTCGTTTCTGCTAGCGCTGTGCTTCTACACATGTACTTGCTGAACGGTGAAAGCGCACAGTAATGCACTTTTCTCCCAGCAAATACACTGTTTCTAAGGAAATGGGAACACACTGAGGAGACACTTGTGGGAGCTACTGTGACTAAAACTGAGCTTCCCTATGCACAGGGAAGCAAGAGAAATGCTGATTTCATCAAGCCCAGTTACATACTCAGAATCTGTACTACTGCGCAAATAGGCATGTCTCTTTAGGCAAAAAACTCATTTCTGACAAAGTTGCCCAAATGCATCTCAGAAGTGTGCATCTTGTTCCCTGAGTTAGAAAACGTCGAGAAACGTTCGTTTCTGATAGCGCTGTGCTTCTACACATGTATTTGCTGAACGGTGAAAGCGCACAGTAATGACTTTTCTCCCAGCAAATATACTGCTTCTAAGGAAATGGGAACACACTGAGGAGACACTTGTGGGAGCTACTGTGACTAAAACTGAGCTTCCCTACGCACAGGGAAGCAAGAGAAATGCTGATTTCATCCAGCCCAATTACGTACTCAGAATCTGTACTACTGCGCAAATAGGCATGTCTCTTTAGGCAAAAAACTCATTTCTGACAAAGTTGCCCAAATGCATCTCAGAAGTGTGCAACTTGTTCCCTGAGTTAGAAAACGTCGAGAAACGTTCGTTTCTGCTAGCGCTGTGCTTCTACACATGTATTTGCTGAACGGTGAAAGCGCACAGTAATGCACTTTTCTCCCAGCAAATACACTGTTTCTAAGGAAATGATAACACACTGAGGAGACACTTGTGGGAGCTACTGTGACTAAAACTGAGCTTCCCTACGCACAGGGAAGCAAGAGAAATGCTGATTTCATCAAGCCCAGTTACATACTCAGAATCTGTACTACTGCGCAAATAGGCATGTCTCTTTAGGCAAAAACCTCATTTCTGAAAAAGTTGCCCAAATGCATCTCAGAAGTGTGCAACTTGTTCCCTGAGTTAGAAAACGTCGAGAAACGGTCATTTCTGCTAGCGATGTGCTTCTACACATGTATTTGCTGAACGGTGAAAGCGCACAGGAATGTGCACTTTTCTCCCAGCACATACACTGTTTCTATGGAAATGGGAACACACTGAGGAGACACTTGTGGGAGCTACTGTGACTAAAACTGAGCTTCCCTACGCACAGGGAAGCAAGAGAAATGCTGATTTCATCAAGCCCAGTTACATACTCAGAATCTGTACTACTGCGCAAATAGGCATGTCTCTTTAGGCAAAAAACTCATTTCTGACAAAGTTGCCCAAATGCATCTCAGAAGTGTGCAACTTGTTCCCTGAGTTAGAAAACTTCGAGAAACGGTCGTTTCTGCTAGCGCTGTGCTTCTACACATGTACTTGCTGAACGGTGAAAGCGCACAGTAATGCACTTTTCTCCCAGCAAATACACTGTTTCTAAGGAAATGGGAACACACTGAGGAGACACTTGTGGGAGCTACTGTGACTAAAACTGAGCTTCCCTATGCACAGGGAAGCAAGAGAAATGCTGATTTCATCAAGCCCAGTTACATACTCAGAATCTGTACTACTGCGCAAATAGGCATGTCTCTTTAGGCAAAAAACTCATTTCTGACAAAGTTGCCCAAATGCATCTCAGAAGTGTGCATCTTGTTCCCTGAGTTAGAAAACGTCGAGAAACGTTCGTTTCTGATAGCGCTGTGCTTCTACACATGTATTTGCTGAACGGTGAAAGCGCACAGTAATGACTTTTTTCCCAGCAAATATACTGCTTCTAAGGAAATGGGAACACACTGAGGAGACACTTGTGGGAGCTACTGTGACTAAAACTGAGCTTCCCTACGCACAGGGAAGCAAGAGAAATGCTGATTTCATCCAGCCCAATTACGTACTCAGAATCTGTACTACTGCGCAAATAGGCATGTCTCTTTAGGCAAAAAACTCATTTCTGACAAAGTTGCCCAAATGCATCTCAGAAGTGTGCAACTTGTTCCCTGAGTTAGAAAACGTCGAGAAACGTTCGTTTCTGCTAGCGCTGTGCTTCTACACATGTATTTGCTGAACGGTGAAAGCGCACAGTAATGACTTTTCTCCCAGCAAATATACTGCTTCTAAGGAAATGGGAACACACTGAGGAGACACTTGTGGGAGCTACTGTGACTAAAACTGAGCTTCCCTACGCACAGGGAAGCAAGAGAAATGCTGATTTCATCAAGCCCAGTTACATACTCAGAATCTGTACTACTGCGCAAATAGGCATGTCTCTTTAGGCAAAAACCTCATTTCTGACAAAGTTGCCCAAATGCATCTCAGAAGTGTGCAACTTGTTCCCTGAGTTAGAAAACGTCGAGAAACGTTCGTTTCTGCTAGCGCTGTGCTTCTACACATGTATTTGCTGAACGGTGAAAGCGCACAGGAATGTGCACTTTTCTCCCAGCAAATACACTGTTTCTAAGGAAATGGGAACACACTGAGGAGACACTTGTGGGAGCTACTGTGACTAAAACTGAGCTTCCCAATGCACAGGGAAGCAAGAGAAATGCTGATTTCATCAGGCCCAGTTACATACGCAGAATCTGTACTACTGCGCAAATAGGCATGTTTCTTTAGGCAAAAAACTCATTTCTGAAAAAGTTGCCCAAATGCATCTCAGAAGTGTGCAACTTGTTCCCTGAGTTAGAAAACGTCGAGAAACGGTCATTTCTGCTAGCGCTGTGCTTCTACACATGTACTTGCTGAACGGTGAAAGCGCACAGTAATGCACTTTTCTCCCAGCAAATACACTGTTTCTAAGGAAATGGGAACACACTGAGGAGACACTTGTGGGAGCTACTGTGACTAAAACTGAGCTTCCCTATGCACAGGGAAGCAAGAGAAATGCTGATTTCATCAAGCCCAGTTACATACTCAGAATCTGTACTACTGCGCAAATAGGCATGTCTCTTTAGGCAAAAAACTCATTTCTGACAAAGTTGCCCAAATGCATCTCAGAAGTGTGCAACTTGTTCCCTGAGTTAGAAAACGTCGAGAAACGTTCGTTTCTGCTAGCGCTGTGCTTCTACACATGTATTTGCTGAACGGTGAAAGCGCACAGGAATGTGCACTTTTCTCCCAGCAAATACACTGTTTCTAAGGAAATGGGAACACACTGAGGAGACACTTGTGGGAGCTACTGTGACTAAAACTGAGCTTCCCAATGCACAGGGAAGCAAGAGAAATGCTGATTTCATCAGGCCCAGTTACATACGCAGAATCTGTACTACTGCGCAAATAGGCATGTTTCTTTAGGCAAAAAACTCATTTCTGAAAAAGTTGCCCAAATGCATCTCAGAAGTGTGCAACTTGTTCCCTGAGTTAGAAAACGTCGAGAAACGGTCATTTCTGCTAGCGCTGTGCTTCTACACATGTACTTGCTGAACGGTGAAAGCGCACAGTAATGCACTTTTCTCCCAGCAAATACACTGTTTCTAAGGAAATGGGAACACACTGAGGAGACACTTGTGGGAGCTACTGTGACTAAAACTGAGCTTCCCTATGCACAGGGAAGCAAGAGAAATGCTGATTTCATCAAGCCCAGTTACATACTCAGAATCTGTACTACTGCGCAAATAGGCATGTCTCTTTAGGCAAAAAACTCATTTCTGACAAAGTTGCCCAAATGCATCTCAGAAGTGTGCAACTTGTTCCCAGAGTTAGAAAACGTCGAGAAACGTTCGTTTCTGCTAGCGCTGTGCTTCTGCACATGTATTTGCTGAACGGTGAAAGCGCACAGTAATGCACTTTTCTCCCAGCAAATACACTGTTTCTAAGGAAATGGGAACACACTGAGGAGACACTTGTGGGAGCTACTGTGACTAAAATTGAGCTTCCCTACGCACAGGGAAGCAAGAGAAATGCTGATTTCATCAAGCCCAGTTACATACTCAGAATCTGTACTACTGCGCAAATAGGCATGTCTCTTTAGGCAAAAAACTCATTTCTGACAAAGTTGCCCAAATGCATCTCAGAAGTGTGCAACTTGTTCCCTGATTTAGAAAACGTCGAGAAACGGTCATATCTGCTAGTGCTGTGCTTCTACACATGTATTTGCTGAACGGTGAAAGCGCACAGTAATGCACTTTTCTCCCAGCAAATACACTGTTTCTAAGGAAATGGGAACACACTGAGGAGACACTTGTGGGAGCTACTGTGACTAAAACTGAGCTTCCCTATGCACAGGGAAGCAAGAGAAATGCTGATTTCATCAAGCCCAGTTACATACTCAGAATCTGTACTACTGCGCAAATAGGCATGTCTCTGTAAGTTAAAAAACTCATTTCTGACAAAGTTGCCCAAATGCATCTCAGAAGTGTGCAACTTGTTCCCTGAGTTAGAAAACGTCGAGAAACGTTCGTTTCTGCTAGCGCTGTGCTTCTACACATGTATTTGCTGAACGGTGAAAGCACACAGTAATGCACTTTTCTCCCAGCAAATACACTGTTTCTAAGGAACTGGGAACACACTGAGGAGACACTTGTGGGAGCTACTGTGACTAAAACTGAGCTTCCCTACGCACAGGGAAGCAAGAGAAATGCTGATTTCATCAAGCCCAGTTACATACTCAGAATCTGTACTACTGCGCAAATAGGCATGTCTCTGTAGGCAAAAAACTCATTTCTGACAAAGTTGCCCAAATGCATCTCAGAAGTGTGCAACTTGTTCCCTGAGTTAGAAAACGTCGAGAAACGTTCGTTTCTGCTTGCGCTGTGCTTCTACACATGTATTTGCTGAACGGCGAAAGCGTACAGTAATGCACTTTTTTCCCAGCAAATACACTGTTTCTAAGGAAATGGGAACTCACTGAGGAGACACTTGTGGGAGCTACTGTGACTAAAACTGAGCTTCCCTACGCACAGGGAAGCAAGAGAAATGCTGATTTCATCAAGCCCAGTTACATACTCAGAATCTGTACTACTGCGCAAATAGGCATGTCTCTTTAGGCAAAAACTCATTTCTGACAAAGTTGCCCAAAAGCATCTCAGAAGTGTGCAACTTGTTCCCTGAGTTAGAAAACGTCGAGAAACGGTCATATCTGCTAACGTTGTGCTTCTACACATGTATTTGCTGAACGGTGAAAGCACACAGTAATGACTTTTCTCCCAGCAAATACACTGCTTCTAAGGAAATGGGAACACACTGAGGAGACACTTGTGGGAGCTACTGTTACTAAAACTGAGCTTCCCTACGCACAGGGAATCAAGAGAAATGCTGATTTCATCAAGCCCAGTTACATACTCAGAATCTGTACTACTGCGCAAATAGGCATGTCTCTGTAGGCAAAAAACTCATTTCTGACAAAGTTGCCCAAATGCATCTCAAAACTGTGCAACTTCTTCCCTGAGTTAGAAAACATCGAGAAACGGTCATCTCTGCTAGTGCTGTGCTTCTACACATGTATTTGCTGAACGGTGAAAGTGCACAGTAATGCACTTTTCTCCCAGCAAATACACTGTTTCTAAGGAAATGGGAACACACTGAGGAGACACTTGTGGGAGCTACTGTGACTAAAACTGAGCTTCCCTACGCACAGGGAAGCAAGAGAAATGCTGATTTCATCAAGCCCAGTTACATACTCAGAATCTGTACTACTGCGCAAATAGGCATGTCTCTGTAAGGCAAAAAACTCATTTCTGACAAAGTTGCCCAAATGCATCTCAGAAGTGTGCTACTTGTTCCCTGAGTTAGATAACGTCGAGAAACGGTCGTTTCTGCTAGCGCTGTGCTTCTACACATGTACTTGCTGAACGGTGAAAGCGCACAGTAATGCACTTTTCTCCCAGCAAATACACTGTTTCTAAGGAACTGGGAACACACTGAGGAGACACTTGTGGGAGCTACTGTGACTAAAACTGAGCTTTCCTACGGACAGGGAAGCAAGAGAAATGCTAATTTCATCAAGCCCAGTTACATACACAGAATCTGTACTACTGCGCAAATAGGCATGTCTCTGTAGGCAAAAAACTCATTTCTGACAAATTTGCCCAAATGCATCTCAGAAGTGTGCAACTTCTTCCCTGAGTTAGAAAACGTCGAGAAACGGTCATATCTGCTAAGGCTGTGCTTCTACACATGTATTTGCTGAACGGTGAAAGCGCACAGTAATGCACTTTTCTCCCAGCAAATACACTGTTTCTAAGGAAATGGGAACAATCTGAGGAGACACTTGTGGGAGCTACTGTGACTAAAACTGAGCTTCCCTACGCACAGGGAAGCAAGAGAAATGCTGATTTCATCAAGCCCAGTTACATACTCAGAATCTGTACTACTGCGCAAATAGGCATGTCTTTGTAGGCAAAAAACTCATTTCTGACAATGTTGCCCAAATGCATCTCAGAAGTGTGCAACTTGTTCCCTGAGTTAGAAAACGTCGAGAACCGTTCGTTTCTGCTAGCGCTGTGCTTCTACACATGTATTTGCTGTACGGTGAAAGCACACAGCAAAGTACTTTTCTCCCAGCAAATACACTGTTTCTAAGAAATGGGAACACACTGAGGAGACACTTGTGGGAGCTACTGTGACTAAAACTGAGCTTCCCTAAGCACAGGGAAGCAAGAGAAATGCTGATTTCATCAAGCCCAGTTACATACTCAGAATCTGTTCTACTGCGCAAATAGGCATGTCTCTCTAGGCAAAAAACTCATTTCTGACAAAGTTGCCCAAATGCATCTCAAAACTGTGCAACTTGTTCCCTGAGTTAGAAAACGTCGAGAAACGGTCATATCTGCTAACGCTGTGCTTCTACACATGTATTTGCTGAACGGTGAAAGCGCACAGTAATGTACTTTTCTCCCAGCAAATACACTGTTTCTAAGGAAATGGGAACACACTGAGGAGACACTTGTGGGAGCTACTGTGACTAAAACTGAGCTTCTCTACGCACAGGGAAGCAAGAGAAATGCTGATTTCATCAAGCCCAGTTACATACTCAGAATCTGTACTACTGCGCAAATAGGATTTGTCTCTGTAGGCAAAAAACTCATTTCTGACAAAGTTGCCCAAATGCATCTCAGAAGTGTGCAACTTGTTCCCTGAGTTAGAAAACGTCGAGAAACGGTCGTATCTGCTAGCGCTGTGCTTCCACACATGTATTTGCTGAACGGTGAAAGCGCACAGTAATGCACTTTTCTCCCAGCAAATACACTGCTTCTAAGGAAATGGGAACACACTGAGGAGACACTTGTTGGAGCTACTGTGACTAAAACTGAGCTTCCCTATGCACAGGGAAGCAAGAGAAATGCTGATTTCATCAAGCCCAGTTACATACTCAGAATCTGTACTACTGCGCAAATAGGATTTGTCTCTGTAGGCAAAAAACTCATTTCTGACAAAGTTGCCCAACTGCATCTCAGAAGTGTGCAACTTGTTCCCTGAGTTAGAAAACGTCGAGAACCGTTCGTTTCTGCTAGCGCTGTGCTTCTACACATGTATTTGCTGAACGGTGAAAGCACACAGTAAAGTACTTTTCTCCCAGCAAATACACTGTTTCTAAGGAAATGGGAACACACTGAGGAGACACTTGTGGGAGCTACTGTGACTAAAACTGAGCTTCCCTAAGCACAGGGAAGCAAGAGAAATGCTGATTTCATCAAGCCCAGTTACATACTCAGAATCTGTTGTACTACGCTAATAGGCATGTCTCTGTAGGCAAAAAACTCATTTCTGACAAAGTTGCCCAAATGCATCTCAAAACTGTGCAACTTGTTCCCTGAGTTAGAAAACGTCGAGAAACGGTCATATCTGCTAACGCTGTGCTTCTACACATGTATTTGCTGAACGGTGAAAGCGCACAGTAATGCACTTTTCTCCCAGCAAATACACTGTTTTCAAGGAAATGGAAACACACTGAGGAGACACTTGTGGGAACTACTGTGACTAAAACTGAGCTTCCCTACGCACAGGGAAGCAAGAGAAATGTTGATTTCATCAAGCCCAGTTACATACTCAGAATCTGTACTACTGCGCAAATAGGATTTGTCTCTGTAGGCAAAAAACTCATTTCTGACAAAGTTGCCCAAATGCATCTCAGAAGTGTGCAACTTGTTCCCTGAGTTAGAAAACGTCGAGAAACGGTCGTATCTGCTAGCGCTGTGCTTCTACACATGTATTTGCTGAACGGTGAAAGCGCACAGTAATGCACTTTTCTCCCAGCAAATACACTGTTTCTAAGGAAATGGGAACACACTGAGGAGACACTTGTGGGAGCTACTGTGACTAAAACTGAGCTTCCCTACGCACAGGGAAGCAAGAGAAATGCTGATTTCATCAAGCCCAGTTACATACTCAGAATCTGTACTACTGCGCAAATAGGCATGTCTTTGTAGGCAAAAAACTCATTTCTGACAATGTTGCCCAAATACATCTCAGAAGTGTGCAACTTGTTCCCTGAGTTAGAAAACGTCGAGAACCGTTCGTTTCTGCCAGCGCTGTGCTTCTACACATGTATTTGCTGAACGGTGAAAGCACACAGTAAAGTACTTTTCTCCCAGCAAATACACTGTTTCTAAGGAAATGGGAACATACTGAGGAGACACTTGTGGGAGCTACTGTGACTAAAACTGAGCTTCCCTAAGCACAGGGAAGCAAGAGAAATGCTGATTTGATCAAGCCTAGTTACATACTAAGAATCTATACTACTGCGCAAATAGGCATGTCTTTTTTGGCAGAACACTCATTTCTGACAAAGTTGCCCAAATGCATCTCAGAAGTGTGCAACTTGGTCCCTGAGTTAAAAAACATCGAGAAACGTTCGTTTCTGCTAGCGCTGTGCTTCTACACATGTATTTGCTGAACGGTGAAAGCTCACAGTATTGCACTTTTCACCCAGCAAATACACTGTTTCTAAGGAAATGGGAACACACTGAGGAGACACTTGTGGGAGCTACTGTGACTAAAACTGAGCTTCCCTACGCACAGGGAAGCAAGAGAAATGCTGATTTCATCAAGCCCAGTCACATACTCAGAATCTGTACTACTGCACAAATAGGCATGTTTCTGTAGGCAAAAAACTCATTTCTGACAAAGTTTCCCAAATGCATCTCAGAAGTGTGCAACCTGTTCCCTGAGTTAGAAAACGTCGAGAAACGTTCGTTTCTGCTAGCGCTGTGCTTCTACACATGTATTTGCTGAACGGTGAAAGCGCACAGGAATGTGCACTTTTCTCCCAGCAAATACACTGTTTCTAAGGAAATGGGAACACACTGAGGAGACACTTGTGGGAGCTACTGTGACTAAAACTGAGCTTCCCAATGCACAGGGAAGCAAGAGAAATGCTGATTTCATCAGGCCCAGTTACATACGCAGAATCTGTACTACTGCGCAAATAGGCATGTTTCTTTAGGCAAAAAACTCATTTCTGAAAAAGTTGCCCAAATGCATCTCAGAAGTGTGCAACTTGTTCCCTGAGTTAGAAAACGTCGAGAAACGGTCATTTCTGCTAGCGCTGTGCTTCTACACATGTACTTGCTGAACGGTGAAAGCGCACAGTAATGCACTTTTCTCCCAGAAAATACACTGTTTCTAAGGAAATGGGAACACACTGAGGAGACACTTGTGGGAGCTACTGTGACTAAAACTGAGCTTCCCTATGCACAGGGAAGCAAGAGAAATGCTGATTTCATCAAGCCCAGTTACATACTCAGAATCTGTACTACTGCGCAAATAGGCATGTCTCTTTAGGCAAAAAACTCATTTCTGACAAAGTTGCCCAAATGCATCTCAGAAGTGTGCAACTTGTTCCCAGAGTTAGAAAACGTCGAGAAACGTTCGTTTCTGCTAGCGCTGTGCTTCTGCACATGTATTTGCTGAACGGTGAAAGCGCACAGTAATGCACTTTTCTCACAGCAAATACACTGTTTCTAAGGAAATGTGAACACACTGAGGAGACACTTGTGGGAGCTACTGTGACTAAAACTGATCTTCCCTATGCACCGGGAAGCAAGAGAAATGCTGATTTCATCAAGCCCAGTTACATACTCAGAATCTGTACTACTGCGCAAATAGGCATGTCTCTTTAGGCAAAAAACTCATTTCTGACAAAGTTGCCCAAATGCATCTCAGAAGTGTGCATCTTGTTCCTTGAGTTATAAAACGTCGAGAAACGTTCGTTTCTGCTAGCGCTGTGCTTCTACACATGTATTTGCTGAACGGTGAAAGCGCACAGTAATGCACTTTTCTCCCAGCAAATACACTGTTTCTAAGGAAATGGGAACACACTGAGGAGACACTTGTGGGAGCTACTGTGACTAAAACTGAGCATCCCTACGCACAGGGAAGCAAGAGAAATGCTGATTTCATCACGCACAGTTACATACTCAGAATCTGTATTACTGCTCAAATAGGCATGTTTCCTGTAGGCAAAAAACTCATTTCTGACAAAGTTGCCCAAATGCATCTCAGAAGTGTGCAACTTGTTCCCTGAGTTAGAAAACATCGAGAACGGTCGTTTCTGCTAGCGCTGTGCTTCTACACATGTTTTTGCTGAACGGTGATAGCGCACAGTAATGCACTTTTCTCCCAGCAAATACACTGTTTCTAAGGAAATGGGAACACACTGAGGAGACACTTGTGGGAGCTACTGTGACTAAAACTGAGCTTCCCTACGCACAGGGAAGCAAGAGAAATGCTGATTTCATCAAGCCCAGTTACATACTCAGAATCTGTACTACTGCGCAAATAGGCATGTCTCTGTAGGCAAAAACTCATTTCTGACAAAGTTGCCCAAAAGCATCTCAGAAGTGTGCAACTTGTTCCCTGAGTTAAAAAACGTCGAGAAACGGTCATATCTGCTAACGCTGTGCTTCCACACATGTATTTGCTGAACGGTGAAAGCGCACAGTAATGACTTTTCTCCCAGCAAATACACTGCTTCTAAGGAAATGGGAACACACTGAGGAGACACTTGTGGGAGCTACTGTGACTAAAACTGAGCTTCCCTACGCACAGGGAAGCAAGAGAAATGCTGATTTCATCAAGCCCAGTTACATACTCAGAATCTGTACTACTGCGCAAATAGGCATGTCTCTGTAGGCAAAAAACTCATTTCTGACAAAGTTGCCCAAATGCATCTCAGAAGTGTGCAACTTGTTCCCTGATTTAGAAAACGTCGAGAAACGGTCATATCTGCTAGTGCTGTGCTTCTACACATGTATTTGCTGAACGGTGAAAACGCACAGTAATGCACTTTTCTCCCAGCAAATACACTGTTTCTAAGGAAATGGGAACACACTGAGGAGACACTTGTGGGAGCTACTGTGACTAAAACTGAGCTTCCCTATGCACAGGGAAGCAAGAGAAATGCTGATTTCATCAAGCCCAGTTACATACTCAGAATCTGTACTACTGCGCAAATAGGCATGTCTCTGTAAGGTAAAAAACTCATTTCTGACAAAGTTGCCCAAATGCATCTCAGAAGTGTGCAAATTGTTCCCTGAGTTAGAAAACGTCGAGAAACGGTCGTTTCTGCTAGCGCTGTGCTTCTACACATGTATTTGCTGAATGGTGAAAGCGCACAGTAATGCACTTTTCTCCCAGCAAATACACTGTTTCTAAGGAACTGGGAACACACTGAGGAGACACTTGTGGGAGCTACTGTGACTAAAACTGAGCTTCCCTACGCACAGGGAAGCAAGAGAAATGCTGATTTCATCAAGCCCAGTTACATACTCAGAATCTGTACTACTGCGCAAATAGGCATGTCTCTGTAGGCAAAAAACTCATTTCTGACAAAGGTGCCCAAATGCATCTCAGTAGTGTGCAACTTGTTCCCTGAGTTAGAAAACGTCGAGAAACGTTCGTTTCTGCTAGCGCTGTGCTTCTACACATGTATTTGCTGAACGGTGAAAGCACACAGTAATGCACTTTTCTCCCAGCAAATACACTGTTTCTAAGGAACTGGGAACACACTGACGAGACACTTGTGGGAGCTACTGTGACTAAAACTGAGCTTCCCTACGCACAGGGAAGCAAGAGAAATGCTGATTTCATCAAGCCCAGTTACATACTCAGAATCTGTACTACTGCGCAAATAGGCATGTCTCTGTAGGCAAAAAACTCATTTCTGACAAAGTTGCCCAAATGCATCTCAAAACTGTGCAACTTCTTCCCTGAGTTAGAAAACGTTGAGAAACGGTCATCTCTGCTAGTGCTGTGCTTCTACACAATTATTTGCTGAACGGTGAAAGTGCACAGTAATGCACTTTTCTCCCAGCAAATACACTGTTTCTAAGGAAATGGGAACACACTGAGGAGACACTTGTGGGAGCTACTGTGACTAAAACTGAGCTTCCCTACGCACAGGGAAGCAAGAGAAATGCTGATTTCATCAAGCCCAGTTACATACTCAGAATCAGTACTACTGCGCAAATAGGCATGTCTCTGTAAGGCAAAAAACTCATTTCTGACAAAGTTGCCCAAATGCATCTCAGAAGTGTGCTACTTGTTCCCTGAGTTAGATAACGTCGAGAAACGGTCGTTTCTGCTAGCGCTGTGCTTCTACACATGTACTTGCTGAACGGTGAAAGCGCACAGTAATGCACTTTTCTCCCAGCAAATACACTGCTTCTAAGGAAATGGGAACACACTGAGGAGACACTTGTTGGAGCTACTGTGACTAAAACTGAGCTTCCCTATGCACAGGGAAGCAAGAGAAATGCTGATTTCATCAAGCCCAGTTACATACTCAGAATCTGTACTACTGCGCAAATAGGATTTGTCTCTGTAGGCAAAAAACTCATTTCTGACAAAGTTGCCCAAATGCATCTCAGAAGTGTGCAACTTGTTCCCTGAGTTAGAAAACGTCGAGAACCGTTCGTTTCTGCTAGCGCTGTGCTTCTACACATGTATTTGCTGAACGGTGAAAGCACACAGTAAAGTACTTTTCTCCCAGCAAATACACTGTTTCTAAGGAAATGGGAACACACTGAGGAGACACTTGTGGGAGCTACTGTGACTAAAACTGAGCTTCCCTAAGCACAGGGAAGCAAGAGAAATGCTGATTTCATCAAGCCCAGTTACATACTCAGAATCTGTTGTACTGCGCTAATAGGCATGTCTCTGTAGGCAAAAAACTCATTTCTGACAAAGTTGCCCAAATGCATCTCAAAACTGTGCAACTTGTTCCCTGAGTTAGAAAACGTCGAGAAACGGTCATATCTGCTAACGCTGTGCTTCTACACATGTATTTGCTGAACGGTGAAAGCGCACAGTAATGCACTTTTCTCCCAGCAAATACACTGTTTTTAAGGAAATGGAAACACACTGAGGAGACACTTGTGGGAACTACTGTGACTAAAACTGAGCTTCCCTACGCACAGGGAAGCAAGAGAAATGTTGATTTCATCAAGCCCAGTTACATACTCAGAATCTGTACTACTGCGCAAATAGGATTTGTCTCTGTAGGCAAAAAACTCATTTCTGACAAAGTTGCCCAAATGCATCTCAGAAGTGTGCAACTTGTTCCCTGAGTTAGAAAACGTCGAGAAACGGTCGTATCTGCTAGCGCTGTGCTTCTACACATGTATTTGCTGAACGGTGAAAGCGCACAGTAATGCACTTTTCTCCCAGCAAATACACTGTTTCTAAGGAAATGGGAACACACTGAGGAGACACTTGTGGGAGCTACTGTGACTAAAACTGAGCTTCCCTACGCACAGGGAAGCAAGAGAAATGCTGATTTCATCAAGCCCAGTCACATACTCAGAATCTGTACTACTGCACAAATAGGCATGTTTCTGTAGGCAAAAAACTCATTTCTGACAAAGTTTCCCAAATGCATCTCAGAAGTGTGCAACTTGTACCCTGAGTTAGAAAACATCGAGAAACGTTCGTTTCTGCTAGCGCTGTGCTACTACACATGTATTTGCCGAACGGTGAAAGCGCACAGTAATGCACTTTTCTCCCAGCAAATACACTGTTTCTAAGGAAATGGGAACACACTGAGGAGACACTTGTGGGAGCTACTGTGACTAAAACTGAGCTTCCCTACGCACAGGGAAGCAAGACAAATGCTGATTTCATCAAGCCCAGTTACATACTCAGAATCTGTACTACTGCGCAAATAGGCATGTCTCTTTAGGCAAAAAACTCATTTCTGACAAAGTTGCCCAAATGCATCTCAGAAGTGTGCAACTTGTTCCCTGAGTTAAAAAACGTCGAGAAACGGTCGTTTCTGCTAGCGCTGTGCTTCTACACATGTATTTGCTGAACGGTGAAAGCACACAGTAATGCACTTTTCTCCCAGCAAATAAACTGTTTCAAAGAACTGGGAACACACTGAGGAGACACTTGTGGGAGCTACTGTGACTAAAACTGAGCTTCCCTACGCACAGGGAAGCAAGAGAAATGCTGATTTCATCAAGCCTAGTTACATACTAAGAATCTGTACTACTGCGCAAATAGGCACGTTTCTTTAGGCAAAAAACTCATTTCTGACAAAGTTGCCCAAATGCATCTCAGAAGTGTGCAACTTGGTCCCTGCGTTAAAAAACGTCGAGAAACATTCGTTTCTGCTAGCGCTGTGCTTCTACACATGTATTTGCTGAACGGTGAAAGCTCACAGTATTGCACTTTTCACCCAGCAAATACACTGTTTCTAAGGAAATGGGAACACACTGAGGAGACACTTGTGGGAGCTACTGTGACTAAAACTGAGCTTCCCTACGCACAGGGAAGCAAGAGAAATGCTGATTTCATCCAGCCCAGTTACATACTCAGAATCTGTACTACTGCGCAAATAGGCATGTTTCTGTAGGCAAAAAACTTATTTCTGACAAAGTTTCCCAAATGCATCTCAGAAGTGTGCAACTTGTACCCTGAGTTAGAAAACATCGAGAAACGTTCGTTTCTGCTAGCGCTGTGCTACTACACATGTATTTGCTGAACGGTGAAAGCGCACAGTAATGCACTTTTATCCCAGCGAATACACTGTTTCTAAGGAAATGGGAACACACTGAGGAGACACTTGTGGGAGCTACTGTGACTAAAACTGAGCTTCCCTACGCACAGGGAAGCAAGAGAAATGCTGATTTCATCAAGCCCAGTTACATACTCAGAATCTGTACTACTGCGCAAATAGGCATGTCTCTGTAGGCAAAAAACTCATTTCTGACAAAGTTGCCCAAATGCACCTCAGAAGTGTGCAACTTGTTCCCTGAGTTAGAAAACGTCGAGAAACATTCGTTTCTGCTAGCGCTGTGCTTCTACACATGTACTTGCTGAACGGTGAAAGCGCACAGTAATGCTCTTTTTTAACAGCAAATACACTGTTTCTAAGGAAATGGGAACACACTGAGGAGACACTTGTGGGAGCTACTGTGACTAAAACTGAGCTTCTCTACACACAGGGAAGCAAGAGAAATGCTGATTTCATCAAGCCTAGTTACATAATAAGAATCTGTACTACTGCGCAAATAGGCATGTCTCTTTAGGCAAAAAACTCATTTCTGACAAAGTTGCCCAAATGCATCTCAGAAGTGTGCCACTTGTTCCCTGAGTTAGAAAATGTGGAGAAACGGTCGTTTCTGCTACCGCTGTGCTTCTACACATGTATTTGCTGAAGGGTGAAAGCGCACAGTAATGCACTTTTCTCCCAGCAAATACACTGTTTCTAAGGAAATGGGAACACACTGAGGAGACACTTGTGGGAGCTACTGTGACTAAAACTGAGCTTCCCTACGCACAGGGAAGCAAGAGAAATGCTGATTTCATGAAGCCCAGTTACATACTCAGAATCTGTACTACTGCGCAAATAGGCATGTCTCTGTAGGCAAAAAACTCATTTCTGACAAAGTTGCCCAAATGCATCTCAGAAGTGTGCAACTTGTTCCCTGAATTAGAAAACGTCGAGAAACGGTCGTTTCTGCTGGCGCTGTGCTTCTACACATGTATTTGCTGAACGGTGAAAGCACACAGTAATGCTCTTTTTTAACAGCAAATACACTGTTTCTAAGGAAATGGGAACACACTGAGGAGACACTTGTGGGAGCTACTGTGACTAAAACTGAGCGTCCCTACACTCAGGGAAGCAAGAGAAATGCTGATTTCATCAAACCAGTTACATACTCAGAATCTGTAGTGCTGCGCAAATAGGCATGCCTCTGTAGGCAAAAAGCTTATTTCTGACAAAGTTGCTTAAATGCATCCCAGAAGTGTGCAACTTGTTCCCTGAGTTAGAAAACGTCGAGAAACGGTCGTTTCTGCTAGTGCTGTGCTTCTACACATGTACTTGCTGAACGGTGAATGCGCACAGTAATGTACTTTTCTCCCAGCAAATACACTGTTTCTAAGGAAATGGGAACACACTGAGGAGACACTTGTGGGAGCTACTGTGACTAAAACTGAGCTTCCCTACGCACAGGGAAACAAGAGAAATGCTGATTTCATCAAGCCCAGTTACATACTCAGAATCTGTACTACTGCGCAAATAGGCATGTCTCTTTAGGCAAAAAACTCATTTCTGACAAAGTTACCCAAATGCATCTCAGAAGTGTGCAACTTGTTCCCTGAGTTAGAAAACGTCGAGAAACGGTCGTTTCTGCTAGCGCTGTGCTTCTACACATGTATTTGCTGAACGGTGAAAGCGCACAGTAATGCACTTTTCTCCCAGCAAATACACTGTTTCTAAGGAAATGGGAACACACTGAGGAGACACTTGTGGGAGCTACTGTGACTAAAACTGAGCTTCCCTACGCTCAGGGAAGCAAGAGAAATGCTGATTTCATCAAGCCCAGTTACATACTCAGAATCTGTACTACTGCGCAAATAGGCATGTCTCTGTATGCAAAAAACTCATTTCTGACAAAGTTGCCCAAAAGCATCTCAGAAGTGTGAAACTTGTTCCCTGAGTTAGAAAACGTTGAGAAACGTTCATTTCTGCTAGCGCTGTGCTTCTACACATGTATTTGCTGAACGGTGAAAGCGCACAGTAATGCACTTTTCTCCCAGCAAATACACTGTTTCTAAGGAAATGGGAACACACTGAGGAGACACTTGTGGGAGCTACTGTGACTAAAACTGAGCTTCCCTACGCACAGGGAAGCAAGAGAAATGCTGATTTCATGAAGCCCAGTTACATACTCAGAATCTGTACTACTGCGTAAATAGGCATGTCTCTTTAGGCAAAAAATTCATTTCTGACAAAGTTGCCCAAATGCATCTCAGAAGTGTGCAACTTGTTCCCTGAGTTAGAAAACGTCGAGAAATGTTCGTTTCTGCTAGCGCTGTGCTTCTACACATGTATTTGCTGAAAGGTGAAAGCGCACAGTAATGTGCACTTTTCTCCCAGCAAATACACTGTTTCTAAGGAAATGGGAACACACTGAGGAGACACTTGTGGGAGCTATTGTGACTAAAACTGAGCTTCCCTACGCACAGGGAAGCAAGAGAAATGCTGATTTCATCAAGCCCAGTTACATACTCAGAATCTGTACTACTGCGCAAATAGGCATGTCTCTTTAGGCAAAAAACTCATTTCTGACAAAGTTGCCCAAATGCATCTCAGAAGTGTGCAACTTGTTCCCTGAGTTAGAAAATGTGGAGAAACGGTCGTTTCTGCTACCGCTGTGCTTCTACACATGTATTTGCTGAACGGTGAAAGCGCACAGTAATGCACTTTTCTCCCAGCAAATACACTGTTTCTAAGGAAATGGGAACACACTGAGGAGACACTTGTGGGAGCTACAGTGACTAAAACTGAGCTTCCCTACGCACAGGGAAGCAAGAGAAATGCTGATTTCATCAAGCCCAGTTACATACTCAGAATCTGTACTACTGCGCAAATAGGCATGTCTCTGTAGGCAAAAAACTCATTTCTGACAAAGTTGCCCAAATGCATCTCAGAAGTGTGCAACTTGTTCCCTGAGTTAGAAAACGTCGAGAAACGTTCGTTTCTGCTAGCGCTGTGCTTCTACACATGTATTTGCTGAACGGTGAAAGCGCACAGTAATGCACTTTTCTCCCGGGAAATACACTGTTTCTAAGGAAATGGGAACACACTGAGGAGACACTTGTGGGAGCTACTGTGACTAAAACTGAGCTTCCCTACGCACAGGGAAGAAGAGAAATGCTGATTTCATCAAGCCCAGTTACATACTCAGAATCTGTACTACTGCGCAAATAGGAATGTCTCTTTAGGCTAAAAACTCATTTCTGACAAAGTTGCCCAAATGCATCTCAGAAGTGTGCAACTTGTTCCCTGAGTTAGAAAACGTCGAGAAATGTTCGTTTCTGCTAGCGCTGTGCTTCTACACATGTATTTGCTGAACGGTGAAAGCGCACAGGAATGTGCACTTTTCTCCCAGCAAATACACTGTTTCTAAGGAAATGGGAACACACGGAGGAGACACTTGTGGGAGCTACTGTGACTAAAACTGAGCTTCCCTCCACACAGGAAGCAAGAGAAATGCTGATTTCATCAAGCCCAGTTACATACTCAGAATCTGTACTACTGCGCAAATAGGCATGTCTCCGTAGGCAAAAAACTCATTTCTGATAAAGTTGCCCAAATGCATCTCAGAAGTGTGCAACTTGTTCTCTGAGTTAGAAAACGTGGAGACACGGTCTTTTCTGCTAGCGCTGTGCTTCTACACATGTACTTGCTGAACGGTGAAAGTGCACAGTAATGCACTATTCTCCCAGCAAATACACTGTTTCTAAGGAAATGGGAACACACTGAGGAGAAACTTGTGGGAGCTACTGTGACTAAAACTGAGCTTCCCTATGCACAGGGAAGCAAGAGAAATGCTGATTTCATCAAGCCCAGTTACATACTCAGAATCTGTACTACTGCGCAAATAGGCATGTGTCTTTAGGCAAAAAATTCATTTCTGACAAAGTTGCCCAAATGCATCTCAGAAGTGTGCAACTTGTTCCCTGAGTTAGAAAACGTTGAGAAACGGTCATATCTGCTAACGCTGTGCTTCTACACATGTATTTGCTGAACGGTGAAAGCGCACAGTAATGCACTTTTCTCCCAGCAAATACACTGTTTCTAAGGAAATGGGAACACACTGAGGAGACACTTGTGGGAGCTACTGTGACTAAAACTGAGCTTCCCTACGCACAGGGAAGCAAGAGAAATGCTGATTTCATCAAGCCCAGTTACATACTCAGAATCTGTACTACTGCGCAAATAGGCATGTCTCTCTGTAGGCAAAAAACTCATTTCTGACAAAGTTGCCCAAATTCATCTCAGAAGTGTGCAACTTGTTCCCTGAGTTAGAAAACGTCGAGAAACGGTCATATCTGCTAACGCTGTGCTTCTACACATGTATTTGCTGAACGGTGAAAGCACACAGTAATGCACTTTTCTCCCAGCAAATACACTGTTTCTAAGGAACTGGGAACACACTGAGGAGACACTTGTGGGAGCTACTGTGACTAAAACTGAGCTTCCCTACGCACAGGGAAGCAAGAGAAATGCTGATTTCATCAAGCCCAGTTACATACTCAGAATCTGTACTACTGCGCAAATAGGCATGTCTCTGTAGGCAAAAAACTCATTTCTGACAAAGTTGCCCAAATGCATCTCAGAAGTGTGCAACTTGTTCCCTGAGTTAGAAAACGTCGAGAAACGTTCATTTCTGCTTGCGCTGTGCTTCTACACATGTATTTGCTGAACGGCGAAAGCGTACAGTAATGCACTTTTCTCCCAGCAAATACACTGTTTCTATGGAAATGGGAACTCACTGAGGAGACACATGTGGGAGCTACTGTGACTAAAACTGAGCTTCCCTACGCACAGGGAAGCAAGAGAAATGCAGATTTCATCAAGCCCAGTTACATACTCAGAATCTGTACTACTGCGCAAATAGGCATGTCTCTTTAGGCAAAAACTCATTTCTGACAAAGTTGCCCAAAAGCATCTCAGAAGTGTGCAACTTGTTCCCTGAGTTAGAAAACGTCGAGAAACGGTCATATCTGCTAACGCTGTGCTTCTACACATGTATTTGCTGAACGGTGAAAGCGCACAGTAATGACTTTTCTCCCAGCAAATACACTGCTTCTAAGGAAATGGGAACACACTGAGGAGACACTTGTGGGAGCTACTGTTACTAAAACTGAGCTTCCCTACGCACAGGGAAGCAAGAGAAATGCTGATTTTATCAAGCCCAGTTACATACTCAGAATCTGTACTACTGCGCAAATAGGCATGTCTCTGTAGGCAAAAAACTCATTTCTGACAAAGTTGCCCAAATGCATCTCAGAAGTGTGCAACTTGTTCCCTGAGTTAGAAAACGTCGAGAAACGTTCGTTTCTGCTTGCGCTGTGCTTCTACACATGTATTTGCTGAACGGCGAAAGTGTACAGTAATGCACTTTTCTCCCAGCAAATACACTGTTTCTAAGGAAATGGGAACTCACTGAGGAGACACTTGTGGGAGCTACTGTGACTAAAACTGAGCTTCCCTACGCACAGGGAAGCAAGAGAAATGCTGATTTCATCAAGCCCAGTTACATACTCAGAATCTGTACTACTGCGCAAATAGGCATGTCTCTTTAGGCAAAAAACTCATTTCTGACAAAGTTGCCCAAATGCATCTCAGAAGTGTGCAACTTGTTCCCTGAGTTAGAAAATGTGGAGAAACGGTCGTTTCTGCTACCGCTGTGCTTCTACACATGTATTTGCTGAACGGTGAAAGCGCACAGTAATGCACTTTTCTCCCAGCAAATACACTGTTTCTAAGGAAATGGGAACACACTGAGGAGACACTTGTGGGAGCTACAGTGACTAAAACTGAGCTTCCCTACGCACAGGGAAGCAAGAGAAATGCTGATTTCATCAAGCCCAGTTACATACTCAGAATCTGTACTACTGCGCAAATAGGCATGTCTCTGTAGGCAAAAAACTCATTTCTGACAAAGTTGCCCAAATGCATCTCAGAAGTGTGCAACTTGTTCCCTGAGTTAGAAAACGTCGAGAAACGTTCGTTTCTGCTAGCGCTGTGCTTCTACACATGTATTTGCTGAACGGTGAAAGCGCACAGTAATGCACTTTTCTCCCGGGAAATACACTGTTTCTAAGGAAATGGGAACACACTGAGGAGACACTTGTGGGAGCTACTGTGACTAAAACTGAGCTTCCCTACGCACAGGGAAGAAGAGAAATGCTGATTTCATCAAGCCCAGTTACATACTCAGAATCTGTACTACTGCGCAAATAGGAATGTCTCTTTAGGCTAAAAACTCATTTCTGACAAAGTTGCCCAAATGCATCTCAGAAGTGTGCAACTTGTTCCCTGAGTTAGAAAACGTCGAGAAATGTTCGTTTCTGCTAGCGCTGTGCTTCTACACATGTATTTGCTGAACGGTGAAAGCGCACAGGAATGTGCACTTTTCTCCCAGCAAATACACTGTTTCTAAGGAAATGGGAACACACGGAGGAGACACTTGTGGGAGCTACTGTGACTAAAACTGAGCTTCCCTCCACACAGGAAGCAAGAGAAATGCTGATTTCATCAAGCCCAGTTACATACTCAGAATCTGTACTACTGCGCAAATAGGCATGTCTCCGTAGGCAAAAAACTCATTTCTGATAAAGTTGCCCAAATGCATCTCAGAAGTGTGCAACTTGTTCTCTGAGTTAGAAAACGTGGAGACACGGTCTTTTCTGCTAGCGCTGTGCTTCTACACATGTACTTGCTGAACGGTGAAAGTGCACAGTAATGCACTATTCTCCCAGCAAATACACTGTTTCTAAGGAAATGGGAACACACTGAGGAGAAACTTGTGGGAGCTACTGTGACTAAAACTGAGCTTCCCTATGCACAGGGAAGCAAGAGAAATGCTGATTTCATCAAGCCCAGTTACATACTCAGAATCTGTACTACTGCGCAAATAGGCATGTGTCTTTAGGCAAAAAATTCATTTCTGACAAAGTTGCCCAAATGCATCTCAGAAGTGTGCAACTTGTTCCCTGAGTTAGAAAACGTTGAGAAACGGTCATATCTGCTAACGCTGTGCTTCTACACATGTATTTGCTGAACGGTGAAAGCGCACAGTAATGCACTTTTCTCCCAGCAAATACACTGTTTCTAAGGAAATGGGAACACACTGAGGAGACACTTGTGGGAGCTACTGTGACTAAAACTGAGCTTCCCTACGCACAGGGAAGCAAGAGAAATGCTGATTTCATCAAGCCCAGTTACATACTCAGAATCTGTACTACTGCGCAAATAGGCATGTCTCTCTGTAGGCAAAAAACTCATTTCTGACAAAGTTGCCCAAATTCATCTCAGAAGTGTGCAACTTGTTCCCTGAGTTAGAAAACGTCGAGAAACGGTCATATCTGCTAACGCTGTGCTTCTACACATGTATTTGCTGAACGGTGAAAGCACACAGTAATGCACTTTTCTCCCAGCAAATACACTGTTTCTAAGGAACTGGGAACACACTGAGGAGACACTTGTGGGAGCTACTGTGACTAAAACTGAGCTTCCCTACGCACAGGGAAGCAAGAGAAATGCTGATTTCATCAAGCCCAGTTACATACTCAGAATCTGTACTACTGCGCAAATAGGCATGTCTCTGTAGGCAAAAAACTCATTTCTGACAAAGTTGCCCAAATGCATCTCAGAAGTGTGCAACTTGTTCCCTGAGTTAGAAAACGTCGAGAAACGTTCATTTCTGCTTGCGCTGTGCTTCTACACATGTATTTGCTGAACGGCGAAAGCGTACAGTAATGCACTTTTCTCCCAGCAAATACACTGTTTCTATGGAAATGGGAACTCACTGAGGAGACACATGTGGGAGCTACTGTGACTAAAACTGAGCTTCCCTACGCACAGGGAAGCAAGAGAAATGCAGATTTCATCAAGCCCAGTTACATACTCAGAATCTGTACTACTGCGCAAATAGGCATGTCTCTTTAGGCAAAAACTCATTTCTGACAAAGTTGCCCAAAAGCATCTCAGAAGTGTGCAACTTGTTCCCTGAGTTAGAAAACGTCGAGAAACGGTCATATCTGCTAACGCTGTGCTTCTACACATGTATTTGCTGAACGGTGAAAGCGCACAGTAATGACTTTTCTCCCAGCAAATACACTGCTTCTAAGGAAATGGGAACACACTGAGGAGACACTTGTGGGAGCTACTGTTACTAAAACTGAGCTTCCCTACGCACAGGGAAGCAAGAGAAATGCTGATTTTATCAAGCCCAGTTACATACTCAGAATCTGTACTACTGCGCAAATAGGCATGTCTCTGTAGGCAAAAAACTCATTTCTGACAAAGTTCCCCAAATGCATCTCAGAAGTGTGCAACTTGTTCCCTGATTTAGAAAACGTCGAGAAACGGTCATATCTGCTAGTGCTGTGCTTCTACACATGTATTTGCTGAACGGTGAAAGCGCACATTAATGCACTTTTCTCCCAGGAAATACACTGTTTCTAAGGAAATGGGAACACACTGAGGATACACTTGTGGGAGCTACTGTGACTAAAACTGAGCTTCCCTATGCACAGGGAAGCAAGAGAAATGCTGATTTCATCAAGCCCAGTTACATACTCAGAATCTGTACTACTGCGAAAATAGGCATGAATCTGTAGGCAAAAAACTCATTTCTGACAAAGTTGCCCAAATGCATCTCAGAAGTGTGCAACTTGTTCCCTGAGTTAGAAAATGTCGAGAAACGTTCGTTTCTGTTAGCGCTGTGCTTCTACACATGTATTTGCTGAACGGTGAAAGCACACAGTAATGCACTTTTCTCCCAGCAAATACACTGTTTCTAAGGAAATGGGAACACACTGAGGAGACACTTGTGGGAGCTACTGTGACTAAAACTGAGCTTCCCTACGCACAGGGAAGCAAGAGAAATGCTGATTTCATCAAGCCCAGTTACATACTCAGAATCTGTACTACTGCGCAAATAGGCATGTCTTTGTAGGCAAAAAACTCATTTCTGACAATGTTGCCCAAATGCATCTCAGAAGTGTGCAACTTGTTCCCTGAGTTAGAAAACGTCGAGAACCGTTCGTTTCTGCTAGCGCTGTGCTTCTACACATGTATTTGCTGTACGGTGAAAGCACACAGCAAAGTACTTTTCTCCCAGCAAATACACTGTTTCTAAGGAAATGGGAACACACTGAGGAGACACTTGTGGGAGCTACTGTGACTAAAACTGAGCTTCCCTAAGCACAGGGAAGCAAGAGAAATGCTGATTTCATCAAGCCCAGTTACATACTCGGAATCTGTTCTACTGCGCAAATAGGCATGTCTCTCTAGGCAAAAAACTCATTTCTGACAAAGTTGCCCAAATGCATCTCAAAACTGTGCAACTTGTTCCCTGAGTTAGAAAACGTCGAGAAACGGTCATATCTGCTAACGCTGTGCTTCTACACATGTATTTGCTGAACGGTGAAAGCGCACAGTAATGCACTTTTCTCCCAGCAAATACACTTTTTCTAAGGAAATGGGAACACACTGAGGAGACACCTGTGGGAGCTACTGTGACTAAAACTGAGCTTCTCTACGCACAGGGAAGCAAGAGAAATGCTGATTTCATCAAGCCCAGTTACATACTCAGAATCTGTACTACTGCGCAAATAGGCATGTCTCTTTAGGCAAAAAACTCATTTCTGACAAAGTTGCCCAAATGCATCTCAGAAGTGTGCATCTTGTTCCCTGAGTTAGAAAACGTCGAGAAACGTTCGTTTCTGATAGCGCTGTGCTTCTACACATGTATTTGCTGAACGGTGAAAGCGCACAGTAATGTACTTTTCTCCCAGCAAATACACTGTTTCTAAGGAAATGGGAACACACTGAGGAGACACTTGTGGGAGCTACTGTGACTAAAACTTAGCTTCCCTACGCCCAGGGAAGCAAGAGAAATGCTGATTTCATCAAGCCCAGTTACATACTCAGAATCTGTACTACTGCGCAAATAGGCATGTCTCTGTAGGCAAAAAACTCATTTCTGACAAAGTTGCCCAAATGCATCTCAGAAGTGTGCAACTTGTTCCCTGAGTTAGAAAACATCGAGAAACGGTCATATCTGCTAACGCTGTGCTTCTACACATGTATTTGCTGAACGGTGAAAGCGCACAGTAATGCACTTTTCTCCCAGCAAATACACTGTTTCTAAGGAAATGGGAACACACTGAGGAGACACTTGTGGGAGCTACTGTGACTAAAACTGAGCTTCCCTACGCACAGGGAAGCAAGAGAAATGCTGATTTCATCAAGCCCAGTTACATACTCAGAATCTGTACTACTGCGCAAATAGGCATGTCTCTGTAGGCAAAAAACTCATTTCTGACAAAGTTGCCCAAATGCATCTCAGAAGTGTGCAACTTGTTCCCTGAGTTAGAAAACGTCGAGAAACGGTCATATCTGCTAACGCTGTGCTTCTACACATGTATTTGCTGAACGGTGAAAGCACACAGTAATGCACTTTTCTCCCAGCAAATACACTGTTTCTAAGGAACTGGGAACACACTGAGGAGACACTTGTGGGAGCTACTGTGACTAAAACTGAGCTTCCCTACGCACAGGGAAGCAAGAGAAATGCTGATTTCATCCAGCCCAGTTACATACTCAGAATCTGTACTAGTGCGCAAATAGGCATGTCTCTGTAGGCAAAAAACTCATTTCTGACAAAGTTGCCCAAATGCATCTCAGAAGTGTGCAACTTGTTCCCTGAGTTAGAAAACGTCGAGAAACGTTCGTTTCTGCTTGCACTGTGCTTCTACACATGTATTTGCTGAACGGCGAAAGTGTACAGTAATGCACTTTTCTCCCAGCAAATACACTGTTTCTAAGGAAATGGGAACTCACTGAGGAGACACTTGTGGGAGCTACTGTGACTAAAACTGAGCTTCCCTATGCACAGGGAAGCAAGAGAAATGCTGATTTCATCAAGCCCAGTTACATACTCAGAATCTGTACTACTGCGCAAATAGGCATGTCTCTTTAGGCAAAAACTCATTTCTGACAAAGTTGCCCAAAAGCATCTCAGAAGTGTGCAACTTGTTCCCTGAGTTAGAAAACGTCGAGAAACGGTCATATCTGCTAACGCTGTGCTTCTACAAATGTATTTGCTAAACGGTGAAAGCGCACAGTAATGCACTTTTCTCCCAGCAAATACACTGCTTCTAAGGAAATGGGAACACACTGAGGAGACACTTGTGGGAGCTACTGTTACTAAAACTGAGCTTCCCTACGCACAGGGAAGCAGGAGAAATGCTGATTTCATCAAGCCCAGTTACATACTCAGAATCTGTACTACTGCGCAAATAGGCATGTCTCTGTAGGCAAAAAACTCATTTCTGACAAAGTTGCCCAAATGCATCTCAGAAGTGTGCAACTTGTTCCCTGATTTAGAAAACGTCGAGAAACGGTCATATCTGCTAGTGCTGTGCTTCTACACATGTATTTGCTGAACGGTGAAAGTGCACAGTAATGCACTTTTCTCCCAGCAAATACACTGTTTCTAAGGAAATGGGAACACACTGAGGAGACACTTGTGGGAGCTACTGTGACTAAAACTGAGCTTCCCTACGCACAGGGAAGCAAGAGAAATGCTGATTTCATCAAGCCCAGTTACATACTCAGAATCTGTACTACTGCGCAAATAGGCATGTCTCTGTAAGGCAAAAAACTCATTTCTGACAAAGTTGCCCAAATGCATCTCAGAAGTGTGCAACTTGTTCCCTGAGTTAGACAACGTCGAGAAACATTCGTTTCTGCTAGCGCTGTGCTTCTACACATGTATTTGCTGAACGGTGAAAGCGCACAGTAATGCACTTTTCTCCCAGCAAATACACTGTTTCTAAGGAAATGGGAACACACTGAGGAGACACTTGTGGGAGCTACTGTGACTAAAACTGAGCTTCCCTACGCACAGGGAAGCAAGAGAAATGCTGATTTCATCAAGCCCAGTTACATACTCAGAATCTGTACTACTGCGCAAATAGGCATGAATCTGTAGGCAAAAAACTCATTTCTGACAAAGTTGCCCAAATGCATCTCAGAAGTGTGCAACTTGTTCCCTGAGTTAGAAAACGTCGAGAAACGGTCATTTCTGCTAGCGCTGTGCTTCTACACATGTATTTGCTGGACGGTGAAAGCCCACAGGAATGTGCACTTTTCTCCCAGCAAATACACTGTTTCTATGGAAATGGGAACACACTGAGGAGACACTTGTGGGAGCTACTGTGACTAAAACTGAGCTTCCCTACGCACAGGGAAGCAAGAGAAATGCTGATTTCATCAAGCCCAGTTACATACTCAGAATCTGTACTACTGCGCAAATATGCATGTCTCTTTAGGCAAAAAACTCATTTCTGACAAAGTTGCCCAAATGCATCTCAGAAGTGTGCAACTTGTTCCCTGAGTTAGAAAACGTTGAGAAACGGTCGTTTCTGCTAGCGCTGTGCTTCTACACATGTACTTGCTGAACGGTGAAAGTGCACAGTAATGCACTTTTCTCCCAGCAAATACACTGTTTCTAAGGAAATGGGAACACACTGAGGAGACACTTGTGGGAGCTACTGTGACTAACACTGAGCTTCCCTATGCACAGGGAAGCAAGAGAAATGCTGATTTCATCAAGCCCAGTTACATACTCAGAATCTGTACTACTGCGCAAATAGGCATGTCTCTTTAGGCAAAAAACTCATTTCTGACAAAGTTGCCCAAATGCATCTCAGAAGTGTGCATCTTGTTCCCTGAGTTAGAAAACGTCGAGAAACGTTCGTTTCTGATAGCGCTGTGCTTCTACACATGTATTTGCTGAACGGTGAAAGCGCACAGTAATGCACTTTTCTCCCAGCAAATACACTGTTTCTAAGGAAATGGGAACACACTGAGGAGACACTTGTGGGAGCTACTGTGACTAAAACTGAGCTTCCCTACGCACAGGGAAGCAAGAGAAATGCTGATTTCATCAAGCCCAGTTACATACTCAGAATCTGTACTACTGCGCAAATAGGCATGTCTCTGTAGGCAAAAAACTCATTTCTGACAAAGTTGCCCAAATGCATCTCAGAAGTGTGCAACTTGTTCCCTGAGTTAGAAAACGTCGAGAAACGGTCATATCTGCTAACGCTGTGCTTCTACACATGTATTTGCTGAACGGTGAAAGCACACAGTAATGCACTTTTCTCCCAGCAAATACACTGTTTCTAAGGAACTGGGAACACACTAAGGAGACACTTGTGGGAGCTACTGTGACTAAAACTGAGCTTCCCTACGCACAGGGAAGCAAGAGAAATGCTGATTTCATCCAGCAGAGTTACATACTCAGAATCTGTACTAGTGCGCAAATAGGCATGTCTCTGTAGGCAAAAAACTCATTTCTGACAAAGTTGCCCAAATGCATCTCAGAAGTGTGCAACTTGTTCCCTGAGTTAGAAAACGTCGAGAAACGTTCGTTTCTGCTTGCGCTGTGCTTCTACACATGTATTTGCTGAACGGCGAAAGTGTACAGTAATGCACTTTTCTCCCAGCAAATACACTGTTTCTAAGGAAATGGGAACTCACTGAGGAGACACTTGTGGGAGCTACTGTGACTAAAACTGAGCTTCCCTACGCACAGGGAAGCAAGAGAAATGCTGATTTCATCAAGCCCAGTTACATACTCAGAATCTGTACTACTGCGCAAATAGGCATGTCTCTTTAGGCAAAAACTCATTTCTGACAAAGTTGCCCAAAAGCATCTCAGAAGTGTGCAACTTGTTCCCTGAGTTAGAAAACGTCGAGAAACGGTCATATCTGCTAACGCTGTGCTTCTACAAATGTATTTGCTAAACGGTGAAAGCGCACAGTAATGCACTTTTCTCCCAGCAAATACACTGCTTCTAAGGAAATGGGAACACACTGAGGAGACACTTGTGGGAGCTACTGTTACTAAAACTGAGCTTCCCTACGCACAGGGAAGCAGGAGAAATGCTGATTTCATCAAGCCCAGTTACATACTCAGAATCTGTACTACTGCGCAAATAGGCATGTCTCTGTAAGGCAAAAAACTCATTTCTGACAAAGTTGCCCAAATGCATCTCAGAAGTGTGCTACTTGTTCCCTGAGTTAGAAAACGTCGAGAAACGGTCGTTTCTGCTAGCGCTGTGCTTCTACACATGTACTTGCTGAACGGTGAAAGCGCACAGTAAAGCACTTTTCTCCCAGCAAATACACTGTTTCTAAGGAAATGGGAACACACTGAGGAGACACTTGTGGGAGCTACTGTGACTAAAACTGAGCTTTCCTACGCACAGGGAAGCAAGAGAAATGCTAATTTCATCAAGCCCAGTTACATACACAGAATCTGTACTACTGCGCAAATAGGCATGTCTCTATAGGCAAAAAACTCATTTCTGACAAATTTGCCCAAATGCATCTCAGAAGTGTGCAACTTGTTCCCTGAGTTAGAAAACGTCGAGAAACGGTCGTTTCTGCTAGCGCTGTGCTTCTACACATGTATTTGCTGAACGGCGAAAGTGTACAGTAATGCACTTTTCTCCCAGCAAATACACTGTTTCTAAGGAAATGGGAACTCACTGAGGAGACACTTGTGGGAGCTACTGTGACTAAAACTGAGCTTCCCTACGCACAGGGAAGCAAGAGAAATGCTGATTTCATCAAGCCCAGTTACATACTCAGAATCTGTACTACTGCGCAAATAGGCATGTCTCTTTAGGCAAAAACTCATTTCTGACAAAGTTGCCCAAAAGCATCTCAGAAGTGTGCAACTTGTTCCCTGAGTTAGAAAACGTCGAGAAACGGTCATATCTGCTAACGCTGTGCTTCTACAAATGTATTTGCTAAACGGTGAAAGCGCACAGTAATGCACTTTTCTCCCAGCAAATACACTGCTTCTAAGGAAATGGGAACACACTGAGGAGACACTTGTGGGAGCTACTGTTACTAAAACTGAGCTTCCCTACGCACAGGGAAGCAGGAGAAATGCTGATTTCATCAAGCCCAGTTACATACTCAGAATCTGTACTACTGCGCAAATAGGCATGTCTCTGTAAGGCAAAAAACTCATTTCTGACAAAGTTGCCCAAATGCATCTCAGAAGTGTGCTACTTGTTCCCTGAGTTAGAAAACGTCGAGAAACGGTCGTTTCTGCTAGCGCTGTGCTTCTACACATGTACTTGCTGAACGGTGAAAGCGCACAGTAATGCACTTTTCTCCCAGCAAAAACACTGTTTCTAAGGAAATGGGAACACACTGAGGAGACACTTGTGGGAGCTACTGTGACTAAAACTGAGCTTTCCTACGCACAGGGAAGCAAGAGAAATGCTAATTTCATCAAGCCCAGTTACATATACAGAATCTGTACTACTGCGCAAATAGGCATGTCTCTATAGGCAAAAAACTCATTTCTGACAAATTTGCCCAAATGCATCTCAGAAGTGTGCAACTTGTTCCCTGAGTTAGAAAACGTCGAGAAACGGTCGTTTCTGCTAGCGCTGTGCTTCTACACATGTATTTGCCGAACGGTGAAAGCACACAGTAATGCACTTTTCTCCCAGCAAATACACTGTTTCTAAGGAAATGGGAACACACTGAGGAGACACTTGTGGGAGCTACTGTGACTAAAACGGAGCTTCCCTAAGCACAGGGAAGCAAGAGAAATGCTGATTTCATCAAGCCCAGTTACATACTCAGAATCTGTTCTACTGCGCAAATAGGCATGTCTCTGTAGGCAAAAAACTCATTTCTGACAAAGTTGCCCAAATGCATCTCAGAAGTGTGCAACTTGTTCCCTGAGTTAGAAAATGTCGAGAAGCGTTCGTTTCTGTTAGCGCTGTGCTTCTACACATGTATTTGCTGAACGGTGAAAGCGCACAGTAATGCACTTTTCTCCCAGCAAATACACTGTTTCTAAGGAAATGGGAACACACTGAGGAGACACTTGTGGGAGCTACTGTGACTAAAACTGAGCTTCCCTACGCACAGGGAAGCAAGAGAAATGCTGATTACATCAAGCCCAGTTACATACTCAGAATCTGTACTACTGCGCAAATAGGCATGAATCTGTAGGCAAAAAACTCATTTCTGACAAAGTTGCCCAAATGCATCTCAGAAGTGTGCAACTTGTTCCCTGAGTTAGAAAACGTCGAGAAACGGTCATTTCTGCTAGCGCTGTGCTTCTACACATGTATTTGCTGAACGGTGAAACCCACAGGAATGTGCACTTTTCTCCCAGCAAATACACTGTTTCTATGGAAATGGGAACACACTGAGGAGACACTTGTGGGAGCTACTGTGACTAAAACTGAGCTTCCCTACGCACAGGGAAGCAAGAGAAATGCTGATTTCATCAAGCCCAGTTACATACTCAGAATCTGTACTACTGCGCAAATATGCATGTCTCTTTAGGCAAAAAACTCATTTCTGACAAAGTTGCCCAAATGCATCTCAGAAGTGTGCAACTTGTTCCCTGAGTTAGAAAACGTCGAGAAACGGTCGTTTCTGCTAGCGCTGTGCTTCTACACATGTACTTGCTGAACGGTGAAAGTGCACAGTAATGCACTTTTCTCCCAGCAAATACACTGTTTATAAGGAAATGGGAACACACTGAGGAGACACTTGTGGGAGCTACTGTGACTAACACTGAGCTTCCCTATGCACAGGGAAGCAAGAGAAATGCTGATTTCATCAAGCCCAGTTACATACTCAGAATCTGTACTACTGCGCAAATAGGCATGTCTCTTTAGGCAAAAAACTCATTTCTGACAAAGTTGCCCAAATGCATCTCAGAAGTGTGCATCTTGTTCCCTGAGTTAGAAAACGTCGAGAAACGTTCGTTTCTGATAGCGCTGTGCTTCTACACATGTATTTGCTGAACGGTAAAAGCGCACAGTAATGTACTTTTCTCCCAGCAAATACACTGTTTCTAAGGAAATGGGAACACACTGAGGAGACACTTGTGGGAGCTACTGTGACTAAAACTGAGCTTCCCTACGCCCAGAAAAGCAAGAGAAATGCTGATTTCATCAAGCCCAGTTACATACTCAGAATCTGTACTACTGCGCAAATAGGCATGTCTCTGTAGGCAAAAAACTCATTTCTGACAAAGTTGCCCAAATGCATCTCAGAAGTGTGCAACTTGTTCCCTGAGTTTGAAAACATCGAGAAACGGTCATATCTGCTAACGCTGTGCTTCTACACATGTATTTGCTGAACGGTGAAAGCGCACAGTAATGCACTTTTCTCCCAGCAAATACACTGTTTCTAAGGAAATGGGAACACACTGAGGAGACACTTGTGGGAGCTACTGTGACTAAAACTGAGCTTCCCTACGCACAGGGAAGCAAGAGAAATGCTGATTTCATCAAGCCCAGTTACATACTCAGAATCTGTACTACTGCGCAAATAGGCATGTCTCTGTAGGCAAAAAACTCATTTCAGACAAAGTTGCCCAAATGCATCTCAGAAGTGTGCAACTTGTTCCCTGAGTTAGAAAACGTCGAGAAACGGTCATATCTGCTAACGCTGTGCTTCTACACATGTATTTGCTGAACGGTGAAAGCACACAGTAATGCACTTTTCTCCCAGCAAATACACTGTTTCTAAGGAACTGGGAACACACTAAGGAGACACTTGTGGGAGCTACTGTGACTAAAACTGAGCTTCCCTACGCACAGGGAAGCAAGAGAAATGCTGATTTCATCAAGCCCAGTTACATACTCAGAATCTGTACTACTGCGCAAATAGGCATGTCTCTGTAGGCAAAAAACTCATTTCTGACAAAGTTGCCCAAATGCATCTCAGAAGTGTGCAACTTGTTCCCTGAGTTAGAAAACGTCGAGAAACGTTCGTTTCTGCTAGCGCTGTGCTTCTACACATGTATTTGCTGAACGGCGAAAGTGTACATTAATGCACTTTTCTCCCAGCAAATACACTGTTTCTAAGGAAATGGGAACTCACTGAGGAGACACTTGTGGGAGCTACTGTGACTAAAACTGAGCTTCCCTACGCACAGGGAAGCAAGAGAAATGCTGATTTCATCAAGCCCAGTTACATACTCAGAATCTGTACTACTGCCCAAATAGGCATGTCTCTTTAGGCAAAAACTCATTTCTGACAAAGTTGCCCAAAAGCATCTCAGAAGTGTGCAACTTGTTCCCTGAGTTAGAAAACGTCGAAAAACGGTCATATCTGCTAACGCTGTGCTTCTACACATGTATTTGCTAAACGGTGAAAGCGCACAGTAATGACTTTTCTCCCAGCAAATACACTGCTTCTAAGGAAATGGGAACACACTGAGGAGACACTTGTGGGAGCTACTGTTACTAAAACTGAGCTTCCCTACGCACAGGGAAGCAAGAGAAATGCTGATTTCATCAAGCCCAGTTACATACTCAGAATCTGTACTACTGCGCAAATAGGCATGTCTCTTTAGGCAAAAAACTCATTTCTGACAAAGTTGCCCAAATGCATCTCAGAAGTGTGCAACTTGTTCCCTGATTTAGAAAACGTCGAGAAACGGTCATATCTGCTAGTGCTGTGCTTCTACACATGTATTTGCTGAACGGTGAAAGTGCACAGTAATGCACTTTTCTCCCAGCAAATACACTGTTTCTAAGGAAATGGGAACACACTGAGGAGACACTTGTGGGAGCTACTGTGACTAAAACTGAGCTTCCCTACGCACAGGGAAGCAAGAGAAATGCTGATTTCATCAAGCCCAGTTACATACTCAGAATCTGTACTACTGCGCAAATAGGCATGTCTCTGTAAGGCAAAAAACTCATTTCTGACAAAGTTGCCCAAATGCATCTCAGAAGTGTGCTACTTGTTCCCTGAGTTAGAAAACGTCGAGAAACGGTCGTTTCTGCTAGCGCTGTGCTTCTACACATGTACTTGCTGAACGGTGAAAGCGCACAGTAATGCACTTTTCTCCCAGCAAATACACTGTTTCTAAGGAAATGGGAACACACTGAGGAGACACTTGTGGGAGCTACTGTGACTAAAACTGAGCTTTCCTATGCACAGGGAAGCAAGAGAAATGCTGATTTCATCAAGCCCAGTTACATACTCAGAATCTGTACTACTGCGCAAATAGGCATGTCTTTGTAGGCAAAAAACTCATTTCTGACAATGTTGCCCAAATGCATCTCAGAAGTGTGCAACTTGTTCCCTGAGTTAGACAACGTCGAGAAACATTCGTTTCTGCTAGCGCTGTGCTTCTACACATGTATTTGCTGAACGGTGAAAGCGCACAGTAATGCGCTTTTCTCCCAGCAAATACACTGTTTCTAAGGAAATGGGAACACACTGAGGAGACACTTGTGGGAGCTACTGTGACTAAAACTGAGCTTCCCTACGCACAGGGAAGCAAGAGAAATGCTGATTTCATCAAGCCCAGTTACATACTCAGAATCTGTACTACTGCGCAAATAGGCATGAATCTGTAGGCAAAAAACTCATTTCTGACAAAGTTGCCCAAATGCATCTCAGAAGTGTGCAACTTGTTCCCTGAGTTAGAAAACGTCGAGAACCGTTCGTTTCTGCTAGCGCTGTGCTTCTACACATGTTTTTGCTGAACGGTGAAAGCACACAGTAAAGTACTTTTCTCCCAGCAAATACACTGTTTCTAAGGAAATGGGAACACACTGAGGAGACACTTGTGGGAGCTACTGTGACTAAAACTGAGCTTCCCTAAGCACAGGGAAGCAAGAGAAATGCTGATTTCATCAAGCCCAGTTACATACTCAGAATCTGTTCTACTGCGCAAATAGGCATGTCTCTCTAGGCAAAAAACTCATTTCTGACAAAGTTGCCCAAATGCATCTCAAAACTGTGCAACTTGTTCCCTGAGTTAGAAAACGTCGAGAAACGGTCATATCTGCTAACGCTGTGCTTCTACACATGTATTTGCTGAACGGTGAAAGCGCACAGTAATGCACTTTTCTCCCAGCAAATACACTGTTTCTAAGGAAATGGGAACACACTGAGGAGACACTTGTGGGAGCTACTGTGACTAAAACTGAGCTTCTCTACGCACAGGGAAGCAAGAGAAATGCTGATTTCATCAAGCCCAGTTACATACTCAGAATCTGTACTACTGCGCAAATAGGATTTGTCTCTGTAGGCAAAAAACTCATTTCTGACAAAGTTGCCCAAATGCATCTCAGAAGTGTGCAACTTGTTCCCTGAGTTAGAAAACGTCGAGAAATGGTCGTATCTGCTAGCGCTGTGCTTCTACACATGTATTTGCTGAACGGTGAAAGCGCACAGTAATGCACTTTTCTCCCAGCAAATACACTGTTTCTAAGGAAATGGGAACACACTGAGGAGACACTTGTGGGAGCTACAGTGACTAAAACTGAGCTTCCCTACGCACAGGGAAGCAAGAGAAATGCTGATTTCATCAAGCCCAGTTACATACTCAGAATCTCTACTACTGCGCAAATAGGCATGTCTCTGTAGGCAAAAAACTCATTTCTGACAAAGTTGCCCAAATGCATCTCAGAAGTGTGCAAATTGTTCCCTGAGTTAGAAAACGTCGAGAAACTGTCATATCTGCTAGCGCTGTGCTTCTACACATGTATTTGCTGAACGGTGAAAGCGCACAGTAATGCACTTCTCTCCCAGCAAATACACTGTTTCTAAGGAAATGGGAAAACACTGAGGAGACACTTGTGGGAGCTACTGTGACTAAAACTGAGCTTCCCTACGCACAGGGAAGCAAGAGAAATGCTGATTTCATCAAGCCCAGTTACATACTCAGAATCTGTACTACTGCGCAAATAGGCATGTCTTTGTAGGCAAAAAACTCATTTCTGACAATGTTGCCCAAATACATCTCAGAAGTGTGCAACTTGTTCCCTGAGTTAGAAAACGTCGAGAACCGTTCGTTTCTGCTAGCGCTGTGCTTCTACACATGTTTTTGCTGAACGGTGAAAGCACACAGTAAAGTACTTTTCTCCCAGCAAATACACTGTTTCTAAGCAAATGGGAACACACTGAGGAGACACTTGTGGGAGCTACTGTGACTGAAACTGAGCTTCCCTAAGCAAAGGAAAGCAAGAGAAATGCTGATTTCATCAAGCCCAGTTACATACTCAGAATCTGTTCTACTGCGCAAATAGGCATGTCTCTGTAGGCAAAAAACTCATTTCTGACTAAGTTGCCCAAATGCATCTCAAAACTGTGCAACTTGTTCCCTGAGTTAGAAAACGTCGAGAAACGGTCATATCTGCTAACGCTGTGCTTCTACACATGTATTTGCTGAACGGTGAAAGCGCACAGTAATGCACTTCTCTCCCAGCAAATACACTGTTTCTAAGGAAATGGGAACACACTGAGGAGACACTTGTGGGAGCTACTGTGACTAAAACTGAGCTTCCCTACGCACAGGGAAGCAAGAGAAATGCTGATTTCATCAAGCCCAGTTACATACTCAGAATCTGTACTACTGCGCAAATAGGCATGTCTCTGTAGGCAAAAAACTCATTTCTGACAAAGTTGCCCAAATGCATCTCAGAAGTGTGCAACTTGTTCCCTGAGTTAGAAAACGTCGAGAAACGGTCTTTTCTGCTAGCGCTGTGCTTCTACACATGTATTTGCTGAACGGTGAAAGCGCACAGTAATGCACTTCTCTCCCAGCAAATACACTGTTTCTAAGGAAATGGGAACACACTGAGGAGACACTTGTGGGAGCTACTGTGACTAAAACTGAGCTTCCCTACGCACAGGGAAGCAAGAGAAATGCTGATTTCATCAAGCCCAGTTACATACTCAGAATCTGTACTACTGCGCAAATAGGCATGTCTCTGTAGGCAAAAAACTCATTTCTGACAAAGTTGCCCAAATGCATCTCAGAAGTGTGCAACTTGTTCCCTGAGTTAGAAAACGTCGAGAAACGTTCGTTTCTGCTAGCACTGTGCTTCTACACATGTATTTGCTGAACGGTGAAAGCGCACAGTAATGCACTTTTCTCCCAGCAAATACACTGTTTTTAAGGAAAAGGGAACACACTGAGGAGACACTTGTGGGAGCTACTGTGACTAAAACTGAGCTTCCCTACGCACAGGGAAGCAAGAGAAATGTTGATTTCATCAAGCCCAGTTACATACTCAGAATCTGTACTACTGCGCAAATAGGATTTGTCTCTGTAGGCAAAAAACTCATTTCTGATAAAGTTGCCCAAATGCATCTCAGAAGTGTGCAACTTGTTCCCTGAGTTAGAAAACGTCGAGAAACGGTCGTATCTGCTAGCGCTGTGCTTCTACACATGTATTTGCTGAACGGTGAAAGCGCACAGTAATGCACTTTTCTCCCAGCAAATACACTGTTTCTAAGGAAATGGGAACACACTGAGGAGACACTTGTGGGAGCTACTGTGACTAAAAGTGAGCTTCCCTACGCACAGGGAAGCAAGAGAAATGCTGATTTCATCAAGCCCAGTTACATACTCAGAATCTGTACTACTGCGCAAATAGGCATGAATCTTTAGGCAAAAAACTCATTTCTGACAAAGTTGCCCAAATGCATCTCAGAAGTGTGCAACTTGTTCCCTGAGTTAGAAAACGTCGAGAAACGTTCGTTTCTGCTAGCACTGTGCTTCTACACATGTATTTGCTGAACGGTGAAAGCGCACAGTAATGCACTTTTCTCCCAGCAAATACACTGTTTTTAAGGAAAAGGGGGCACACTGAGGAGACACTTGTGGGAGCTACTGTGACTAAAACTGAGCTTCCCTACGCACAGGGAAGCAAGAGAAATGTTGATTTCATCAAGCCCAGTTACATACTCAGAATCTGTACTACTGCGCAAATAGGATTTGTCTCTGTAGGCAAAAAACTCATTTCTGACAAAGTTGCCCAAATGCATCTCAGAAGTGTGCAACTTGTTCCCTGAGTTAGAAAACGTCGAGAAACGGTCGTATCTGCTAGCGCTGTGCTTCTACACATGTATTTGCTGAACGGTGAAAGCGCACAGTAATGCACTTTTCTCCCAGCAAATACACTGTTTCTAAGGAAATGGGAACACACTGAGGAGACACTTGTGGGAGCTACTGTGACTAAAACTGAGCTTCCCTACGCACAGGGAAGCAAGAGAAATGCTGATTTCATCAAGCCCAGTTACATACTCAGAATCTGTACTACTGCGCAAATAGGCATGAATCTGTAGGCAAAAAACTCATTTCTGACAAAGTTGCCCAAATGCATCTCAGAAGTGTGCAACTTGTTCCCTGAGTAAGAAAACGTCGAGAAACGTTCGTTTCTGCTAGTGCTGTGCTTCTACACATGTATTTGCTGAACGGTGAAAGCGCACAGTAATGCACTTTTCTCACAGCAAATACACTGTTTCTAAGTAAATGGGAACACACTGAGGAAACACTTGTGGGAGCTACTGTGACTAAAACTGAGCTTCCCTACGCACAGGGAAGCAAGAGAAATGCTGATTTCATCAAGCCCAGTTACATACTCTGAATCTGTACTACTGCGCAAATAGGCATGAATCTGTAGGCAAAAAACTCATTTCTGACAAAGTTGCCCAAATGCATCTCAGAAGTGTGAAACTTGTTCCCTGAGTTAGAAAACGTCGAGAAACGGTCGTTTCTGCTAGCGCTGTGCTTCTACACATGTATTTGCTGAACGGTGAAAGCGCACAGTAATGTACTTTTCTCCCAGCAAATACACTGTTTCTAAGGAAATGGGAACACACTGAGGAGATACTTGTGGGAGCTACTGTGACTAAAACTGAGCTTCCCTACGCACAGGGAAGCAAGAGAAATGCTGATTTCATCCAGCCCAGTTACATACTCAGAATCTGTACTACTGCGCAAATAGGCATGTCTCTGTAGGCAAAAAACTCATTTCTGACAAAGTTGCCCAAATGCATCTCAGAAGTGTGCAACTTGTTCCCTGAGTTAGAAAATGTCGAGAAGCGTTCGTTTCTGTTAGCGCTGTGCTTCTACACATGTATTTGCTGAACGGTGAAAGCGCACAGTAATGCACTTTTCTCCCAGCAAATACACTGTTTCTAAGGAAATGGGAACACACTGAAGAGACACTTGTGGGAGCTACTGTGACTAAAACTGAGCTTCCCTACGCACAGGGAAGCAAGAGAAATGCTGATTTCATCAAGCCCAGTTACATACTCAGAATCTGTACTACTGCGCAAATAGGGATGTCTTTGTAGGCAAAAAACTCATTTCTGACAATGTTGCCCAAATGCATCTCAGAAGTGTGCAACTTGTTCCCTGAGTTAGACAACGTCGAGAAACATTCGTTTCTGCTAGCGCTGTGCTTCTACACATGTATTTGCTGAACGGTGAAAGCGCACAGTAATGCACTTTTCTCCCAGCAAATACACTGTTTCTAAGGAAATGGGAACACACTGAGGAGATACTTGTGGGAGCTACTGTGACTAAAACTGAGCTTCCCTACGCACAGGGAAGCAAGAGAAATGCTGATTTCATCAAGCCCAGTTACATACTCAGAATCTGTACTACTGCGCAAATAGGCATGTCTTTGTAGGCAAAAAACTCATTTCTGACAATGTTGCCCAAATGCATCTCAGAAGTGTGCAACTTGTTCCCTGAGTTAGACAACGTCGAGAAACGGTCGTTTCTGCTAGCGCTGTGCTTCTACACATGTATTTGCTGAACGGTGAAAGCGCACAGTAATGCACTTTTCTCCCAGCAAATACACTGTTTCTAAGGAAATGGGAACACACTGAGGAGATACTTGTGGGAGCTACTGTGACTAAAACTGAGCTTCCCTAAGCACAGGGAAGCAAGAGAAATGCTGATTTCATCCAGCCCAGTTACATACTCAGAATCTGTACTACTGCGCAAATAGGCTTGTCTCTGTAGGCAAAAAACTCATTTCTGACAAAGTTGCCCAAATGCATCTCAGAAGTGTGCAACTTGTTCCCTGAGTTAGAAAATGTCGAGAAGCGTTCGTTTCTGTTAGCGCTGTGCTTCTACACATGTATTTGCTGAACGGTGAAAGCGCACAGTAATGCACTTTTCTCCCAGCAAATACACTGTTTCTAAGGAAATGGGAACACACTGAGGAGACACTTGTGGGAGCTACTGTGACTAAAACTGAGCTTCCCTACGCACAGGGAAGCAAGAGAAATGCTGATTTCATCAAGCCCAGTTACATACTCAGAATCTGTACTACTGCGCAAATAGGCATGTCTTTGTAGGCAAAAAACTCATTTCTGACAATGTTGCCCAAATGCATCTCAGAAGTGTGCAACTTGTTCCCTGAGTTAGACAACGTCGAGAAACATTCGTTTCTGCTAGCGCTGTGCTTCTACACATGTATTTGCTGAACGGTGAAAGCGCACAGTAATGCACTTTTCTCCCAGCAAATACACTGTTTCTAAGGAAATGGGAACACACTGAGGAGACACTTGTGGGAGCTACTGTGACTAAAACTGAGCTTCCCTACGCACAGGGAAGCAAGAGAAATGCTGATTTCATCAAGCCCAGTTACATACTCAGAATCTGTACTACTGCGCAAATAGGCATGTCTCTGTAGGCAAAAAACTCATTTCTGACAATGTTGCCCAAATGCATCTCAGAAGTGTGCAACAACTTCCCTGAGTTAGACAACGTCGAGAAACATTCGTTTCTGCTAGCGCTGTGCTTCTACACATGTATTTGCTGAACGGTGAAAGCGCACAGTAATGCACTTTTCTCCCAGCAAATACACTGTTTCTAAGGAAATGGGAACACACTGAGGAGATACTTGTGGGAGCTACTGTGACTAAAACTGAGCTTCCCTACGCACAGGGAAGCAAGAGAAATGCTGATTTCATCAAGCCCAGTTACATACTCAGAATCTGTACTACTGCGCAAATAGGCATGTCTTTGTAGGCAAATAACTCATTTCTGACAATGTTGCCCAAATGCATCTCAGAAGTGTGCAACTTGTTCCCTGAGTTAGACAACGTCGAGAAACATTCGTTTCTGCTAGCGCTGTGCTTCTACACATGTATTTGCTGAACGGTGAAAGCGCACAGTAATGCACTTTTCTCCCAGCAAATACACTGTTTCTAAGGAAATGGGAACACACTGAGGAGATACTTGTGGGAGCTACTGTGACTAAAACTGAGCTTCCCTACGCACAGGGAAGCAAGAGAAATGCTGATTTCATCAAGCCCAGTTACATACTCAGAATCTGTACTACTGCGCAAATAGGCATGTCTTTGTAGGCAAAAAACTCATTTCTGACAATGTTGCCCAAATGCATCTCAGAAGTGTGCAACTTGTTCCCTGAGTTAGACAACGTCGAGAAACGGTCGTTTCTGCTAGCGCTGTGCTTCTACACATGTATTTGCTGAACGGTGAAAGCGCACAGTAATGCACTTTTCTCCCAGCAAATACACTGTTTCTAAGGAAATGGGAACACACTGAGGAGATACTTGTGGGAGCTACTGTGACTAAAACTGAGCTTCCCTAAGCACAGGGAAGCAAGAGAAATGCTGATTTCATCCAGCCCAGTTACATACTCAGAATCTGTACTACTGCGCAAATAGGCTTGTCTCTGTAGGCAAAAAACTCATTTCTGACAAAGTTGCCCAAATGCATCTCAGAAGTGTGCAACTTGTTCCCTGAGTTAGAAAATGTCGAGAAGCGTTCGTTTCTGTTAGCGCTGTGCTTCTACACATGTATTTGCTGAACGGTGAAAGCGCACAGTAATGCACTTTTCTCCCAGCAAATACACTGTTTCTAAGGAAATGGGAACACACTGAGGAGACACTTGTGGGAGCTACTGTGACTAAAACTGAGCTTCCCTACGCACAGGGAAGCAAGAGAAATGCTGATTTCATCAAACCCAGTTACATACTCAGAATCTGTACTACTGCGCAAATAGGCATGTCTTTGTAGGCAAAAAACTCATTTCTGACAATGTTGCCCAAATGCATCTCAGAAGTGTGCAACTTGTTCCCTGAGTTAGACAACGTCGAGAAACATTCGTTTTTGCTAGCGCTGTGCTTCTACACATGTATTTGCTGAACGGTGAAAGCGCACAGTAATGCACTTTTCTCCCAGCAAATACACTGTTTCTAAGGAAATGGGAACACACTGAGGAGACACTTGTGGGAGCTACTGTGACTAAAACTGAGCTTCCCTACGCACAGGGAAGCAAGAGAAATGCTGATTTCATCAAGCCCAGTTACATACTCAGAATCTGTACTACTGCGCAAATAGGCATGTCTTTGTAGGCAAAAAACTCATTTCTGACAATGTTGCCCAAATGCATCTCAGAAGTGTGCAACTTGTTCCCTGAGTTAGACAACGTCGAGAAACATTCGTTTCTGCTAGCGCTGTGCTTCTACACATGTATTTGCTGAACGGTGAAAGCGCACAGTAATGCACTTTTCTCCCAGCAAATACACTGTTTCTAAGGAAATGGGAACACACTGAGGAGATACTTGTGGGAGCTACTGTGACTAAAACTGAGCTTCCCTACGCACAGGGAAGCAAGAGAAATGCTGATTTCATCAAGCCCAGTTACATACTCAGAATCTGTACTACTGCGCAAATAGGCATGTCTTTGTAGGCAAAAAACTCATTTCTGACAATGTTGCCCAAATGCATCTCAGAAGTGTGCAACTTGTTCCCTGAGTTAGACAACGTCGAGAAACGGTCGTTTCTGCTAGCGCTGTGCTTCTACACATGTATTTGCTGAACGGTGAAAGCGCACAGTAATGCACTTTTCTCCCAGCAAATACACTGTTTCTAAGGAAATGGGAACACACTGAGGAGATACTTGTGGGAGCTACTGTGACTAAAACTGAGCTTCCCTACGCACAGGGAAGCAAGAGAAATGCTGATTTCATCCAGCCCAGTTACATACTCAGAATCTGTACTACTGCGCAAATAGGCTTGTCTCTGTAGGCAAAAAACTCATTTCTGACAAAGTTGCCCAAATGCATCTCAGAAGTGTGCAACTTGTTCCCTGAGTTAGACAACGTCGAGAAACATTCGTTTCTGCTAGCGCTGTGCTTCTACACATGTATTTGCTGAACGGTGAAAGCGCACAGTAATGCACTTTTCTCCCAGCAAATACACTGTTTCTAAGGAAATGGGAACACACTGAGGATACACTTGTGGGAGCTACTGTGACTAAAACTGAGCTTCCCTACGCACAGGGAAGCAAGAGAAATGCTGATTTCATCAAGCCCAGTTACATACTCAGAATCTGTACTACTGCGCAAATAGGCATGTCTTTGTAGGCAAAAAACTCATTTCTGACAATGTTGCCCAAATGCATCTCAGAAGTGTGCAACTTGTTCCCTGAGTTAGACAACGTCGAGAAACATTCGTTTCTGCTAGCGCTGTGCTTCTACACATGTATTTGCTGAACGGTGAAAGCGCACAGTAATGCACTTTTCTCCCAGCAAATACACTGTTTCTAAGGAAATGGGAACACACTGAGGAGATACTTGTGGGAGCTACTGTGACTAAAACTGAGCTTCCCTACGCACAGGGAAGCAAGAGAAATGCTGATTTCATCAAGCCCAGTTACATACTCAGAATCTGTACTACTGCGCAAATAGGCATGTCTTTGTAGGCAAAAAACTCATTTCTGACAATGTTGCCCAAATGCATCTCAGAAGTGTGCAACTTGTTCCCTGAGTTAGACAACGTCGAGAAACGGTCGTTTCTGCTAGCGCTGTGCTTCTACACATGTATTTGCTGAACGGTGAAAGCGCACAGTAATGCACTTTTCTCCCAGCAAATACACTGTTTCTAAGGAAATGGGAACACACTGAGGAGATACTTGTGGGAGCTACTGTGACTAAAACTGAGCTTCCCTAAGCACAGGGAAGCAAGAGAAATGCTGATTTCATCCAGCCCAGTTACATACTCAGAATCTGTACTACTGCGCAAATAGGCTTGTCTCTGTAGGCAAAAAACTCATTTCTGACAAAGTTGCCCAAATGCATCTCAGAAGTGTGCAACTTGTTCCCTGAGTTAGAAAATGTCGAGAAGCGTTCGTTTCTGTTAGCGCTGTGCTTCTACACATGTATTTGCTGAACGGTGAAAGCGCACAGTAATGCACTTTTCTCCCAGCAAATACACTGTTTCTAAGGAAATGGGAACACACTGAGGAGACACTTGTGGGAGCTACTGTGACTAAAACTGAGCTTCCCTACGCACAGGGAAGCAAGAGAAATGCTGATTTCATCAAGCCCAGTTACATACTCAGAATCTGTACTACTGCGCAAATAGGCATGTCTCTCTGTAGGCAAAAAACTCATTTCTGACAAAGTTGCCCAAATGCATCTCAGAAGTGTGCAACTTGTTCCCTGAGTTAGAAAATGTCGAGAAACGGTCATATCTGCTAACGCTGTGCTTCTACACATGTATTTGCTGAACGGTGAAAGCACACAGTAATGCACTTTTCTCCCAGCAAATACACTGTTTCTAAGGAACTGGGAACACACTGAGGAGACACTTGTGGGAGCTACTGTGACTAAAACTGAGCTTCCCTACGCACAGGGAAGCAAGAGAAATGCTGATTTCATCAAGCCCAGTTACATACTCAGAATCTGTACTACTGCGCAAATAGGCATGAACCTGTAGGCAAAAAACTCATTTCTGACAAAGTTGCCCAAATGCATCTCAGAAGTGTGCAACTTGTTCCCTGAGTTAGAAAACGTCGAGAACCGTTCGTTTCTGCTAGCGCTGTGCTTCTACACATGTTTTTGCTGAACGGTGAAAGCACACAGTAAAGTACTTTTCTCCCAGCAAATACACTGTTTCTAAGGAAATGGGAACACACTGAGGAGACACTTGTGGGAGCTACTGTGACTAAAACTGAGCTTCCCTAAGCACAGGGAAGCAAGAGAAATGCTGATTTCATCAAGCCCAGTTACATACTCAGAATCTGTTCTACTGCGCAAATAGGCATGTCTCTCTAGGCAAAAAACTCATTTCTGACAAAGTTGCCCAAATGCATCTCAAAACTGTGCAACTTGTTCCCTGAGTTAGAAAACGTCGAGAAACGGTCATATCTGCTAACGCTGTGCTTCTACACATGTATTTGCTGAACGGTGAAAGCGCACAGTAATGCACTTTTCTCCCAGCAAATACACTGTTTCTAAGGAAATGGGAACACACTGAGGAGACACTTGTGGGAGCTACTGTGACTAAAACTGAGCTTCCCTACGCACAGGGAAGCAAGAGAAATGCTGATTTCATCAAGCCCAGTTACATACTCAGAATCTGTACTACTGCGCAAATAGGCATGAATCTGTAGGCAAAAAACTCATTTCTGACAAAGTTGCCCAAATGCATCTCAGAAGTGTGCAACTTGTTCCCTGAGTTAGAAAATGTCGAGAAACGTTCGTTTCTGTTAGCGCTGTGCTTCTACACATGTATTTGCTGAACGGTGAAAGCGCACAGTAATGCACTTCTCTCCCAGCAAATACAATGTTTCTAAGGAAATGGGAACACACTGAGGAGACACTTGTGGGAGCTACTGTGACTAAAACTGAGCTTCCCTACGCACAGGGAAGCAAGAGAAATGCTGATTTCATCAAGCCCAGTTACATACTCAGAATCTGTACTACTGCGCAAATAGGCATGTCTTTGTAGGCAAAAAACTGATTTCTGAAAATGTTGCCCAAATGCATCTCAGAAGTGTGCAACTTGTTCCCTGAGTTAGAAAACGTCGAGAAACGTTCGTTTCTGCTAGCACTGTGCTTCTACACATGTATTTGCTGAACGGTGAAAGCGCACAGTAATGCACTTTTCTCCCAGCAAATACACTGTTTCTAAGGAAATGGGAACACACTGAGGAGACACTTGTGGGAGCTACTGTGACTAAAACTGAGCTTTCCTACGCACAGGGAAGCAAGAGAAATGCTAATTTCATCAAGCCCAATTACATACTCAGAATCTGTACTACTGCGCAAATAGGCATGTCTCTGTAGGCAAAAAACTCATTTCTGACTAAGTTGCCCAAATGCATCTCAAAACTGTGCAACTTGTTCCCTGAGTTAGAAAACGTCGAGAAACGGTCATATCTGCTAACGCTGTGCTTCTACACATGTATTTGCTGAACGGTGAAAGCGCACAGTAATGCACTTCTCTCCCAGCAAATACACTGTTTCTAAGGAAATGGGAACACACTGAGGAGACACTTGTGGGAGCTACTGTGACTAAAACTGAGCTTCCCTACGCACAGGGAAGCAAGAGAAATGCTGATTTCATCAAGCCCAATTACATACTTAGAATCTGTACTACTGCGCAAATAGGCATGTCTCTGTAGACAAAAAACTCATTTCTGACAAAGTTGCCCAAATGCATCTCAGAAGTGTGCAACTTGTTCCCTGAGTTAGACAATGTCGAGAAACACTCGTTTCTTCTAGCGCTGTGCTTCTACACATGTATTTGCTGAACGGTGAAAGCGCACAGTAATGCACTTTTCTCCCAGCAAACACACTGTTTTTAAAGAAATGGGAACACACTGAGGAGACACTTGTGGGAGCTACTGTGACTAAAACTGAGCTTCCCTACGCACAGGGAAGCAAGAGAAATGTTGATTTCATCAAGCCCAGTTACATACTCAGAATCTGTACTACTGCGCAAATAGGATTTGTCTCTGTAGGCAAAAAACTCATTTCTGACAAAGTTGCCCAAATGCATCTCAGAAGTGTGCAACTTGTTCCCTGAGTTAGAAAACGTCGAGAAATGGTCGTATCTGCTAGCACTGTGCTTCTACACATGTATTTGCTGAACGGTGAAAGCGCACAGTAATGCACTTTTCTCCCAGCAAATACACTGTTTCTAAGGAAATGGGAACACACTGAGGAGACACTTGTGGGAGCTACTGTGACTAAAACTGAGCTTTCCTACGCACAGGGAAGCAAGAGAAATGCTGATTTCATCAAGCCCAGTTACATACTCAGAATCTCTACTACTGCGCAAATAGGCATGTCTCTGTAGGCAAAAAACTCATTTCTGACAAAGTTGCCCAAATGCATCTCAGAAGTGTGCAACTTGTTCCCTGAGTTAGAAAACGTCGAGAAATGGTCTTTTCTGCTAGCGCTGTGCTTCTACACATGTATTTGCTGAACGGTGAAAGCGCACAGTAATGCACTTCTCTCCCAGCAAATACACTGTTTCTAAGGAAATGGGAACACACTGAGGAGACACTTGTGGGAGCTACTGTGACTAAAACTGAGCTTCCCTACGCACAGGGAAGCAAGAGAAATGTTGATTTCATCAAGCCCAGTTACATACTCAGAATCTGTACTACTGCGCAAATAGGATTTGTCTCTTTAGGTAAAAAACTCATTTCTGACAAAGTTGCCCAAATGCATCTCAGAAGTGTGCAACTTGTTCCCTGAGTTAGAAAAAGTTGAGAAACGGTCGTATCTGCTAGCGCTGTGCTTCTACACATGTATTTGCTGAACGGTGAAAGCGCACAGTAATGCACTTTTCTCCCAGCAAATACACTGTTTCTAAGGAAATGGGAACACACTGAGGAGACACTTGTGGGAGCTACTGTGACTAAAACTGAGCTTCCCTACGCAGAGGGAGGCAAGAGAAATGCTGATTTCATCAAGCCCAGTTACATACTCAGAATCTGTACTACTGCGCAAATAGGCATGAATCTGTAGGCAAAAAACTCATTTCTGACAAAGTTGCCCAAATGCATCTCAGAAGTGTGCAACTTGTTCCCTGAGTTAGAAAATGTCGAGAAACGTTCGATTCTGTTAGCGCTGTGCTTCTACACATGTATTTGCTGAACGGTGAAAGCGCACAGTAATGCACTTCTCTCCCAGCAAATACACTGTTTCTAAGGAAATGGGAACACACTGAGGAGACACTTGTGGGAGCTACTGTGACTAAAACTGAGCTTCCCTACGCACAGGGAAGCAAGAGAAATGCTGATTTCATCAAGCCCAGTTACATACTCAGAATCTGTACTACTGCGCAAATAGGCATGTCTTTGTAGGCAAAAAACTCATTTCTGACAATGTTGCCCAAATGCATCTCAGAAGTGTGCAACTTGTTCCCTGAGTTAGAAAACGTCGAGAAACGGTCGTTTCTGCTAGCACTGTGCTTCTACACATGTACTTGCTGAACGGTGAAAGCGCACAGTAATGCACTTTTCTCCCAGCAAATACACTGTTTCTAAGGAAATGGGAACACACTGAGGAGACACTTGTGGGAGCTACTGTGACTAAAACTGAGCTTTCCTACGCACAGGGAAGCAAGAGAAATGCTAATTTCATCAAGCCCAATTACATACTCAGAATCTGTACTACTGCGCAAATAGGCATTTCTCTGTAGGCAAAAAACTCATTTCTGACAAAGTTGCCCAAATGCATCTCAGAAGTGTGCAACTTATTCCCTGAGTTAGAAAACATTGAGAAATGTTCGTTTCTGCTAGCGCTGTGCTTCTACACATGTATTTGCTGAACGGTGAAAGCACTCAGTAATGCACTTTTCTCCCAGCAAATACACTGTTTCTAAGGAAATGGGAACACACTGAGCAGACACTTGTGGGAGCTACCGTGACTAAAACTGAGCTTCCCTACGCACAGGGAAGCAAGAGAAATGCTGATTTCATCAAGCCCAGTTACATACTCAGAATCTGTACTACTGCGCAAATAGGCATGTCTCTGTAGGCAAAAAACTCATTTCTGACAAAGTTGCCCAAATGCATCTCAGAAGTTTGCAACTTGTTCCCTGAGTAAGAAAACGTCGAGAAACTGTCGTATCGGCTAGCGCTTTGCTTCTACACATGTATTTGCTGAACGGTGAAAGCGCACAGTAATGCACTTTTCTCACAGCAAATACACTGTTTCTAAGTAAATGGGAACACACTGAGGAAACACTTGTGGGAGCTACTGTGACTAAAACTGAGCTTCCCTACGCACAGGGAAGCAAGAGAAATGCTGATTTCATCAAGCCCAGTTACATACTCTGAATCTGTACTACTGCGCAAATAGGCATGAATGTGTAGGCAAAAAACTCATTTCTGACAAAGTTGCCCAAATGCATCTCAGAAGTGTGAAACTTGTTCCCTGAGTTAGAAAACGTCGAGAAACGGTCGTTTCTGCTAGCGCTGTGCTTCTACACATGTATTTGCTGAACGGTGAAAGCGCACAGTAATGCACTTTTCTCCCAGCAAATACACTGTTTCTAAGGAAATGGGAACACACAGAGGAGATACTTGTGGGAGCTACTGTGACTAAAACTGAGCTTCCCTACGCACAGGGAAGCAAGAGAAATGCTGATTTCATCCAGCCCAGTTACATACTCAGAATCTGTACTACTGCGCAAATAGGCATGTCTCTGTAGGCAAAAAACTCATTTCTGACAAAGTTGCCCAAATGCATCTCAGAAGTGTGCAACTTGTTCCCTGAGTTAGAAAATGTCGAGAAGCGTTCGTTTCTGTTAGCGCTGTGCTTCTACACATGTATTTGCTGAACGGTGAAAGCGCACAGTAATGCACTTTTCTCCCAGCAAATACACTGTTTCTAAGGAAATGGGAACACACTGAGGAGACACTTGTGGGAGCTACTGTGACTAAAACTGAGCTTCCCTACGCACAGGGAAGCAAGAGAAATGCTGATTTCATCAAGCCCAGTTACATACTCAGAATCTGTACTACTGCGCAAATAGGCATGTCTTTGTAGGCAAAAAACTCATTTCTGACAATGTTGCCCAAATGCATCTCAGAAGTGTGCAACTTGTTCCCTGAGTTAGACAACGTCGAGAAACATTCGTTTCTGCTAGCGCTGTGCTTCTACACATGTATTTGCTGAACGGTGAAAGAGCACAGTAATGCACTTTTCTCCCAGCAAATACACTGTTTCTAAGGAAATGGGAACACACTGAGGAGACACTTGTGGGAGCTACTGTGACTAAAACTGAGCTTCCCTACGCACAGGGAAGCAAGAGAAATGCTGATTTCATCAAGCCCAGTTACATACTCAGAATCTGTACTACTGCGCAAATAGGCATGAATCTGTAGGCAAAAAACTCATTTCTGACAAAGTTGCCCAAAGGCATCTCAGAAGTGTGCAACTTGTTCCCTGAGTTAGAAAATGTCGAGAAACGTTCGTTTCTGTTAGCGCTGTGCTTCTACACATGTATTTGCTGAACGGTGAAAGCGCACAGTAATGCACTTCTCTCCCAGCAAATACACTGTTTCTAAGGAAATGGGAACACACTGAGGAGACACTTGTGGGAGCTACTGTGACTAAAACTGAGCTTCCCTACGCACAGGGAAGCAAGAGAAATGCTGATTTCATCAAGCCCAGTTACATACTCAGAATCTGTACTACTGCGCAAATAGGCATGTCTTTGTAGGCAAAAAACTCATTTCTGACAATGTTGCCCAAATGCATCTCAGAAGTGTGCAACTTGATCCCTGAGTTAGAAAACGTCGAGAAACTGTCGTTTCTGCTAGCACTGTGCTTCTACACATGTATTTGCTGAACGGTGAAAGCGCACAGTAATGCACATTTCTCCCAGCAAATACACTGTTTCTAAGGAAATGGGAACACACTGAGGAGACACTTGTGGGAGCTACTGTGACTAAAACTGAGCTTTCCTACGCACAGGGAAGCAAGAGAAATGCTAATTTCATCAAGCCCAATTACATACTCAGAATCTGTACTACTGCGCAATAGGCATTTCTCTGTAGGCAAAAAACTCATTTCTGACAAAGTTGCCCAAATGCATCTCAGAAGTGTGCAACTTATTCCCTGAGTTAGAAAACATCGAGAAATGTTCGTTTCTGCTAGCGCTGTGCTTCTACACATGTGTTTGCTGAACGGTGAAAGCACACAGTAATGCACTTTTCTCCCAGCAAATACACTGTTTCTAAGGAAATGGGAACACACTGAGGAGACACTTGTGGGAGCTACTGTGACTAAAACTGAGCTTCCCTACGCACAGGGAAGCAAGAGAAATGCTGATTTTATCAAGCCCAGTTACATACTCAGAATCTGTACTACTGCGCAAATAGGCATGTCTCTGTAGGCAAAAAACTCATTTCTGACAAAGTTGCCCAAATGCATCTCAGAAGTGTGCAACTTGTTCCCTGAGTAAGAAAACGTCGAGAAACTGTCGTATCGGCTAGCGCTGTGCTTCTACACATGTATTTGCTGAACGGTGAAAGCGCACAGTAATGCACTTTTATACCAGCAAATACACTGTTTCTAAGGAAATGGGAACACACTGAGGAAACACTTGTGGGAGCTACTGTGACTAAAACTGAGCTTCCCTACGCACAGGGAAGCAAGAGAAATGCTGATTTCATCAAGCCCAGTTACATACTCTGAATCTGTACTACTGCGCAAATAGGCATGAATCTGTAGGCAAAAAACTCATTTCTGACAAAGTTGCCCAAATGGATCTCAGAAGTGTGAAACTTGTTCCCTGAGTTAGAAAACATCGAGAAATGTTCGTTTCTGCTAGCGCTGTGCTTCTACACATGTGTTGGCTGAACGGTGAAAGCACACAGTAATGCACTTTTCTCCCAGCAAATACACTGTTTCTAAGGAAATGGGAACACACTGAGGAGACACTTGTGGGAGCTACTGTGACTAAAACTGAGCTTCCCTACGCACAGGGAAGCAAGAGAAATGCTGATTTCATCAAGCCCAGTTACATACTCAGAATCTGTACTACTGCGCAAATAGGCATGTCTCTGTAGGCAAAAAACTCATTTCTGACAAAGTTGCCCAAATGCATCTCAGAAGTGTGCAACTTGTTCCCTGAGTAAGAAAACGTCGAGAAACTGTCGTATCGGCTAGCGCTGTGCTTCTACACATGTATTTGCTGAACGGTGAAAGCGCACAGTAATGCACTTTTCTCCCAGCAAATACACTGTTTCTAAGTAAATGGGAACACACTGAGGAAACACTTGTGGGAGCTACTGTGACTAAAACTGAGCTTCCCTACGCACAGGGAAGCAAGAGAAATGCTGATTTCATCAAGCCCAGTTACATACTCTGAATCTGTACTACTGCGCAAATAGGCATGAATCTGTAGGCAAAAAACTCATTTCTGACAAAGTTGCCCAAATGGATCTCAGAAGTGTGAAACTTGTTCCCTGAGTTAGAAAACGTCGAGAAACGGTCGTTTCTGCTAGCGCTGTGCTTCTACACATGTATTTGCTGAACGGTGAAAGCGCACAGTAATGCACTTTTCTCACAGCAAATACACTGTTTCTAAGGAAATGGGAACACACTGAGGAGATACTTGTGGGAGCTACTGTGACTAAAACTGAGCTTCCCTACGCACAGGGAAGCAAGAGAAATGCTGATTTCATCCAGCCCAGTTACATACTCAGAATCTGTACTACTGCGCAAATAGGCATGTCTCTGTAGGCAAAAAACTCATTTCTGACAAAGTTGCCCAAATGCATCTCAGAAGTGTGCAACTTGTTCCCTGAGTTAGAAAATGTCGAGAAGCGTTCGTTTCTGTTAGCGCTGTGCTTCTACACATGTATTTGCTGAACGGTGAAAGCACACAGTAATGCACTTTTCTCCCAGCAAATACACTGTTTCTAAGGAAATGGGAACACACTGAGGAGACACTTGTGGGAGCTACTGTGACTAAAACTGAGCTTCCCTACGCACAGGGAAGCAAGAGAAATGCTGATTTCATCAAGCCCAGTTACATACTCAGAATCTGTACTACTGCGCAAATAGGCATGTCTTTGTAGGCAAAAAACTCATTTCTGACAAAGTTGCCCAAATGCATCTCAGAAGTGTGCAACTTGTTCCCTGAGTTAGAAAACGTCGAGAAACGGTCGTATCTGCTAGCGCTGTGCTTCTACACATGTATTTGCTGAACGGTGAAAGCGCACAGTAATGCACTTTTCTCCCAGCAAATACACTGTTTCTAAGGAAATGGGAACACACTGAGGAGACACTTGTGGGAGCTACTGTGACTAAAACTGAGCTTCCCTTCGCACAGGGAAGCAAGAGAAATGCTGATTTCATCAAGCCCAGTTACATACTCAGAATCTGTACTACTGCGCAAATAGGCATGTCTCTGTAAGGCAAAAAACTCATTTCTGACAAAGTTGCCCAAATGCATCTCAGAAGTGTGCTACTTGTTCCCTGAGTTAGAAAACGTCGAGAAACGGTCGTTTCTGCTAGCGCTGTGCTTCTACACATGTACTTGCTGAACGGTGAAAGCGCACAGTAATGCACTTTTCTCCCAGCAAATACACTGTTTCTAAGGAACTGGGAACACACTGAGGAGACACTTGTGGGAGCTACTGTGACTAAAACTGAGCTTTCCTACGCACAGGGAAGCAAGAGAAATGCTAATTTCATCAAGCCCAGTTACATACACAGAATCTGTACTACTGCGCAATTAGGCATGTCTCTATAGGCAAAAAACTCATTTCTGACAAATTTGCCCAAATGCATCTCAGAAGTGTGCAACTTGTTCCCTGAGTTAGAAAACGTCGAGAAACGTTCGTTTCTGCTAGCGCTGTGCTTCTACACATGTATTTGCTGAACGGTGAAAGCACACAGTAATGCACTTTTCTCCCAGCAAATACACTGTTTCTAAGGAAATGGGAACACACTGAGGAGACACTTGTGGGAGCTACTGTGACTAAAACTGAGCTTCCCTAACCACAGGGAAGCAAGAGAAATGCTGATTTCATCAAGCCCAGTTACATACTCAGAATCTGTTCTACTGCGCAAATAGGCATGTCTCTGTAGGCAAAAAACTCATTTCTGACAAAGTTGCCCAAATGCATCTCAAAACTGTGGAACTTCTTCCCTGAGTTAGAAAACGTCGAGAAACGGTCATATCTGCTAAGGCTGTGCTTCTACACATGTATTTGCTGAACGGTGAAAGCACACAGTAATGCACTTTTCTCCCAGGAAATACACTGTTTCTAAGGAAATGGGAACACACTGAGGAGACACTTGTGGGAGCTACTGTGACTAAAACTGAGCTTCCCTATGCACAGGGAAGCAAGAGAAATGCTGATTTCATCAAGCCCACTTACATACTCAGAATCTGTACTACTGCGAAAATAGGCATGAATCTGTAGGCAAAAAACTCATTTCTGACAAAGTTGCCCAAATGCATCTCAGAAGTGTGCAACTTGTTCCCTGAGTTAGAAAATGTCGAGAAACGGTCGTTTCTGTTAGCGCTGTGCTTCTACACATGTATTTGCTGAACGGTGAAAGCACACAGTAATGCACTTTTCTCCCAGCAAATACACTGTTTCTAAGGAAATGGGAACACACTGAGGAGACACTTGTGGGAGCTACTGTGACTAAAACTGAGCTTCCCTACGCACAGGGAAGCAAGAGAAATGCTGATTTCATCAAGCCCAGTTACATACTCAGAATCTGTACTACTGCGCAAATAGGCATGTCTTTGTAGGCAAAAAACTCATTTCTGACAATGTTGCCCAAATGCATCTCAGAAGTGTGCAACTTGTTCCCTGAGTTAGAAAACGTAGAGAACCGTTCGTTTCTGCTAGCGCTGTGCTTCTACACATGTATTTGCTGTTCGGTGAAAGCACACAGCAAAGTACTTTTCTCCCAGCAAATACACTGTTTCTAAGGAAATGGGAACACACTGAGGAGACACTTGTGGGAGCTACTGTGACTAAAACTGAGCTTCCCTAAGCACAGGGAAGCAAGAGAAATGCTGATTTCATCAAGCCCAGTTACATACTCAGAATCTGTTCTACTGCGCAAATAGGCATGTCTCTCTAGGCAAAAAACTCATTTCTGAAAAAGTTGCCCAAATGCATCTCAAAACTGTGCAACTTGTTCCCTGATTTAGAAAACGTCGAGAAACGGTCATATCTGCTAACGCTGTGCTTCTACACATGTATTTGCTGAACGGTGAAAGCGCACAGTAATGCACTTTTCTCCCAGCAAATACACTTTTTCTAAGGAAATGGGAACACACTGAGGAGACACTTGTGGGAGCTACTGTGACTAAAACTGAGCTTCTCTCCGCACAGGGAAGCAAGAGAAATGCTGATTTCATCAAGCCCAGTTACATACTCAGAATCTGTACTACTGCGCAAATAGGATTTGTCTCTGTAGGCAAAAAACTCATTTCTGACAAAGTTGCCCAAATGCATCTCAGAAGTGTGCAACTTGTTCCCTGAGTTAGATAACGTCGAGAAACGGTCGTATCTGCTAGCGCTGTGCTTCTACACATGTATTTGCTGAACGGTGAAAGCGCACAGTAATGCACTTTTCTCCCAGCAAATACACTGTTTCTAAGGAAATGGGAACACACTGAGGAGACACTTGTGGGAGCTACTGTGACTAAAACTGAGCTTCCCTACGCACAGGGAAGCAAGAGAAATGCTGATTTCATCAAGCCCAGTTACATACTCAGAATCTGTACTACTGCGCAAATAGGCATGTCTTTGTAGGCAAAAAACTCATTTCTGACAATGTTGCCCAAATACATCTCAGAAGTGTGCAACTTGTTCCCTGAGTTAGAAAACGTCGAGAACCGTTCGTTTCTGCTAGCGCTGTGCTTCTACACATGTTTTTGCTGAACGGTGAAAGCACACAGTAAAGTACTTTTCTCCCAGCAAATACACTGTTTCTAAGGAAATGGGAACACACTGAGGAGACACTTGTGGGAGCTACTGTGACTAAAACTGAGCTTCCCTAAGCACAGGGAAGCAAGAGAAATGCTGATTTCATCAAGCCCAGTTACATACTCAGAATCTGTTCTACTGCGCAAATAGGCATGTCTCTCTAGGCAAAAAACTCATTTCTGACAAAGTTGCCCAAATGCATCTCAAAACTGTGCAACTTGTTCCCTGAGTCAGAAAACGTCGAGAAACCGTCATATCTGCTAACGCTGTGCTTCTACACATGTATTTGCTGAACGGTTAAAGCGCACAGTAATGCACTTTTCTCCCAGCAAATACACTGTTTCTAAGGAAATGGGAACACACTGAGGAGACACTTGTGGGAGCTACTGTGACTAAAACTGAGCTTCCCTACGCACAGGGAATCAAGAGAAATGCTGATTTCATCAAGCCCAGTTACATACTCAGAATCTGTACTACTGCGCAAATAGGCATGTCTCTTTAGGCAAAAAACTCATTTCTGACAAAGTTGCCCAAATGCATCTCAGAAGTGTGCCTCTTGTTCCGTGAGTTAGAAAACGTCGAGAAACGGTCGTTTCTGCTAGCGCTGTGCTTCTACACATGTATTTGCTGAACGGTGAAAGCGCACAGTAATGCACTTTTCTCCCAGCAAATACACTGTTTCTAAGGAAATGATAACACATTGAGGAGACACTTGTGGGAGCTACTGTGACTAAAACTGAGCTTCCCTACTCACAGGGTAGCAAGAGAAATGCTGATTTCATCAAGCCCAGTTACATTCTCAGAATCTGTACTACTGCGCAAATAGGCATGTCTCTGTAGGCAAAAACCTCATTTCTGAAAAAGTTGCCCAAATGCATCTCAGAAGTGTACAACTTGTTCCCTGAGTTAGAAAACGTCGAGAAACGGTCATTTCTGCTAGCGCTGTGCTTCTACACATGTATTTGCTGAACGGTGAAAGCCCACAGGAATGTGCACTTTTCTCCCAGCAAATACACTGTTTCTAAGGAAATGGGAACACACTGAGGAGACACTTGTGGGAGCTACTGTGACTAAAACTGAGCTTCCCTATGCACAGGGAAGCAAGAGAAATGCTGATTTCATCAAGCCCAGTTACATACTCAGAATCTGTACTACTGCGCAAATAGGCATGTCTCTTTAGGCAAAAAACTCATTTCTGACAAAGTTGCCCAAATGCATCTCAGAAGTGTGCAACTTGTTCCCTGAGTTAGAAAACGTCGAGAAACGGTCGTTTCTGCTAGCGCTGTGCTTCCACACATGTACTTGCTGAACGGTGAAAGTGCACAGTAATGCACTTTTCTCCCAGCAAATACACTGTTTCTAAGGAAATGGGAACACACTGAGGAGACACTTGTGGGAGCTACTGTGACTAAAACTGAGCTTCCCTATGCACAGGGAAGCAAGAGAAATGCTGATTTCATCAAGCCCAGTTACATACTCAGAATCTGTACTACTGCGCAAATAGGCATGTCTCTTTAGGCAAAAAACTCATTTCTGACAAAGTTGCCCAAATGCATCTCAGAAGTGTGCATGTTGTTCCCTGAGTTAGAAAACGTCGAGAAACGGTCATATCTGCTAAGGCTGTGCTTCTACACATGTATTTGCTGAACGGTGAAAGCGCACAGTAATGCACTTTTCTCCCAGGAAATACACTGTTTCTAAGGAAATGGGAACACACTGAGGATACACTTGTGGGAGCTACTGTGACTAAAACTGAGCTTCCCTACGCACAGGGAAGCAAGAGAAATGCTGATTTCATCAAGCCCAGTTACATACTCAGAATCTGTCTAATGTGCAAATAGGCATGTCTTTTTAGGCAAAAAACTCATTTCTGACAATGTTGCCCAAATGCATCTCAGAAGTGTGCAACTTGTTCCCTGAGTTAGAAAACGTCGAGAACCGTTCGTTTCTGCTAGCGCTGTGCTTCTACACATGTATTTGCTGTACGGTGAAAGCACACAGCAAAGTACTTTTCTCCCAGCAAATACACTGTTTCTAAGGAAATGGGAACACACTGAGGAGACACTTGTTGGAGCTACTGTGACTAAAACTGAGCTTCCCTACGCACAGGGAAGCAAGAGAAATGCTGATTTCATCAAGCCCAGTTACATACTCAGAATCTGTACTACTGCGCAAATAGGCATGTCTTTGTAGGCAAAAAACTCATTTCTGACAATGTTGCCCAAATGCATCTCAGAAGTGTGCAACTTGTTCCCTGAGTTAGAAAACGTCGAGAACCGTTCGTTTCTGCTAGCGCTGTGCTTCTACACATGTATTTGCTGAACGGTGAAAGCACACAGTAAAGTACTTTTCTCCCAGCAAATACACTGTTTCTAACGAAAAGGGAACACACTGAGGAGACACTTGTGGGAGCTACTGTGACTAAAACTGAGCTTCCCTACGCACAGGGAAGCAAGAGAAATGCTGATTTCATCAAGCCCAGTTACATACTCAGAATCTGTTCTACTGCGCAAATAGGCATGTCTCTGTAGGCAAAAAACTCATTTCTGACAAAGTTGCCCAAATGCATCTCAAAACTGTGCAACTTGTTCCCTGAGTTAGAAAACGTCGAGAAACGGTCATATCTGCTAACGCTGTGCTTCTACCTTGTATTTGCTGAACGGTGAAAGCGCACAGTAATGCACTTTTCTCCCAGCAAATACACTGTTTTTAAGGAAATGGAAACACACTGAGGAGACACTTGTGGGAGCTACTGTGACTAAAACTGAGCTTCCCTATGCACAGGGAAGCAAGAGAAATGTTGATTTCATCAAGCCCAGTTACATACTCAGAATCTGTACTACTGCGCAAATAGGATTTGTCTCTGTAGGCAAAAAACTCATTTCTGACAAAGTTGCCCAAATGCATCTCAGAAGTGTGCAACTTGTTCCCTGAGTTAGAAAACGTCGAGAAACGGTCGTATCTGCTAGCGCTGTGCTTCTACACATGTATTTGCTGAACGGTGAAAGCGCACAGTAATGCACTTTTCTCCCAGCAAATACACTGTTTCTAAGGAAATGGGAACACACTGAGGAGACACTTGTGGGAGCTACTGTGACTAAAACTGAGCTTCCCTTCGCACAGGGAAGCAAGAGAAATGCTGATTTCATCAAGCCCAGTTACATACTCAGAATCTGTACTACTGCGCAAATAGGCATGTCTTTGTAGCCAAAAAACTCATTTCTGACAATGTTGCCCAAATACATCTCAGAAGTGTGCAACTTGTTCCCTGAGTTAGAAAACGTCGAGAACCGTTCCTTTCTGCTAGCGCTGTGCTTCTACACATGTTTTTGCTGAACGGTGAAAGCACACAGTAAAGTACTTTTCTCCCAGCAAATACACTGTTTCTAAGGAAATGGGAACACACTGAGGAGACACTTGTGGGAGCTACTGTGACTAAAACTGAGCTTCCCTAAGCACAGGGAAGCAAGAGAAATGCTGATTTCATCAAGCCCAGTTACATACTCAGAATCTGTTCTACTGCGCAAATAGGCATGTCTCTCTAGGCAAAAAACTCATTTCTGACAAAGTTGCCCAAATGCATCTCAAAACTGTGCAACTTGTTCCCTGAGTTAGAAAACGTCGAGAAACGGTCATATCTGCTAACGCTGTGCTTCTACACATGTATTTGCTGAACGGTGAAAGCGCACAGTAATGCACTTTTCTCCCAGCAAATACACTGTTTCTAAGGAAATGGGAACACACTGAGGAGACACTTGTTGGAGCTACTGTGACTAAAACTGAGCTTCCCTACGCACAGGGAAGCAAGAGAAATGCTGATTTCATCAAGCCCAGTTACATACTCAGAATCTGTACTACTGGGCAAATAGGCATGTCTTTGTAGGCAAAAAACTCATTTCTGACAATGTTGCCCAAATGCATCTCAGAATTGTGCAACTTGTTCCCTGAGTTAGAAAACGTCGAGAAACGTTCGTTTCTGCTAGCACTGTGCTTCTACACATGTATTTGCTGAACGGTGAAAGCGCACAGTAATGCACTTTTCTCCCAGCAAATACACTGTTTCTAAGGAAATGGGAACACACTGAGGAGACACTTGTGGGAGCTACTGTGACTAAAACTGAGCTTTCCTACGAACAGGGAAGCAAGAGAAATGCTAATTTCATCAAGCCCAATTACATACTCAGAATCTGTACTACTGCGCAAATAGGCATGTCTCTGTAGGCAAAAAACTCATTTCTGACTAAGTTGCCCAAATGCATCTCAAAACTGTGCAACTTGTTCCCTGAGTTAGAAAACGTCGAGAAACGGTCATATCTGCTAACGCTGTGCTTCTACACATGTATTTGCTGAACGGTGAAAGCGCATAGTAATGCACTTCTCTCCCAGCAAATACACTGTTTCTAAGGAAATGGGAACACACTGAGGAGACACTTGTGGGAGCTACTGTGACTAAAACTGAGCTTCCCTACGCACAGGGAAGCAAGAGAAATGCTGATTTCATCAAGCCCAGTTACATACTCAGAATCTGTACTACTGCGCAAATAGGCATGTCTCTGTAGGCAAAAAACTCATTTCTGACAAAGTTGCCCAAATGCATCTCAGAAGTGTGCAACTTGTTCCCTGAGTTAGACAATGTCGAGAAACACTCGTTTCTGCTAGCGCTGTGCTTCTACACATGTATTTGCTGAACGGTGAAAGCGCACAGTAATGCACTTTTCTCCCAGCAAATACACTGTTTTTAAGAAAATGGGAACACACTGAGGAGACACTTGTGGGAGCTACTGTGACTAAAACTGAGCTTCCCTATGCACAGGGAAGCAAGAGAAATGTTGATTTCATCAAGCCCAGTTACATACTCAGAATCTGTACTACTGCGCAAATAGGATTTGTCTCTGTAGGCAAAAAACTCATTTCTGACAAAGTTGCCCAAATGCATCTCAGAAGTGTGCAACTTGTTCCCTGAGTTAGAAAACGTCGAGAAATGGTCGTATCTGCTAGCGCTGTGCTTCTACACATGTATTTACTGAACGGTGAAAGCGCACAGTAATGCACTTTTCTCCCAGCAAATACACTGTTTCTAAGGAAATGGGAACACACTGAGGAGACACTTGTGGGAGCTACTGTGACTAAAACTGAGCTTCCCTACGCAAAGGGAAGCAAGAGAAATGCTGATTTCATCCAGCCCAGTTACATACTCAGAATCTCTACTACTGCGCAAATAGGCATGTCTCTGTAGGCAAAAAACTCATTTCTGACAAAGTTGCCCAAATGCATCTCAGAAGTGTGCAACTTGTTCCCTGAGTTAGAAAATGTCGAGAAGCGTTCGTTTGTGTTAGCGCTGTGCTCCTACACATGTATTTGCTGAACGGTGAAAGCGCACAGTAATGCACTTTTCTCCCAGCAAATACACTGTTTCTAAGGAAATGGGAACACACTGAGGAGACACTTGTGGGAGCTACTGTGACTAAAACTGAGCTTCGCTACGCACAGGGAAGCAAGAGAAATACTGATTTCATCAAGCCCAGTTACATACTCAGAATCTGTACTACTGCGCAAATAGGCATGAATCTGTAGGCAAAAAACTCATTTCTGACAAAGTTGCCCAAATGCATCTCAGAAGTGTGCAACTTGTTCCCTGAGTTAGAAAACGTCGAGAACCGTTCGTTTCTGCTAGCGCTGTGCTTCTACACATGTTTTTGCTGAACGGTGAAAGCACACAGTAAAGTACTTTTCTCCCAGCAAATACACTGTTTCTAAGGAAATGGGAACACACTGAGGAGACACTTGTGGGAGCTACTGTGACTGAAACTGAGCTTCCCTAAGCACAGGGAAGCAAGAGAAATGCTGATTTCATCAAGCCCAGTTACATACTCAGAATCTGTTCTACTGCGCAAATAGGCATGTCTCTCTAGGCAAAAAACTCATTTCTGACAAAGTTGCCCAAATGCATCTCAAAACTGTGCAACTTGTTCCCTGAGTTAGAAAACGTCGAGAAACGGTCATATCTGCTAACGCTGTGCTTCTACACATGTATTTGCTGAACGGTGAAAGCGCACAGTAATGCAATTTTCTCCCAGCAAATACACTGTTTCTAAGGAAATGGGAACACACTGAGGAGACACTTGTGGGAGCTACTGTGACTAAAACTGAGCTTCCCTACGCACAGGGAAGCAAGAGAAATGCTGATTTCATCAAGCCCAGTTACATACTCAGAATCTGTACTACTGCGCAAATAGGCATGAATCTGTAGGCAAAAAACTCATTTCTGACAAAGTTGCCCAAATGCATCTCAGAAGTGTGCAACTTATTCTCTGAGTTAGAAAATGTCGAGAAACGTTCGTTTCTGTTAGCGCTGTGCTTCTACACATGTATTTGCTGAACGGTGAAAGCGCACAGTAATGCACTTCTCTCCCAGCAAATACACTGTTTCTAAGGAAATGGGAACACACTGAGGAGACACTTGTGGGAGCTACTGTGACTAAAACTGAGCTTCCCTACGCACAGGGAAGCAAGAGAAATGCTGATTTCATCAAGCTCAGTTACATACTCAGAATCTGTACTACTGCGCAAATAGGCATGTCTTTGTAGGCAAAAAACTCATTTCTGACAATGTTGCCCAAATGCATCTCAGAAGTGTGCAACTTGTTCCCTGAGTTAGACAACGTCGAGAAACATTCGTTTCTGCTAGTGCTGTGCTTCTACACATGTATTTGCTGAACGGTGAAAGCGCACAGTAATGCACTTTTCTCCCAGCAAATACACTGTTTCTAAGGAAATGGGAACACACTGAGGAGACACTTGTGGGAGCTACTGTGACTAAAACTGAGCTTCCCTACGCACAGGGAAGCAAGAGAAATGCTGATTTCATCAAGCCCAGTTACACACTCAGAATCTGTACTACTGCGCAAATAGGCATGAATCTGTAGGCAAAAAACTCATTTCTGACAAAGTTGCCCAAATGCATCTCAGAAGTGTGCAACTTGTTCCCTGAGTTAGAAAACGTCGAGAACCGTTCGTTTCTGCTAGCGCTGTGCTTCTACACATGTTTTTGCTGAACGGTGAAAGCACACAGTAAAGTACTTTTCTCCCAGCAAATACACTGTTTCTAAGGAAATGGGAACACACTGAGGAGACACTTGTGGGAGCTACTGTGACTGAAACTGAGCTTCCCTAAGCACAGGGAAGCAAGAGAAATGCTGATTTCATCAAGCCCAGTTACATACTCAGAATCTGTTCTACTGCGCAAATAGGCATGACTCTCTAGGCAAAAAACTCATTTCTGACAAAGTTGCCCAAATGCATCTAAAAACTGTGCAACTTGTTCCCTGAGTTAGAAAACGTCGAGAAACGGTCATATCTGCTAACGCTGTGCTTCTACACATGTATTTGCTGAACGGTGAAAGCGCACAGTAATGCAATTTTCTCCCAGCAAATACACTGTTTCTAAGGAAATGGGAACACACTGAGGAGACACTTGTGGGAGCTACTGTGACTAAAACTGAGCTTCCCTACGCACAGGGAAGCAAGAGAAATGCTGATTTCATCAAGCCCAGTTACATACTCAGAATCTGTACTACTGCGCAAATAGGCATGAATCTGTAGGCAAAAAACTCATTTCTGACAAAGTTGCCCAAATGCATCTCAGAAGTGTGCAACTTATTCCCTGAGTTAGAAAATGTCGAGAAACGTTCGTTTCTGTTAGCGCTGTGCTTCTAAAAATGTATTTGCTGAACGGTGAAAGCGCACAGTAATGCACTTCTCTCCCAGCAAATACACTGTTTCTAAGGAAATGGGAACACACTGAGGAGACACTTGTGGGAGCTACTGTGACTAAAACTGAGCTTCCCTACGCACAGGGAAGCAAGAGAAATGCTGATTTCATCAAGCCCAGTTACATACTCAGAATCTGTACTACTGCGCAAATAGGCATGTCTTTGTAGGCAAAAAACTCATTTCTGACAATGTTGCCCAAATGCATCTCAGAATTGTGCAACTTGTTCCCTGAGTTAGAAAATGTCGAGAAACGTTCGTTTCTGCTAGCACTGTGCTTCTACACATGTATTTGCTGAACGGTGAAAGCGCACAGTAATGCAGTTTTCTCCTAGCAAATACACTGTTTCTAAGGAAATGGGAACACACTGAGGAGACACTTGTGGGAGCTACTGTGACTAAAACTGAGCTTTCCTACGCACAGGGAAGCAAGAGAAATGCTAATTTCATCAAGCCCAATTACATACTCAGAATCTGTACTACTGCGCAAATAGGCATGTCTCTGTAGGCAAAAAACTCATTTCTGACTAAGTTGCCCAAATGCATCTCAAAACTGTGCAACTTGTTCCCAGAGTTAGAAAACGTCGAGAAACGGTCATATCTGCTAACGCTGTGCTTCTACACATGTATTTGCTGAACGGTGAAAGCGCACAGTAATGCACTTCTCTCCCAGCAAATACACTGTTTCTAATGAAGTGGGAACACACTGAGGAGACACTTGTGGGAGCTACTGTGACTAAAACTGAGCTTCCCTATGCACAGGGAAGCAAGAGAAATGTTGATTTCATCAAGCCCAGTTACATACTCAGAATCTGTACTACTGCGCAAATAGGATTTGTCTCTGTAGGCAAAAAACTCATTTCTGACAAAGTTGCCCAAATGCATCTCAGAAGTGTGCAACTTGTTCCCTGAGTTAGAAAACGTCGAGAAACGGTCGTATCTGCTAGCGCTGTGCTTCTACACATGTATTTGCTGAACGGTGAAAGCGCACAGTAATGCTCTTTTCTCCCAGCAAATACACTGTTTCTAAGGAAATGGGAACACACTGAGGAGACACTTGTGGGAGCTACTGTGACTAAAACTGAGCTTCCCTTCGCACAGGGAAGCAAGAGAAATGCTGATTTCATCAAGCCCAGTTACATACTCAGAATCTGTACTACTGCGCAAATAGGCATGTCTTTGTAGCCAAAAAACTCATTTCTGACAATGTTGCCCAAATACATCTCAGAAGTGTGCAACTTGTTCCCTGAGTTAGAAAACGTCGAGAACCGTTCCTTTCTGCTAGCGCTGTGCTTCTACACATGTTTTTGCTGAACGGTGAAAGCACACAGTAAAGTACTTTTCTCCCAGCAAATACACTGTTTCTAAGGAAATGGGAACACACTGAGGAGACACTTGTGGGAGCTACTGTGACTAAAACTGAGCTTCCCTACGCACAGGGAAGCAAGAGAAATGCTGATTTCATCAAGCCCAGTTACATACTCAGAATCTGTACTACTGCGCAAATAGGCATGTCTCTGTAGGCAAAAAACTCATTTCTGACAAAGTTGCCCAAATGCATCTCAGAAGTGTGCAACTTGTTCCCTGAGTAAGAAAACGTCGAGAAACTGTCGTATCGGCTAGCGCTGTGCTTCTACACATGTATTTGCTGAACGGTGAAAGCGCACAGTAATGCACTTTTCTCCCAGCAAATACACTGTTTCTAAGTAAATGGGAACACACTGAGGAAACACTTGTGGGAGCTACTGTGACTAAAACTGAGCTTCCCTACGCACAGGGAAGCAAGAGAAATGCTGATTTCATCAAGCCCAGTTACATACTCTGAATCTGTACTACTGCGCAAATAGGCATGAATCTGTAGGCAAAAAACTCATTTCTGACAAAGTTGCCCAAATGCATCTCAGAAGTGTGCAACTTGTTCCCTGAGTTAGAAAACGTCGAGAAACGTTCGTTTCTGCTAGCGCTGTGCTTCTACACATGTATTTGCTGAACGGTGAATGCGCACAGTAATGTACTTTTCTCCCAGCAAATACACTGTTTCTAAGGAACTGGGAACACACTGAGGAGACACTTGTGGGAGCTACGGTGACTAAAACTGAGCTTCCCTACGCACAGGGAAGCAAGAGAAATGCTGATTTCATCAAGCCCAGTTACATACTCAGAATCTGTACTACTGCGCAAATAGGCATGTCTCTGTAGGCAAAAAACTCATTTCTGACAAAGTTGCCCAAATGCATCTCAGAAGTGTGCAACTTGTTCCCTGAGTTAGAGAATGTCGAGAAGCGTTCGTTTCTGTTAGCGCTGTGCTTCTACACATGTATTTGCTGAACGGTGAAAGCACACAGTAATGCACTTTTCTCCCAGCAAATACACTGTTTCTAAGGAAATGGGAACACACTGAGGAGACACTTGTGGGAGCTACTGTGACTAAAACTGACCTTCCCTACGCACAGGGAAGCAAGAGAAATGCTGATTTCATCAAGCCCAGTTACATACTCAGAATCTGTACTACTGCGCAAATAGGCATGTCTTTGTAGGCAAAAAACTCATTTCTGACAAAGTTGCCCAAATGCATCTCAGAAGTGTGCAACTTGTTCCCTGATTTAGAAAACGTCGAGAAACGGTCATATCTGCTAGTGCTGTGCTTCTACACATGTATTTGCTGAACGGTGAAAGTGCACAGTAATGCACTTTTCTCCCAGCAAATATACTGTTTCTAAGGAAATGGGAATACACTGAGGAGACACTTGTGGGAGCTACTGTGACTAAAACTGAGCTTCCCTACGCACAGGGAAGCAAGAGAAATGCTGATTTCATCAAGCCCAGTTACATACTCAGAATCTGTACTACTGCGCAAATAGGCATGTCTCTGTAAGGCAAAAAACTCATTTCTGACAAAGTTGCCCAAATGCATCTCAGAAGTGTGCTACTTGTTCCCTGAGTTAGAAAACGTCGAGAAACGGTCGTTTCTGCTAGCGCTGTGCTTCTACACATGTACTTGCTGAACGGTGAAAGCGCACAGTAATGCACTTTTCTCCCAGCAAATACACTGTTTCTAAGGAACTGGGAACACACTGAGGAGACACTTGTGGGAGCTACTGTGACTAAAACTGAGCTTTCCTACGCACAGGGAAGCAAGAGAAATGCTAATTTCATCAAGCCCAGTTACCTACACAGAATCTGTACTACTGCGCAATTAGGCATGTCTCTATAGGCAAAAAACTCATTTCTGACAAATTTGCCCAAATGCATCTCAGAAGTGTGCAACTTGTTCCCTGAGTTAGAAAACGTCGAGAAACGTTCGTTTCTGCTAGCGCTGTGCATCTACACATGTATTTGCTGAACGGTGAAAGCACACAGTAATGCACTTTTCTCCCAGCAAATACACTGTTTCTAAGGAAATGGGAACACACTGAGGAGACACTTGTGGGAGCTACTGTGACTAAAACTGAGCTTCCCTAACCACAGGGAAGCAAGAGAAATGCTGATTTCATCAAGCCCAGTTACATACTCAGAATCTGTTCTACTGCGCAAATAGGCATGTCTCTGTAGGCAAAAAACTCATTTCTGACAAGTTGCCCAAATGCATCTCAAAACTGTGCAACTTCTTCCCTGAGTTAGAAAACGTCGAGAAACGGTCATATCTGCTAAGGCTGTGCTTCTACACATGTATTTGCTGAACGGTGAAAGCACACAGTAATGCACTTTTCTCCCAGGAAATACACTGTTTCTAAGGAAATGGGAACACACTGAGGAGACACTTGTGGGAGCTACTGTGACTAAAACTGAGCTTCCCTATGCACAGGGAAGCAAGAGAAATGCTGATTTCATCAAGCCAACTTACATACTCAGAATCTGTACTACTGCGAAAATAGGCATGAATCTGTAGGCAAAAAACTCATTTCTGACAAAGTTGCCCAAATGCATCTCAGAAGTGTGCAACTTGTTCCCTGAGTTAGAAAATGTCGAGAAACTTTCGTTTCTGTTAGCGCTGTGCTTCTACACATGTATTTGCTGTACGGTGAAAGCACACAGTAATGCACTTTTCTCCCAGCAAATACACTGTTTCTAAGGAAATGGGAACACACTGAGGAGACACTTGTGGGAGCTACTGTGACTAAAACTGAGCTTCCCTACGCACAGGGAAGCAAGAGAAATGCTGATTTCATCAAGCCCAGTTACATACTCAGAATCTGTACTACTGCGCAAATAGGCATGTCTTTGTAGGCAAAAAACTCATTTCTGACAATGTTGCCCAAATGCATCTCAGAAGTGTGCAACTTGTTCCCTGAGTTAGAAAACGTCGAGAACCGTTCGTTTCTGCTAGCGCTGTGCTTCTACACATGTATTTGCTGTACGGTGAAAGCACACAGCAAAGTACTTTTCTCCCAGCAAATACACTGTTTCTAAGGAAATGGGAACACACTGAGGAGACACTTGTGGGAGCTACTGTGACTAAAACTGAGCTTCCCTAAGCACAGGGAAGCAAGAGAAATGCTGATTTCATCAAGCCCAGTTACATACTCAGAATCTGTTCTACTGCGCAAATAGGCATGTCTCTCTAGGCAAAAAACTCATTTCTGAAAAAGTTGCCCAAATGCATCTCAAAACTGTGCAACTTGTTCCCTGATTTAAAAAACGTCGAGAAACGGTCATATCTGCTAACGCTGTGCTTCTACACATGTATTTGCTGAACGGTGAAAGCGCACAGTAATGCACTTTTCTCCCAGCAAATACACTTTTTCTAAGGAAATGGGAACACACTGAGGAGACACTTGTGGGAGCTACTGTGACTAAAACTGAGCTTCTCTCCGCACAGGGAAGCAAGAGAAATGCTGATTTCATCAAGCCCAGTTACATACTCAGAATCTGTACTACTGCGCAAATAGGATTTGTCTCTGTAGGCAAAAAACTCATTTCTGACAAAGTTGCCCAAATGCATCTCAGAAGTGTGCAACTTGTTCCCTGAGTTAGATAACGTCGAGAAACGGTCGTATCTGCTAGCGCTGTGCTTCTACACATGTATTTGCTGAACGGTGAAAGCGCACAGTAATGCACTTTTCTCCCAGCAAATACACTGTTTCTAAGGAAATGGGAACACACTGAGGAGACACTTGTGGGAGCTACTGTGACTAAAACTGAGCTTCCCTACGCACAGGGAAGCAAGAGAAATGCTGATTTCATCAAGCCCAGTTACATACTCAGAATCTGTACTACTGCGCAAATAGGCATGTCTTTGTAGGCAAAAAACTCATTTCTGACAATGTTGCCCAAATACATCTCAGAAGTGTGCAACTTGTTCCCTGAGTTAGAAAACGTCGAGAACCGTTCGTTTCTGCTAGCGCTGTGCTTCTACAGATGTTTTTGCTGAACGGTGAAAGCACACAGTAAAGTACTTTTCTCCCAGCAAATACACTGTTTCTAAGGAAATGGGAACACACTGAGGAGACACTTGTGGGAGCGTCTGGGACTAAAACTGAGCTTCCCTAAGCACAGGGAAGCAAGAGAAATGCTGATTTCATCAAGCCCAGTTACATACTCAGAATCTGTTCTACTGCGCAAATAGGCATGTCTCTCTAGGCAAAAAACTCATTTCTGACAAAGTTGCCCAAATGCATCTCAAAACTGTGCAACTTGTTCCCTGAGTCAGAAAACGTCGAGAAACCGTCATATCTGCTAGCGCTGTGCTTCTACACATGTATTTGCTGAACGGTTAAAGCGCACAGTAATGCACTTTTCTCCCAGCAAATACACTGTTTCTAAGGAAATGGGAACACACTGAGGAGACACTTGTGGGAGCTACTGTGACTAAAACTGAGCTTCCCTACGCACAGGGAAGCAAGAGAAATGCTGATTTCATCAAGCCCAGTTACATACTCAGAATCTGTACTACTGCGCAAATAGGCATGTCTCTTTAGGCAAAAAACTCATTTCTGACAAAGTTGCCCAAATGCATCTCAGAAGTGTGCCTCTTGTTCCGTGAGTTAGAAAACGTCGAGAAACGGTCGTTTCTGCTAGCGCTGTGCTTCTACACATGTATTTGCTGAACGGTGAAAGCGCACAGTAATGCACTTTTCTCCCAGCAAATACACTGTTTCTAAGGAAATGGGAACACACTGAGGAGACACTTGTGGGAGCTACTGTGACTAAAACTGAGCTTCCCTACTCACAGGGTAGCAAGAGAAATGCTGATTTCATCAAGCCCAGTTACATTCTCAGAATCTGTACTACTGCGCAAATAGGCATGTCTCTGTAGGCAAAAACCTCATTTCTGAAAAAGTTGCCCAAATGCATCTCAGAAGTGTACAACTTGTTCCCTGAGTTAGAAAACGTGGAGAAACGGTCATTTCTGCTAGCGCTGTGCTTCTACACATGTATTTGCTGAACGGTGAAAGCCCACAGGAATGTGCACTTTTCTCCCAGCAAATACACTGTTTCTACGGAAATGGGAACACACTGAGGAGACACTTGTGGGAGCTACTGTGACTAAAACTGAGCTTCCCTACGCACAGGGAAGCAAGAGAAATGCTGATTTCATCAAGCCCAGTTACATACTCAGAATCTGTACTACTGCGCAAATAGGCATGTCTCTTTAGGCAAAAAACTCATTTCTGACAAAGTTGCCCAAATGCATCTCAGAAGTGTGCAACTTGTTCCCTGAGTTAGAAAACGTCGAGAAACGGTCGTTTCTGCTAGCGCTGTGCTTCTACACATGTACTTGCTGAACGGTGAAAGTGCACAGTAATGCACTTTTCTCCCAGCAAATACACTGTTTCTAAGGAAATGGGAACACACTGAGGAGACACTTGTGGGAGCTACTGTGACTAAAACTGAGCTTCCCTATGCACAGGGAAGCAAGAGAAATGCTGATTTCATCAAGCCCAGTTACATACTCAGAATCTGTACTACTGCGCAAATAGGCATGTCTCTTTAGGCAAAAAACTCATTTCTGACAAAGTTGCCCAAATGCATCTCAGAAGTGTGCATCTTGTTCCCTGAGTTAGAAAACGTCGAGAAACGTTCGTTTCTGATAGCGCTGTGCTTCTACACATGTATTTGCTGAACGGTGAAAGCGCACAGTAATGTACTTTTCTCCCAGCAAATACACTGTTTCTAAGGAAATGGGAACACACTGAGGAGACACTTGTGGGAGCTACTGTGACTAAAACTGAGCTTCCCTACGCCCAGGGAAGCAAGAGAAATGCTGATTTCATCAAGCCCAGTTACATACTCAGAATCTGTACTACTGCGCAAATAGGCATGTCTCTGTAGGCAAAAAACTCATTTCTGACAAAGTTGCCCAAATGCATCTCAGAAGTGTGCAACTTGTTCCCTGAGTTAGAAAACATCGAGAAACGGTCATATCTGCTAACGCTGTGCTTCTACACATGTATTTGCTGAACGGTGAAAGCGCACAGTAATGCACTTTTCTCCCAGCAAATACACTGTTTCTAAGGAAATGGGAACACACTGAGGAGACACTTGTGGGAGCTACTGTGACTAAAACTGAGCTTCCCTACGCATAGGGAAGCAAGAGAAATGCTGATTTCATCAAGCCCAGTTACATACTCAGAATCTGTACTACTGCGCAAATAGGCATGTCTCTGTAGGCAAAAAACTCATTTCTGACAAAGTTGCCCAAATGCATCTCAGAAGTGTGCAACTTGTTCCCTGAGTTAGAAAACGTCGAGAAACGGTCATATCTGCTAACGCTGTGCTTCTACACATGTATTTGCTGAACGGTGAAAGCACACAGTAATGCACTTTTCTCCCAGCAAATACACTGTTTCTAAGGAACTGGGAACACACTGAGGAGACACTTGTGGGAGCTACTGTGACTAAAACTGAGCTTCCCTACGCACAGGGAAGCAAGAGAAATGCTGATTTCATCAAGCCCAGTTACATACTCAGAATCTGTACTACTGCGCAAATAGGCATGTCTCTGTAGGCAAAAAACTCATTTCTGACAAAGTTGCCCAAATGCATCTCAGAAGTGTGCAACTTGTTCCCTGAGTTAGAAAACGTCGAGAAACGTTCGTTTCTGCTTGCGCTGTGCTTCTACACATGTATTTGCTGAACGGCGAAAGCGTACAGTAATGCACTTTTCTCCCAGCAAATACACTGTTTCTAAGGAAATGGGAACTCATTGAGGAGACACTTGTGGGAGCTACTGTGACTAAAACTGAGCTTCCCTACGCACAGGGAAGCAAGAGAAATGCTGATTTCATCAAGCCCAGTTACATACTCAGAATCTGTACTACTGCGCAAATAGGCATGTCTCTTTAGGCAAAAACTCATTTCTGACAAAGTTGCCCAAAAGCATCTCAGAAGTGTGCAACTTGTTCCCTGAGTTAGAAAACGTCGAGAAACGGTCATATCTGCTAACGCTGTGCTTCTACACATGTATTTGCTGAACGGTGAAAGCGCACAGTAATGACTTTTCTCCCAGCAAATACTCTGCTTCTAAGGAAATGGGAACACACTGAGGAGACACTTGTGGGAGCTACTGTTACTAAAACTGAGCTTCCCTACGCACAGGGAAGCAAGAGAAATGCTGATTTCATCAAGCCCAGTTACATACTCAGAATCTGTACTACTGCGCAAATAGGCATGTCTCTGTAGGCAAAAAACTCATTTCGGACAAAGTTGCCCAAATGCATCTCAGAAGTGTGCTACTTGTTCCCTGAGTTAGAAAACGTCGAGAAACGTTCGTTTCTGCTAGCGCTGTGCTTCTACACATGTATTTGCTGAACGGTGAAAGCACACAGTAATGCACTTTTCTCCCAGCAAATACACTGTTTCTAAGGAAATGGGAACACACTGAGGAGACACTTGTGGGAGCTACTGTGACTAAAACTGAGCTTCCCTAAGCACAGGGAAGCAAGAGAAATGCTGATTTCATCAAGCCCAGTTACATACTCAGAATCTGTTCTACTGCGCAAATAGGCATGTCTCTGTAGGCAAAAAACTCATTTCTGACAAAGTTGCCCAAATGCATCTCAAAACTGTGCAACTTCTTCCCTGAGTTAGAAAACGTCGAGAAACGGTCATATCTGCTAAGGCTGTGCTTCTACACATGTATTTGCTGAACGGTGAAAGCGCACAGTAATGCACTTTTCTCCCAGGAAATACACTGTTTCTAAGGAAATGGGAACACACTGAGGATACACTTGTGGGAGCTACTGTGACTAAAACTGAGCTTCCCTATGCACAGGGAAGCAAGAGAAATGCTGATTTCATCAAGCCCAGTTACATACTCAGAATCTGTACTACTGCGAAAATAGGCATGAATCTGTAGGCAAAAAACTCATTTCTGACAAAGTTGCCCAAATGCATCTCAGAAGTGTGCAACTTGTTCCCTGAGTTAGAAAATGTCGAGAAACGTTCGTTTCTGTTAGCGCTGTGCTTCTACACATGTATTTGCTGAACGGTGAAAGCACACAGTAATGCACTTTTCTCCCAGCAAATACACTGTTTCTAAGGAAATGGGAATACACTGAGGAGACACTTGTGGGAGCTACTGTGACTAAAACTGAGCTTCCCTACGCACAGGGAAGCAAGAGAAATGCTGATTTCATCAAGCCCAGTTACATACTCAGAATCTGTCTAATGTGCAAATAGGCATGTCTTTTTAGGCAAAAAACTCATTTCTGACAATGTTGCCCAAATGCATCTCAGAAGTGTGCCTCTTGTTCCCTGAGTTAGAAAACGTCGAGAACCGTTCGTTTCTGCTAGCGCTGTGCTTCTACACATGTATTTGCTGTACGGTGAAAGCACACAGCAAAGTACTTTTCTCCCAGCAAATACACTGCTTCTAAGGAAATGGGAACACACTGAGGAGACACTTGTTGGAGCTACTGTGACTAAAACTGAGCTTCCCTACGCACAGGGAAGCAAGAGAAATGCTGATTTCATCAAGCCCAGTTACATACTCAGAATCTGTACTACTGCGCAAATAGGCATGTCTTTGTAGGCAAAAAACTCATTTCTGACAATGTTGCCCAAATGCATCTCAGAAGTGTGCAACTTGTTCCCTGAGTTAGAAAACGTCGAGAACCGTTCGTTTCTGCTAGCGCTGTGCTTCTACACATGTATTTGCTGAACGGTGAAAGCACACAGTAAAGTACTTTTCTCCCAGCAAATACACTGTTTCTAAGGAAAAGGGAACACACTGAGGAGACACTTGTGGGAGCTACTGTGACTAAAACTGAGCTTCCCTACGCACAGGGAAGCAAGAGAAATGCTGATTTCATCAAGCCCAGTTACATACTCAGAATCTGTTCTACTGCGCAAATAGGCATGTCTCTGTAGGCAAAAAACTCATTTCTGACAAAGTTGCCCAAATGCATCTCAAAACTGTGCAACTTGTTCCCTGAGTTAGAAAACGTCGAGAAACGGTCATATCTGCTAACGCTGTGCTTCTACCTTGTATTTGCTGAACGGTGAAAGCGCACAGTAATGCACTTTTCTCCCAGCAAATACACTGTTTTTAAGGAAATGGAAACACACTGAGGAGACACTTGTGGGAGCTACTGTGACTAAAACTGAGCTTCCCTACGCACAGGGAAGCAAGAGAAATGCTGATTTCATCAAGCCCAGTTACATACTCAGAATCTGTACTACTGCGCAAATAGGCATGTCTCTGTAGGCAAAAAACTCATTTCTGACAAAGTTGCCCAAATGCATCTCAGAAGTGTGCAACTTGTTCCCTGAGTTAGAAAACGTCGAGAAACGTTCGTTTCTGCTTGCGCTGTGCTTCTACACATGTATTTGCTGAACGGCGAAAGCGTACAGTAATGCACTTTTCTCCCAGCAAATACACTGTTTCTAAGGAAATGGGAACTCACTGAGGAGACACTTGTGGGAGCTACTGTGACTAAAACTGAGCTTCCCTACGCACAGGGAAGCAAGAGAAATGCTGATTTCATCAAGCCCAGTTACATACTCAGAATCTGTACTACTGCGCAAATAGGCATGTCTCTTTAGGCAAAAACTCATTTCTGACAAAGTTGCCCAAAAGCATCTCAGAAGTGTGCAACTTGTTCCCTGAGTTAGAAAACGTCGAGAAACGGTCATATCTGCTAACGCTGTGCTTCTACACATGTATTTGCTGAACGGTGAAAGCGCACAGTAATGACTTTTCTCCCAGCAAATACTCTGCTTCTAAGGAAATGGGAACACACTGAGGAGACACTTGTGGGAGCTACTGTTACTAAAACTGAGCTTCCCTACGCACAGGGAAGCAAGAGAAATGCTGATTTCATCAAGCCCAGTTACATACTCAGAATCTGTACTACTGCGCAAATAGGCATGTCTCTGTAGGCAAAAAACTCATTTCGGACAAAGTTGCCCAAATGCATCTCAGAAGTGTGCTACTTGTTCCCTGAGTTAGAAAACGTCGAGAAACGTTCGTTTCTGCTAGCGCTGTGCTTCTACACATGTATTTGCTGAACGGTGAAAGCACACAGTAATGCACTTTTCTCCCAGCAAATACACTGTTTCTAAGGAAATGGGAACACACTGAGGAGACACTTGTGGGAGCTACTGTGACTAAAACTGAGCTTCCCTAAGCACAGGGAAGCAAGAGAAATGCTGATTTCATCAAGCCCAGTTACATACTCAGAATCTGTTCTACTGCGCAAATAGGCATGTCTCTGTAGGCAAAAAACTCATTTCTGACAAAGTTGCCCAAATGCATCTCAAAACTGTGCAACTTCTTCCCTGAGTTAGAAAACGTCGAGAAACGGTCATATCTGCTAAGGCTGTGCTTCTACACATGTATTTGCAGAACGGTGAAAGCGCACAGTAATGCACTTTTCTCCCAGGAAATACACTGTTTCTAAGGAAATGGGAACACACTGAGGATACACTTGTGGGAGCTACTGTGACTAAAACTGAGCTTCCCTATGCACAGGGAAGCAAGAGAAATGCTGATTTCATCAAGCCCAGTTACATACTCAGAATCTGTACTACTGCGAAAATAGGCATGAATCTGTAGGCAAAAAACTCATTTCTGACAAAGTTGCCCAAATGCATCTCAGAAGTGTGCAACTTGTTCCCTGAGTTAGAAAATGTCGAGAAACGTTCGTTTCTGTTAGCGCTGTGCTTCTACACATGTATTTGCTGAACGGTGAAAGCACACAGTAATGCACTTTTCTCCCAGCAAATACACTGTTTCTAAGGAAATGGGAACACACTGAGGAGACACTTGTGGGAGCTACTGTGACTAAAACTGAGCTTCCCTACGCACAGGGAAGCAAGAGAAATGCTGATTTCATCAAGCCCAGTTACATACTCAGAATCTGTCTAATGTGCAAATAGGCATGTCTTTTTAGGCAAAAAACTCATTTCTGACAATGTTGCCCAAATGCATCTCAGAAGTGTGCCTCTTGTTCCCTGAGTTAGAAAACGTCGAGAACCGTTCGTTTCTGCTAGCGCTGTGCTTCTACACATGTATTTGCTGTACGGTGAAAGCACACAGCAAAGTACTTTTCTCCCAGCAAATACACTGCTTCTAAGGAAATGGGAACACACTGAGGAGACACTTGTTGGAGCTACTGTGACTAAAACTGAGCTTCCCTACGCACAGGGAAGCAAGAGAAATGCTGATTTCATCAAGCCCAGTTACATACTCAGAATCTGTACTACTGCGCAAATAGGCATGTCTTTGTAGGCAAAAAACTCATTTCTGACAATGTTGCCCAAATGCATCTCAGAAGTGTGCAACTTGTTCCCTGAGTTAGAAAACGTCGAGAACCGTTCGTTTCTGCTAGCGCTGTGCTTCTACACATGTATTTGCTGAACGGTGAAAGCACACAGTAAAGTACTTTTCTCCCAGCAAATACACTGTTTCTAAGGAAAAGGGAACACACTGAGGAGACACTTGTGGGAGCTACTGTGACTAAAACTGAGCTTCCCTACGCACAGGGAAGCAAGAGAAATGCTGATTTCATCAAGCCCAGTTACATACTCAGAATCTGTTCTACTGCGCAAATAGGCATGTCTCTGTAGGCAAAAAACTCATTTCTGACAAAGTTGCCCAAATGCATCTCAAAACTGTGCAACTTGTTCCCTGAGTTAGAAAACGTCGAGAAACGGTCATATCTGCTAACGCTGTGCTTCTACCTTGTATTTGCTGAACGGTGAAAGCGCACAGTAATGCACTTTTCTCCCAGCAAATACACTGTTTTTAAGGAAATGGAAACACACTGAGGAGACACTTGTGGGAGCTACTGTGACTAAAACTGAGCTTCCCTATGCACAGGGAAGCAAGAGAAATGTTGATTTCATCAAGCCCAGTTACATACTCAGAATCTGTACTACTGCGCAAATAGGATTTGTCTCTGTAGGCAAAAAACTCATTTCTGACAAAGTTGCCCAAATGCATCTCAGAAGTGTGCAACTTGTTCCCTGAGTTAGAAAACGTCGAGAAACGGTCGTATCTGCTAGCGCTGTGCTTCTACACATGTATTTGCTGAACGGTGAAAGCGCACAGTAATGCACTTTTCTCCCAGCAAATACACTGTTTCTAAGGAAATGGGAACACACTGAGGAGACACTTGTGGGAGCTACTGTGACTAAAACTGAGCTTCCCTACGCACAGGGAAGCAAGAGAAATGCTGATTTCATCAAGCCCAGTTACATACTCAGAATCTGTACTACTGCGCAAATAGGCATGTCTTTGTAGCCAAAAAACTCATTTCTGACAATGTTGCCCAAATACATCTCAGAAGTGTGCAACTTGTTCCCTGAGTTAGAAAACGTCGAGAACCGTTCGTTTCTGCTAGCGCTGTGCTTCTACACATGTTTTTGCTGAACGGTGAAAGCACACAGTAAAGTACTTTTCTCCCAGCAAATACACTGTTTCTAAGGAAATGGGAACACACTGAGGAGACACTTGTGGGAGCTACTGTGACTAAAACTGAGCTTCCCTAAGCACAGGGAAGCAAGAGAAATGCTGATTTCATCAAGCCCAGTTACATACTCAGAATCTGTTCTACTGCGCAAATAGGCATGTCTCTCTAGGCAAAAAACTCATTTCTGACAAAGTTGCCCAAATGCATCTCAAAACTGTGCAACTTGTTCCCTGAGTTAGAAAACGTCGAGAAACGGTCATATCTGCTAACGCTGTGCTTCTACACATGTATTTGCTGAACGGTGAAAGCGCACAGTAATGCACTTTTCTCCCAGCAAATACACTGTTTCTAAGGAAATGGGAACACACTGAGGAGACACTTGTGGGAGCTACTGTGACTAAAACTGAGCTTCCCTACGCACAGGGAAGCAAGAGAAATGCTGATTTCATCAAGCCCAGTTACATACTCAGAATCTGTACTACTGCGCAAATAGGCATGAATCTGTAGGCAAAAAACTCATTTCTGACAAAGTTGCCCAAATGCATCTCAGAAGTGTGCAACTTGTTCCCTGAGTTAGAAAATGTCAAGAAACGTTCGTTTCTGTTAGCGCTGTGCTTCTACACATGTATTTGCTGAACGGTGAAAGCGCACAGTAATGCACTTCTCTCCCAGCAAATACACTGTTTCTAAGGAAATGGGAACACACTGAGGAGACACTTGTGGGAGCTACTGTGACTAAAACTGAGCTTCCCTACGCACAGGGAAGCAAGAGAAATGCTAATTTCATCAAGCCCAATTACATACTCAGAATCTGTACTACTGCGCAAATAGGCATGTCTCTGTAGGCAAAAAACTCAATTCTGACAAAGTTGCCCAAATGCATCTCAAAACTGTGCAACTTGTTCCCTGAGTTAGAAAACGTCGAGAAACGGTCATATCTGCTAACGCTGTGCTTCTACACATGTATTTGCTGAACGGTGAAAGCGCCCAGTAATGCACTTCTCTCCCAGCAAATACACTGTTTCTAAGGAAATGGGAACACACTGAGGAGACACTTGTGGGAGCTACTGTGACTAAAACTGAGCTTCCCTACGCACAGGGAAGCAAGAGAAATGCTGATTTCATCAAGCCCAGTTACATACTCAGAATCTGTACTACTGCGCAAATAGGCATGTCTCTGTAGGCAAAAAACTCATTTCTGACAAAGTTGCCCAAATGCATCTCAGAAGTGTGCAACTTGTTCCCTGAGTTAGACAATGTCGAGAAACACTCGTTTCTGCTAGCGCTGTGCTTCTACACATGTATTTGCTGAACGGTGAAAGCGCACAGTAATGCACTTTTCTCCCAGCAAATACACTGTTTTTAAAGAAATGGGAACACACTGAGGAGACACTTGTGGGAGCTACTGTGACTAAAACTGAGCTTCCCTACGCACAGGGAAGCAAGAGAAATGTTGATTTCATCAAGCCCAGTTACATACTCAGAATCTGTACTACTGCGCAAATAGGATTTGTCTCTGTAGGCAAAAAACTCATTTCTGACAAAGTTGCCCAAATGCATCTCAGAAGTGTGCAACTTGTTCCCTGAGTTAGAAAACGTCGAGAAATGGTCGTATCTGCTAGCGCTGTGCTTCTACACATGTATTTGCTGAACGGTGAAAGCGCACAGTAATGCACTTTTCTCCCAGCAAATACACTGTTTCTAAGGAAATGGGAACACACTGAGGAGACACTTGTGGGAGCTACTGTGACTAAAACTGAACTTCCCTACGCACAGGGAAGCAAGAGAAATGCTGATTTCATCAAGCCCAGTTACATACTCAGAATCTCTACTACTGCGCAAATAGGCATGTCTCTGTAGGCAAAAAACTCATTTCTGACAAAGTTGCCCAAATGCATCTCAGAAGTGTGCAACTTGTTCCCTGAGTTAGAAAACGTCGAGAAACGGTCTTTTCTGCTAGCGCTGTGCTTCTACACATGTATTTGCTGAACGCTGAAAGCGCACAGTAATGCACTTCTCTCCCAGCAAATACACTGTTTCTAAGGAAATGGGAACACACTGAGGAGACACTTGTGGGAGCTACTGTGACTAAAACTGAGCTTCCCTACGCACAGGGAAGCAAGAGAAATGCTGATTTCATCAAGCCCAGTTACATACTCAGAATCTGTACTACTGCGCAAATAGGCATGAATCTGTAGGCAAAAAACTCATTTCTGACAAAGTTGCCCAAATGCATCTCAGAAGTGTGCAACTTATTCCCTGAGTTAGAAAATGTCGAGAAACGTTCGTTTCTGTTAGCGCTGTGCTTCTACACATGTATTTGCTGAACGGTGAAAGCGCACAGTAATGCACTTCTCTCCCAGCAAATACACTGTTTCTAAGGAAATGGGAACACACTGAGGAGACACTTGTGGGAGCTACTGTGACTAAAACTGAGCTTCCCTACGCACAGGGAAGCAAGAGAAATGCTGATTTCATCAAGCCCAGTTACATACTCAGAATCTGTACTACTGCGCAAATAGGCATGTCTTTGTTGGCAAAAAACTCATTTCTGACAATGTTGCCCAAATGCATCTCAGAATTGTGCAACTTGTTCCCTGAGTTAGAAAATGTCGAGAAACGTTCGTTTCTGCTAGCACTGTGCTTCTACACATGTATTTGCTGAACGGTGAAAGCGCACAGTAATGCAGTTTTCTCCTAGCAAATACACTGTTTCTAAGGAAATGGGAACACACTGAGGAGACACTTGTGGGAGCTACTGTGACTAAAACTGAGCTTTCCTACGCACAGGGAAGCAAGAGAAATGCTAATTTCATCAAGCCCAATTACATACTCAGAATCTGTACTACTGCGCAAATAGGCATGTCTCTGTAGGCAAAAAACTCATTTCTGACTAAGTTGCCCAAATGCATCTCAAAACTGTGCAACTTGTTCCCTGAGTTAGAAAACGTCGAGAAACGGTCATATCTGCTAACGCTGTGCTTCTACACATGTATTTGCTGAACGGTGAAAGCGCGCAGTAATGCACTTCTCTCCCAGCAAATACATTGTTTCTAATGAAATGGGAACACACTGAGGAGACACTTGTGGGAGCTTCTGTGACTAAAACTGAGCTTCCCTACGCACAGGGAAGCAAGAGAAATGCTGATTTCATCAAGCCCAGTTACATACTCAGAATCTGTACTACTGCGCAAATAGGCATGTCTCTGTAGGCAAAAAACTCATTTCTGACAAAGTTGCCCAAATGCATCTCAGAAGTGTGCAACTTGTTCCCTGAGTTAGACAATGTCGAGAAACACTCGTTTCTGCTAGCGCTGTGCTTCTACACATGTATTTGCTGAACGGTGAAAGCGCACAGTAATGCACTTTTCTCCCAGCAAATACACTGTTTTTAAGAAAATGGGAACACACTGAGGAGACACTTTTGGGAGCTACTGTGACTAAAACTGAGCTTCCCTACGCACCGGGAAGCAAGAGAAATGTTGATTTCATCAAGCCCAGTTACATACTCAGAATCTGTACTACTGCGCAAATAGGATTTGTCTCTGTAGGCAAAAAACTCATTTCTGACAAAGTTGCCCAAATGCATCTCAGAAGTGTGCAACTTGTTCCCTGAGTTAGAAAACGTCGAGAAATGGTCGTATCTGCTAGCGCTGTGCTTCTACACATGTATTTGCTGAACGGTGAAAGCGCACAGTAATGCACTTTTCTCCAGCAAATACACTGTTTCTAAGGAAATGGGAACACACTGAGGAGACACTTGTGGGAGCTACTGTGACTAAAACTGAGCTTCCCTACGCACAGGGAAGCAAGAGAAATGCTGATTTCATCAAGCCCAGTTACATACTCAGAATCTCTACTACTGCGCAAATAGGCATGTCTCTGTAGGCAAAAAACTCATTTCTGACAAAGTTGCCCAAATGCATCTCAGAAGTGTGCAACTTGTTCCCTGAGTTAGAAAACGTCGAGAAACTGTCTTTTCTGCTAGCGCTGTGCTTCTACACATGTATTTGCTGAACGGTGAAAGCGCACAGTAATGCACTTCTCTCCCAGCAAATACACTGTTTCTAAGGAAATGGGAACACACTGAGGAGACACTTGTGGGAGCTACTGTGACTAAAACTGAGCTTCCCTACGCACAGGGAAGCAAGAGAAATGCTGATTTCATCAAGCCCAGTTACATACTCAGAATCTGTACTACTGCGCAAATAGGCATGAATCTGTAGGCAAAAAACTCATTTCTGACAAAGTTGCCCAAATGCATCTCAGAAGTGTGCAACTTGTTCCCTAAGTAAGAAAACGTCGAGAAACTGTCGTATCTGCTAGCGCTGTGCTTCTACACATGTATTTGCTGAACGGTGAAAGCGCACAGTAATGCACTTTTCTCACAGCAAATACACTGTTTCTAAGTAAATGGGAACACACTGAGGAAACACTTGTGGGAGCTACTGTGACTAAAACTGAGCTTCCCTACGCACAGGGAAGCAAGAGAAATGCTGATTTCATCAAGCCCAGTTACATACTCTGAATCTGTACTACTGCGCAAATAGGCATGAATGTGTAGGCAAAAAACTCATTTCTGACAAAGTTGCCCAAATGCATCTCAGAAGTGTGAAACTTGTTCCCTGAGTTAGAAAACGTCGAGAAACGGTCGTTTCTGCTAGCGCTGTGCTTCTACACATGTATTTGCTGAACGGTGAAAGCGCACAGTAATGCACTTTTCTCCCAGCAAATACACTGTTTCTAAGGAAATGGGAACACACTGAGGAGATACTTGTGGGAGCTACTGTGACTAAAACTGAGCTTCCCTACGCACAGGGAAGCAAGAGAAATGCTGATTTCATCCAGCCCAGTTACATACTCAGAATCTGTACTACTGCGCAAATAGGCATGTCTCTGTAGGCAAAAAACTCATTTCTGACAAAGTTGCCCAAATGCATCTCAGAAGTGTGCAACTTGTTCCCTGAGTTAGGAAATGTCGAGAAGCGTTCGTTTCTGCTAGCGCTGTGCTTCTACACATGTATTTGCTGAACGGTGAAAGCGCACAGTAATGCACTTTTCTCCCAGCAAATACACTGTTTCTAAGGAAATGGGAACACACTGAGGAGACACTTGTGGGAGCTACTGTGACTAAAACTGAGCTTCCCTACGCACAGGGAAGCAAGAGAAATGCTGATTTCATCAAGCCCAGTTACATACTCAGAATCTGTACTACTGCGCAAATAGGCATGTCTTTGTAGGCAAAAAACTCATTTCTGACAATGTTGCCCAAATGCATCTCAGAAGTGTGCAACTTGTTCCCTGAGTTAGACAACGTCGAGAAACATTCGTTTCTGCTAGCGCTGTGCTTCTACACATGTATTTGCTGAACGGTGAAAGCGCACAGTAATGCACTTTTCTCCCAGCAAATACACTGTTTCTAAGGAAATGGGAACACACTGAGGAGACACTTGTGGGAGCTACTGTGACTAAAACTGAGCTTCCCAACGCACAGGGAAGCAAGAGAAATGCTGATTTCATCAAGCCCAGTTACATACTCAGAATCTGTACTACTGCGCAAATAGGCATGAATCTGTAGGCAAAAAACTCATTTCTGACAAAGTTGCCCAAAGGCATCTCAGAAGTGTGCAACTTGTTCCCTGAGTTAGAAAATGTCGAGAAACGTTCGTTTCTGTTAGCGCTGTGCTTCTACACATGTATTTGCTGAACGGTGAAAGCGCACAGTAATGCACTTCTCTCCCAGCAAATACACTGTTTCTAAGGAAATGGGAACACACTGAGGAGACACTTGTGGGAGCTACTGTGACTAAAACTGAGCTTCCCTACGCACAGGGAAGCAAGAGAAATGCTGATTTCATCAAGCCCAGTTACATACTCAGAATCTGTACTACTGCGCAAATAGGCATGTCTTTGTAGGCAAAAAAACTCATTTCTGACAATGTTGCCCAAATGCATCTCAGAAGTGTGCAACTTGTTCCCTGAGTTAGAAAACGTCGAGAAACGGTCGTTTCTGCTAGCACTGTGCTTCTACACATGTATTTGCTGAACGGTGAAAGCGCACAGTAATGCACTTTTCTCCCAGCAAATACACTGTTTCTAAGGAAATGGGAACACACTGAGGAGACACTTGTGGGAGCTACTGTGACTAAAACTGAGCTTTCCTACGCACAGGGAAGCAAGAGAAATGCTGATTTCATCAAGCCCAATTACATACTCAGAATCTGTACTACTGCGCAAATAGGCATGTCTCGGTAGGCAAAAAACTCATTTCTGACAAAGTTGCCCAAATGCATCTCAGAAGTGTGCAACTTATTCCCTGAGTTAGAAAACATCGAGAAATGTTCGTTTCTGCTAGCGCTATGCTTCTTCCCTGAGTTAGAAAACGTCGAGAAACGGTCATATCTGCTAACGCTGTGCTTCTACCTTGTATTTGCTGAACGGTGAAAGCGCACAGTAATGCACTTTTCTCCCAGCAAATACACTGTTTTTAAGGAAATGGAAACACACTGAGGAGACACTTGTGGGAGCTACTGTGACTAAAACTGAGCTTCCCTATGCACAGGGAAGCAAGAGAAATGTTGATTTCATCAAGCCCAGTTACATACTCAGAATCTGTACTACTGCGCAAATAGGATTTGTCTCTGTAGGCAAAAAACTCATTTCTGACAAAGTTGCCCAAATGCATCTCAGAAGTGTGCAACTTGTTCCCTGAGTTAGAAAACGTCGAGAAACGGTCGTATCTGCTAGCGCTGTGCTTCTACACATGTATTTGCTGAACGGTGAAAGCGCACAGTAATGCACTTTTCTCCCAGCAAATACACTGTTTCTAAGGAAATGGGAACACACTGAGGAGACACTTGTGGGAGCTACTGTGACTAAAACTGAGCTTCCCTACGCACAGGGAAGCAAGAGAAATGCTGATTTCATCAAGCCCAGTTACATACTCAGAATCTGTACTACTGCGCAAATAGGCATGTCTTTGTAGGCAAAAAACTCATTTCTGACAATGTTGCCCAAATGCATCTCAGAAGTGTGCAACTTGTTCCCTGAGTTAGACAACGTCGAGAAACATTCGTTTCTGCTAGCGCTGTGCTTCTACACATGTATTTGCTGAACGGTGAAAGCGCACAGTAATGCACTTTTCTCCCAGCAAATACACTGTTTCTAAGGAAATGGGAACACACTGAGGAGACACTTGTGGGAGCTACTGTGACTAAAACTGAGCTTCCCTACGCACAGGGAAGCAAGAGAAATGCTGATTTCATCAAGCCCAGTTACATACTCAGAATCTGTACTACTGCGCAAATAGGCATGAATCTGTAGGCAAAAAACTCATTTCTGACAAAGTTGCCCAAATGCATCTCAGAAGTGTGCAACTTGTTCCCTGAGTTAGAAAATGTCGAGAAACGTTCGTTTCTGTTAGCGCTGTGCTTCTACACATGTATTTGCTGAACGGTGAAAGCGCACAGTAATGCACTTCTCTCCCAGCAAATACACTGTTTCTAAGGAAATGGGAACACACTGAGGAGACACTTGTGGGAGCTACTGTGACTAAAACTGAGCTTCCCTACGCACAGGGAAGCAAGAGAAATGCTAATTTCATCAAGCCCAATTACATACTCAGAATCTGTACTACTGCGCAAATAGGCATGTCTCTGTAGGCAAAAAACTCATTTCTGACAAAGTTGCCCAAATGCATCTCAAAACAGTGCAACTTGTTCCCTGAGTTAGAAAACGTCGAGAAACGGTCATATCTGCTAACGCTGTGCTTCTACACATGTATTTGCTGAACGGTGAAAGCGCACAGTAATGCACTTCTCTCCCAGCAAATACACTGTTTCTAAGGAAATGGGAACACACTGAGGAGACACTTGTGGGAGCTACTGTGACTAAAACTGAGCTTCCCTACGCACAGGGAAGCAAGAGAAATGCTGATTTCATCAAGCCCAGTTACATACTCAGAATCTGTACTACTGCGCAAATAGGCATGTCTCTGTAGGCAAAAAACTCATTTCTGACAAAGTTGCCCAAATGCATCTCAGAAGTGTGCAACTTGTTCCCTGAGTTAGACAATGTCGAGAAACACTCGTTTCTGCTAGCGCTGTGCTTCTACACATGTATTTGCTGAACGGTGAAAGCGCACAGTAATGCACTTTTCTCCCAGCAAATACACTGTTTTTAAAGAAATGGGAACACACTGAGGAGACACTTGTGGGAGCTACTGTGACTAAAACTGAGCTTCCCTACGCACAGGGAAGCAAGAGAAATGTTGATTTCATCAAGCCCAGTTACATACTCAGAATCTGTACTACTGCGCAAATAGGATTTGTCTCTGTAGGCAAAAAACTCATTTCTGACAAAGTTGCCCAAATGCATCTCAGAAGTGTGCAACTTGTTCCCTGAGTTAGAAAACGTCGAGAAATGGTCGTATCTGCTAGCGCTGTGCTTCTACACATGTATTTGCTGAACGGTGAAAGCGCACAGTAATGCACTTTTCTCCCAGCAAATACACTGTTTCTAAGGAAATGGGAACACACTGAGGAGACACTTGTGGGAGCTACTGTGACTAAAACTGAACTTCCCTACGCACAGGGAAGCAAGAGAAATGCTGATTTCATCAAGCCCAGTTACATACTCAGAATCTGTACTACTGCGCAAATAGGCATGTCTTTGTAGGCAAAAAACTCATTTCTGACAATGTTGCCCAAATACATCTCAGAAGTGTGCAACTTGTTCCCTGAGTTAGAAAACGTCGAGAACCGTTCGTTTCTGCTAGCGCTGTGCTTCTACACATGTTTTTGCTGAACGGTGAAAGCACACAGTAAAGTACTTTTCTCCCAGCAAATACACTGTTTCTAAGGAAATGGGAACACACTGAGGAGACACTTGTGGGAGCTACTGTGACTGAAACTGAGCTTCCCTAAGCAAAGGGAAGCAAGAGAAATGCTGATTTCATCAAGCCTAGTTACATACTCAGAATCTGTTCTACTGCGCAAATAGGCATGTCTCTCTAGGCAAAAAACTCATTTCTGACAAAGTTGCCCAAATGCATCTCAAAACTGTGCAACTTGTTCCCTGAGTTAGAAAACGTCGAGAAATGGTCATATCTGCTAACGCTGTGCTTCTACACATGTATTTGCTGAACGGTGAAAGCGCACAGTAATGCAATTTTCTCCCAGCAAATACACTGTTTCTAAGGAAATGGGAACACACTGAGGAGACACTTGTGGGAGCTACTGTGACTAAAACTGAGCTTCCCTACGCACAGGGAAGCAAGAGAAATGCTGATTTCATCAAGCCCAGTTACATACTCAGAATCTGTACTACTGGGCAAATAGGCATGAATCTGTAGGCAAAAAACTCATTTCTGACAAAGTTGCCCAAATGCATCTCAGAAGTGTGCAACTTATTCCCTGAGTTAGAAAATGGCGAGAAACGTTCGTTTCTGTTAGCGCTGTGCTTCTACACATGTATTTGCTGAACGGTGAAAGCGCACAGTAATGCACTTCTCTCCCAGCAAATACACTGTTTCTAAGGAAATGGGAACACACTGAGGAGACACTTGTGGGAGCTACTGTGACTAAAACTGAGCTTCCCTACGCACAGGGAAGCAAGAGAAATGCTGATTTCATCAAGCCCAGTTACATACTCAGAATCTGTACTACTGCGCAAATAGGCATGTCTTTGTAGGCAAAAAACTCATTTCTGACAATGTTGCCCAAATGCATCTCAGAAGTGTGCAACTTGTTCCCTGAGTTAGACAACGTCGAGAAACATTCGTTTCTGCTAGCGCTGTGCTTCTACACATGTATTTGCTGAACGGTGAAAGCGCACAGTAATGCACTTTTCTCCCAGCAAATACACTGTTTCTAAGGAAATGGGAACACACTGAGGAGACACTTGTGGGAGCTACTGTGACTAAAACTGAGCTTCCCTACGCACAGGGAAGCAAGAGAAATGCTGATTTCATCAAGCCCAGTTACATACTCAGAATCTGTACTACTGCGCAAATAGGCATGTCTTTGTAGGCAAAAAACTCATTTCTGACAATGTTGCCCAAATGCATCTCAGAAGTGTGCAACTTGTTCCCTGAGTTAGACAACGTCGAGAAACATTCGTTTCTGCTAGCGCTGTGCTTCTACACATGTATTTGCTGAACGGTGAAAGCGCACAGTAATGCACTTTTCTCCCAGCAAATACACTGTTTCTAAGGAAATGGGAACACACTGAGGAGACACTTGTGGGAGCTACTGTGACTAAAACTGAGCTTCCCTACGCACAGGGAAGCAAGAGAAATGCTGATTTCATCAAGCCCAGTTACATACTCAGAATCTGTACTACTGCGCAAATAGGCATGTCTCTTTAGGCAAAAAACTCATTTCTGACAAAGTTGCCCAAAGGCATCTCAGAAGTGTGCAACTTGTTCCCTGAGTTAGAAAATGTCGAGAAACGTTCGTTTCTGTTAGCGCTGTGCTTCTACACATGTATTTGCTGAACGGTGAAAGCGCACAGTAATACACTTCTCTCCCAGCAAATACACTGTTTCTAAGGAAATGGGAACACACTGAGGAGACACTTGTGGGAGCTACTGTGACTAAAACTGAGCTTCCCTACGCACAGGGAAGCAAGAGAAATGCTGATTTCATCAAGCCCAGTTACATACTCAGAATCTGTACTACTGCGCAAATAGGCATGTCTTTGTACGCAAAAAACTCATTTCTGACAATGTTGCCCAAATGCATCTCAGAAGTGTGCAACTTGTTCCCTGAGTTAGAAAACGTCGAGAAACGGTCGTTTCTGCTAGCACTGTGCTTCTACACATGTATTTGCTGAACGGTGAAAGCGCACAGTAATGCACTTTTCTCCCAGCAAATACACTGTTTCTAAGGAAATGGGAACACACTGAGGAGACACTTGTGGGAGCTACTGTGACTAAAACTGAGCTTTCCTACGCACAGCGAAGCAAGAGAAATGCTAATTTCATCAAGCCCAATTACATACTCAGAATCTGTACTACTGCGCAAATAGGCATTTCTCTGTAGGCAAAAAACTCATTTCTGACAAAGTTGCCCAAATGCATCTCAGAAGTGTGCAACTTATTCCCTGAGTTAGAAAACATCGAGAAATGTTCGTTTCTGCTAGCGCTGTGCTTCTACACATGTATTTGCTGAACGGTGAAAGCACACAGTAATGCACTTTTCTCCCAGCAAATACACTGTTTCTAAGGAACTGGGAACACACTGAGGAGACACTTGTGGGAGCTACTGTGACTAAAACTGAGCTTCCCTACGCACAGGGAAGCAAGAGAAATGCTGATTTCATCAAGCCCAGTTACATACTCAGAATCTGTACTACTGCGCAAATAGGCATGTCTCTGTAGGCAAAATACTCATTTCTGACAAAGTTGCCCAAATGCATCTCAGAAGTGTGCAACTTGTTCCCTGATTTAGAAAATGTCGAGAAACGTTCGTTTCTGTTAGCGCTGTGCTTCTACACATGTATTTGCTTAACGGTGAAAGCGCACAGTAATGCACTTTTCTCCCAGCAAATACACTGTTTCAAAGGAAATGGGAACACACTGAGGAGACACTTGTGGGAGCTACTGTGACTAAAACTGAGCTTCCCTACGCACAGGGAAGCAAGAGAAATGCTGATTTCATCAAGCCCAGTTACATACTCAGAATCTGTACTACTGCGCAAATAGGCATGTCTTTGTAGGCAAAAAAACTCATTTCTGACAATGTTGCCCAAATGCATCTCAGAAGTGTGCAACTTGTTCCCTGAGTTAGAAAACGTCGAGAAACGGTCGTTTCTGCTCGCACTGTGCTTCTACACATGTATTTGCTGAACGGTGAAAGCGCACAGTAATGCACTTTTCTCCCAGCAAATACACTGTTTCTAAGGAAATGGGAACACACTGAGGAGACACTTGTGGGAGCTACTGTGACTAAAACTGAGCTTTCCTACGCACAGGGAAGCAAGAGAAATGCTAATTTCATAAAGCCCAATTACATACTCAGAATCTGTACTACTGCGCAAATAGGCATGTCTCTGTAGGCAAAAAACTCATTTCTGACAAAGTTGCCCAAATGCATCTCAGAAGTGTGCAACTTATTCCCTGAGTTAGAAAACATCGAGAAATGTTCGTTTCTGCTAGCGCTGTGCTTCTACACATGTATTTGCTGAACGGTGAAAGCACACAGTAATGCACTTTTCTCCCAGCAAATACACTGTTTCTAAGGAAATGGGAACACACTGAGGAGACACTTGTGGGAGCTACTGTGACTAAAACTGAGCTTCCCTACGCACAGGGAAGCAAGAGAAATGCTGATTTCATCAAGCCCAGTTACATACTCAGAATCTGTACTACTGCGCAAATAGGCATGTCTCTGTAGGCAAAAAACTCATTTCGGACAAAGTTGCCCAAATGCATCTCAGAAGTGTGCTACTTGTTCCCTGAGTTAGAAAACGTCGAGAAACGTTCGTTTCTGCTAGCGCTGTGCTTCTACACATGTATTTGCTGAACGATGAAAGCACACAGTAATGCACTTTTCTCCCAGCAAATACACTGTTTCTAAGGAAATGGGAACACACTGAGGAGACACTTGTGGGAGCTACTGTGACTAAAACTGAGCTTCCCTAAGCACAGGGAAGCAAGAGAAATGCTGATTTCATCAAGCCCAGTTACATACTCAGAATCTGTTCTACTGCGCAAATAGGCATGTCTCTGTAGGCAAAAAACTCATTTCTGACAAAGTTGCCCAAATGCATCTCAAAACTGTGCAACTTCTTCCCTGAGTTAGAAAACGTCGAGAAACGGTCATATCTGCTAAGGCTGTGCTTCTACACATGTATTTGCTGAACGGTGAAAGCGCACAGTAATGCACTTTTCTCCCAGGAAATACACTGTTTCTAAGGAAATGGGAACACACTGAGGATACACTTGTGGGAGCTACTGTGACTAAAACTGAGCTTCCCTATGCACAGGGAAGCAAGAGAAATGCTGATTTCATCAAGCCCAGTTACATACTCAGAATCTGTACTACTGCGAAAATAGGCATGAATCTGTAGGCAAAAAACTCATTTCTGACAAAGTTGCCCAAATGCATCTCAGAAGTGTGCAACTTGTTCCCTGAGTTAGAAAATGTCGAGAAACGTTCGTTTCTGTTAGCGCTGTGCTTCTACACATGTATTTGCTGAACGGTGAAAGCACACAGTAATGCACTTTTCTCCCAGCAAATACACTGTTTCTAAGGAAATGGGAACACACTGAGGAGACACTTGTGGGAGCTACTGTGACTAAAACTGAGCTTCCCTACGCACAGGGAAGCAAGAGAAATGCTGATTTCATCAAGCCCAGTTACATACTCAGAATCTGTCTAATGTGCAAATAGGCATGTCTTTTTAGGCAAAAAACTCATTTCTGACAATGTTACCCAAATGCATCTCAGAAGTGTGCAACTTGTTCCCTGAGTTAGAAAACGTCGAGAACCGTTCGTTTCTGCTAGCGCTGTGCTTCTACACATGTATTTGCTGTACGGTGAAAGCACACAGCAAAGTACTTTTCTCCCAGCAAATACACTGTTTCTAAGGAAATGGGAACACACTGAGGAGACACTTGTTGGAGCTACTGTGACTAAAACTGAGCTTCCCTACGCACAGGGAAGCAAGAGAAATGCTGATTTCATCAAGCCCAGTTACATACTCAGAATCTGTACTACTGCGCAAATAGGCATGTCTTTGTAGGCAAAAAACTCATTTCTGACAATGTTGCCCAAATGCATCTCAGAAGTGTGCAACTTGTTCCCTGAGTTAGAAAACGTCGAGAACCGTTTGTTTCTGCTAGCGCTGTGCTTCTACACATGTATTTGCTGAACGGTGAAAGCACACAGTAAAGTACTTTTCTCCCAGCAAATACACTGTTTCTAAGGAAAAGGGAACACACTGAGGAGACACTTGTGGGAGCTACTGTGACTAAAACTGAGCTTCCCTACGCACAGGGAAGCAAGAGAAATGCTGATTTCATCAAGCCCAGTTACATACTCAGAATCTGTTCTACTGCGCAAATAGGCATGTCTCTGTAGGCAAAAAACTCATTTCTGACAAAGTTGCCCAAATGCATCTCAAAACTGTGCAACTTGTTCCCTGAGTTAGAAAACGTCGAGAAACGGTCATATCTGCTAACGCTGTGCTTCTACCTTGTATTTGCTGAACGGTGAAAGCGCACAGTAATGCACTTTTCTCCCAGCAAATACACTGTTTTTAAGGAAATGGAAACACACTGAGGAGACACTTGTGGGAGCTACTGTGACTAAAACTGAGCTTCCCTATGCACAGGGAAGCAAGAGAAATGTTGATTTCATCAAGCCCAGTTACATACTCAGAATCTGTACTACTGCGCAAATAGGATTTGTCTCTGTAGGCAAAAAACTCATTTCTGACCAAGTTGCCCAAATGCATCTCAGAAGTGTGCAACTTGTTCCCTGAGTTAGAAAACGTCGAGAAACGGTCGTATCTGCTAGCGCTGTGCTTCTACACATGTATTTGCTGAACGGTGAAAGCGCACAGTAATGCACTTTTCTCCCAGCAAATACACTGTTTCTAAGGAAATGGGAACACACTGAGGAGACACTTGTGGGAGCTACTGTGACTAAAACTGAGCTTCCCTACGCACAGGGAAGCAAGAGAAATGCTGATTTCATCAAGCCCAGTTACATACTCAGAATCTGTACTACTGCGCAAATAGGCATGTCTTTGTAGCCAAAAAACTCATTTCTGACAATGTTGCCCAAATACATCTCAGAAGTGTGCAACTTGTTCCCTGAGTTAGAAAACGTCGAGAACCGTTCGTTTCTGCTAGCGCTGTGCTTCTACACATGTTTTTGCTGAACGGTGAAAGCACACAGTAAAGTACTTCTCTCCCAGCAAATACACTGTTTCTAAGGAAATGGGAACACACTGAGGAGACACTTGTGGGAGCTACTGTGACTAAAACTGAGCTTCCCTACGCACAGGGAAGCAAGAGAAATGCTGATTTCATCAAGCCCAGTTACATACTCAGAATCTGTACTACTGCGCAAATAGGCATGTCTCTGTAGGCAAAAAACTCATTTCTGACAAAGGTGCCCAAATGCATCTCAGAAGTGTGCAACTTGTTCCCTGAGTTAGACAATGTCGAGAAACACTCGTTTCTGCTAGCGCTGTGCTTCTACACATGTATTTGCTGAACGGTGAAAGCGCACAGTAATGCACTTTTCTCCCAGCAAATACACTGTTTTTAAAGAAATGGGAACACACTGAGGAGACACTTGTGGGAGCTACTGTGACTAAAACTGAGCTTCCCTACGCACAGGGAAGCAAGAGAAATGTTGATTTCATCAAGCCCAGTTACATACTCAGAATCTGTACTACTGCGCAAATAGGATTTGTCTCTGTAGGCAAAAAACTCATTTCTGACAAAGTTGCCCAAATGCATCTCAGAAGTGTGCAACTTGTTCCCTGAGTTAGAAAACGTCGAGAAATGGTCGTATCTGCTAGCGCTGTGCTTCTACACATGTATTTGCTGAACGGTGAAAGCGCACAGTAATGCACTTTTCTCCCAGCAAATACACTGTTTCTAAGGAAATGGGAACACACTGAGGAGACACTTGTGGGAGCTACTGTGACTAAAACTGAACTTCCCTACGCACAGGGAAGCAAGAGAAATGCTGATTTCATCAAGCCCAGTTACATACTCAGAATCTCTACTACTGCGCAAATAGGCATGTCTCTGTAGGCAAAAAACTCATTTCTGACAAAGTTGCCCAAATGCATCTCAGAAGTGTGCAACTTGTTCCCTGAGTTAGAAAACGTCGAGAAACGGTCTTTTCTGCTAGCGCTGTGCTTCTACACATGTATTTGCTGAACGCTGAAAGCGCACAGTAATGCACTTCTCTCCCAGCAAATACACTGTTTCTAAGGAAATGGGAACACACTGAGGAGACACTTGTGGGAGCTACTGTGACTAAAACTGAGCTTCCCTACGCACAGGGAAGCAAGAGAAATGCTGATTTCATCAAGCCCAGTTACATACTCAGAATCTGTACTACTGCGCAAATAGGCATGTCTTTGTAGGCAAAAAACTCATTTCTGACAATGTTGCCCAAATACATCTCAGAAGTGTGCAACTTGTTCCCTGAGTTAGAAAACGTCGAGAACCGTTCGTTTCTGCTAGCGCTGTGCTTCTACACATGTTTTTGCTGAACGGTGAAAGCACACAGTAAAGTACTTTTCTCCCAGCAAATACACTGTTTCTAAGGAAATGGGAACACACTGAGGAGACACTTGTGGGAGCTACTGTGACTGAAACTGAGCTTCCCTAAGCAAAGGGAAGCAAGAGAAATGCTGATTTCATCAAGCCTAGTTACATACTCAGAATCTGTTCTACTGCGCAAATAGGCATGTCTCTCTAGGCAAAAAACTCATTTCTGACAAAGTTGCCCAAATGCATCTCAAAACTGTGCAACTTGTTCCCTGAGTTAGAAAACGTCGAGAAACGGTCATATCTGCTAACGCTGTGCTTCTACACATGTATTTGCTGAACGGTGAAAGCGCACAGTAATGCACTTTTCTCCCAGCAAATACACTGTTTCTAAGGAAATGGGAACACACTGAGGAGACACTTGTGGGAGCTACTGTGACTAAAACTGAGCTTCCCTACGCACAGGGAAGCAAGAGAAATGCTGATTTCATCAAGCCCAGTTACATACTCAGAATCTGTACTACTGCGCAAATAGGCATGAATCTGTAGGCAAAAAACTCATTTCTGACAAAGTTGCCCAAATGCATCTCAGAAGTGTGCAACTTGTTCCCTGAGTTAGAAAACGTCGAGAAACGTTCGTTTTTGTTAGCGCTGTGCTTCTACACATGTATTTGCTGAACGGTGAAAGCGCACAGTAATGCACTTTTCTCCCAGCAAATACACTGTTTCTAAGGAAATGGGAACACACTGAGGAGACACTTGTGGGAGCTACTGTGACTAAAACTGAGCTTCCCTACGCACAGGGAAGCAAGAGAAATGCTGATTTCATCAAGCCCAGTTACATACTCAGAATCTGTACTACTGGGCAAATAGGCATGTCTTTGTAGGCAAAAAACTCATTTCTGACAATGTTGCCCAAATGCATCTCAGAATTGTGCAACTTGTTCCCTGAGTTAGAAAACGTCGAGAAACGTTAGTTTCTGCTAGCACTGTGCTTCTACACATGTATTTGCTGAACGGTGAAAGCGCACAGTAATGCACTTTTCTCCCAGCAAATACACTGTTTCTAAGGAAATGGGAACACACTGAGGAGACACTTGTGGGAGCTACTGTGACTAAAACTGAGCTTTCCTACGAACAGGGAAGCAAGAGAAATGCTAATTTCATCAAGCCCAATTACATACTCAGAATCTGTACTACTGCGCAAATAGGCATGTCTCTGTAGGCAAAAAACTCATTTCTGACTAAGTTGCCCAAATGCATCTCAAAACTGTGCAACTTGTTCCCTGAGTTAGAAAACGTCGAGAAACGGTCATATCTGCTAACGCTGTGCTTCTACACATGTATTTGCTGAACGGTGAAAGCGCATAGTAATGCACTTCTCTCCCAGCAAATACACTGTTTCTAAGGAAATGGGAACACACTGAGGAGACACTTGTGGGAGCTACTGTGACTAAAACTGAGCTTCCCTACGCACAGGGAAGCAAGAGAAATGCTGATTTCATCAAGCCCAGTTACATACTCAGAATCTGTACTACTGCGCAAATAGGCATGTCTCTGTAGGCAAAAAACTCATTTCTGACAAAGTTGCCCAAATGCATCTCAGAAGTGTGCAACTTGTTCCCTGAGTTAGACAATGTCGAGAAACACTCGTTTCTGCTAGCGCTGTGCTTCTACACATGTATTTGCTGAACGGTGAAAGCACACAGTAATGCACTTTTCTCCCAGCAAATACACTGTTTCTAAGGAAATGGGAACACACTGAGGAGACACTTGTGGGAGCTACTGTGACTAAAACTGAGCTTCCCTACGCACAGGGAAGCAAGAGAAATGCTGATTTCATCAAGCCCAGTTACATACTCAGAATCTGTACTACTGCGCAAATAGGCATGTCTCTGTAGGCAAAAAACTCATTTCGGACAAAGTTGCCCAAATGCATCTCAGAAGTGTGCAACTTGTTCCCTGAGTTAGAAAACGTCGAGAAACGGTCGTATCTGCTAGCGCTGTGCTTCTACACATGTATTTGCTGAACGGTGAAAGCGCACAGTAATGCACTTTTCTCCCAGCAAATACACTGTTTCTAAGGAAATGGGAACACACTGAGGAGACACTTGTGGGAGCTACTGTGACTAAAACTGAGCTTCCCTACGCACAGGGAAGCAAGAGAAATGCTGATTTCATCAAGCCCAGTTACATACTCAGAATCTGTACTACTGCGCAAATAGGCATGTCTCTGTAGGCAAAAAACTCATTTCTGACAAAGTTGCCCAAATGCATCTCAGAAGTGTGCAACTTGTTCCCTGAGTTAGACAATGTCGAGAAACACTCGTTTCTGCTAGCGCTGTGCTTCTACACATGTATTTGCTGAACGGTGAAAGCGCACAGTAATGCACTTTTCTCCCAGCAAATACACTGTTTTTAAAGAAATGGGAACACACTGAGGAGACACTTGTGGGAGCTACTGTGACTAAAACTGAGCTTCCCTACGCACAGGGAAGCAAGAGAAATGTTGATTTCATCAAGCCCAGTTACATACTCAGAATCTGTACTACTGCGCAAATAGGATTTGTCTCTGTAGGCAAAAAACTCATTTCTGACAAAGTTGCCCAAATGCATCTCAGAAGTGTGCAACTTGTTCCCTGAGTTAGAAAACGTCGAGAAATGGTCGTATCTGCTAGCGCTGTGCTTCTACACATGTATTTGCTGAACGGTGAAAGCGCACAGTAATGCACTTTTCTCCCAGCAAATACACTGTTTCTAAGGAAATGGGAACACACTGAGGAGACACTTGTGGGAGCTACTGTGACTAAAACTGAACTTCCCTACGCACAGGGAAGCAAGAGAAATGCTGATTTCATCAAGCCCAGTTACATACTCAGAATCTCTACTACTGCGCAAATAGGCATGTCTCTGTAGGCAAAAAACTCATTTCTGACAAAGTTGCCCAAATGCATCTCAGAAGTGTGCAACTTGTTCCCTGAGTTAGAAAACGTCGAGAAACGGTCTTTTCTGCTAGCGCTGTGCTTCTACACATGTATTTGCTGAACGCTGAAAGCGCACAGTAATGCACTTCTCTCCCAGCAAATACACTGTTTCTAAGGAAATGGGAACACACTGAGGAGACACTTGTGGGAGCTACTGTGACTAAAACTGAGCTTCCCTACGCACAGGGAAGCAAGAGAAATGCTGATTTCATCAAGCCCAGTTACATACTCAGAATCTGTACTACTGCGCAAATAGGCATGTCTTTGTAGGCAAAAAACTCATTTCTGACAATGTTGCCCAAATACATCTCAGAAGTGTGCAACTTGTTCCCTGAGTTAGAAAACGTCGAGAACCGTTCGTTTCTGCTAGCGCTGTGCTTCTACACATGTTTTTGCTGAACGGTGAAAGCACACAGTAAAGTACTTTTCTCCCAGCAAATACACTGTTTCTAAGGAAATGGGAACACACTGAGGAGACACTTGTGGGAGCTACTGTGACTGAAACTGAGCTTCCCTAAGCAAAGGGAAGCAAGAGAAATGCTGATTTCATCAAGCCTAGTTACATACTCAGAATCTGTTCTACTGCGCAAATAGGCATGTCTCTCTAGGCAAAAAACTCATTTCTGACAAAGTTGCCCAAATGCATCTCAAAACTGTGCAACTTGTTCCCTGAGTTAGAAAACGTCGAGAAACGGTCATATCTGCTAACGCTGTGCTTCTACACATGTATTTGCTGAACGGTGAAAGCGCACAGTAATGCAATTTTCTCCCAGCAAATACACTGTTTCTAAGGAAATGGGAACACACTGAGGAGACACTTGTGGGAGCTACTGTGACTAAAACTGAGCTTCCCTACGCACAGGGAAGCAAGAGAAATGCTGATTTCATCAAGCCCAGTTACATACTCAGAATCTGTACTACTGGGCAAATAGGCATGAATCTGTAGGCAAAAAACTCATTTCTGACAAAGTTGCCCAAATGCATCTCAGAAGTGTGCAACTTATTCCCTGAGTTAGAAAATGTCGAGAAACGTTCGTTTCTGTTAGCGCTGTGCTTCTACACATGTATTTGCTGAACGGTGAAAGCGCACAGTAATGCACTTCTCTCCCAGCAAATACACTGTTTCTAAGGAAATGGGAACACACTGAGGAGACACTTGTGGGAGCTACTGTGACTAAAACTGAGCTTCCCTACGCACAGGGAAGCAAGAGAAATGCTGATTTCATCAAGCCCAGTTACATACTCAGAATCTGTACTACTGCGCAAATAGGCATGTCTTTGTAGGCAAAAAACTCATTTCTGACAATGTTGCCCAAATGCATCTCAGAAGTGTGCAACTTGTTCCCTGAGTTAGACAACGTCGAGAAACATTCGTTTCTGCTAGCGCTGTGCTTCTACACATGTATTTGCTGAACGGTGAAAGCGCACAGTAATGCACTTTTCTCCCAGCAAATACACTGTTTCTAAGGAAATGGGAACACACTGAGGAGACACTTGTGGGAGCTACTGTGACTAAAACTGAGCTTCCCTACGCACAGGGAAGCAAGAGAAATGCTGATTTCATCAAGCCCAGTTACATACTCAGAATCTGTACTACTGCGCAAATAGGCATGTCTTTGTAGGCAAAAAACTCATTTCTGACAATGTTGCCCAAATGCATCTCAGAAGTGTGCAACTTGTTCCCTGAGTTAGACAACGTCGAGAAACATTCGTTTCTGCTAGCGCTGTGCTTCTACACATGTATTTGCTGAACGGTGAAAGCGCACAGTAATGCACTTTTCTCCCAGCAAATACACTGTTTCTAAGGAAATGGGAACACACTGAGGAGACACTTGTGGGAGCTACTGTGACTAAAACTGAGCTTCCCTACGCACAGGGAAGCAAGAGAAATGCTGATTTCATCAAGCCCAGTTACATACTCAGAATCTGTACTACTGCGCAAATAGGCATGAATCTGTAGGCAAAAAACTCATTTCTGACAAAGTTGCCCAAAGGCATCTCAGAAGTGTGCAACTTGTTCCCTGAGTTAGAAAATGTCGAGAAACGTTCGTTTCTGTTAGCGCTGTGCTTCTACACATGTATTTGCTGAACGGTGAAAGCGCACAGTAATACACTTCTCTCCCAGCAAATACACTGTTTCTAAGGAAATGGGAACACACTGAGGAGACACTTGTGGGAGCTACTGTGACTAAAACTGAGCTTCCCTACGCACCGGGAAGCAAGAGAAATGTTGATTTCATCAAGCCCAGTTACATACTCAGAATCTGTACTACTGCGCAAATAGGATTTGTCTCTGTAGGCAAAAAACTCATTTCTGACAAAGTTGCCCAAATGCATCTCAGAAGTGTGCAACTTGTTCCCTGAGTTAGAAAACGTCGAGAAATGGTCGTATCTGCTAGCGCTGTGCTTCTACACATGTATTTACTGAACGGTGAAAGCGCACAGTAATGCACTTTTCTCCCAGCAAATACACTGTTTCTAAGGAAATGGGAACACACTGAGGAGACACTTGTGGGAGCTACTGTGACTAAAACTGAGCTTCCCTACGCAAAGGGAAGCAAGAGAAATGCTGATTTCATCAAGCCCAGTTACATACTCAGAATCTCTACTACTGCGCAAATAGGCATGTCTCTGTAGGCAAAAAACTCATTTCTGACAAAGTTGCCCAAATGCATCTCAGAAGTGTGCAACTTGTTCCCTGAGTTAGAAAACGTCGAGAAACGGTCTTTTCTGCTAGCGCTGTGCTTCTACACATGTATTTGCTGAACGGTGAAAGCGCACAGTAATGCACTTCTCTCCCAGCAAATACACTGTTTCTAAGGAAATGGGAACACACTGAGGAGATACTTGTGGGAGCTACTGTGACTAAAACTGAGCTTCCCTACGCACAGGGAAGCAAGAGAAATGCTGATTTCATCCAGCCCAGTTACATACTCAGAATCTGTACTACTGCGCAAATAGGCATGTCTCTGTAGGCAAAAAACTCATTTCTGACAAAGTTGCCCAAATGCATCTCAGAAGTGTGCAACTTGTTCCCTGAGTTAGAAAATGTCGAGAAGCGTTCGTTTCTGTTAGCGCTGTGCTTCTACACATGTATTTGCTGAACGGTGAAAGCGCACAGTAATGCACTTTTCTCCCAGCAAATACACTGTTTCTAAGGAAATGGGAACACACTGAGGAGACACTTGTGGGAGCTACTGTGACTAAAACTGAGCTTCCCTACGCACAGGGAAGCAAGAGAAATGCTGATTTCATCAAGCCCAGTTACATACTCAGAATCTGTACTACTGCGCAAATAGGCATGTCTTTGTAGGCAAAAAACTCATTTCTGACAATGTTGCCCAAATGCATCTCAGAAGTGTGCAACTTGTTCCCTGAGTTAGACAACGTCGAGAAACATTCTTTTCTGCTAGCGCTGTGCTTCTACACATGTATTTGCTGAACGGTGAAAGCACACAGTAATGCACTTTTCTCCCAGCAAATACACTGTTTCTAAGGAAATGGGAACACACTGAGGAGACACTTGTGGGAGCTACTGTGACTAAAACTGAGCTTCCCTACGCACAGGGAAGCAAGAGAAATGCTGATTTCATCAAGCCCAGTTACATACTCAGAATCTGTACTACTGCGCAAATAGGCATGAATCTGTAGGCAAAAAACTCATTTCTGACAAAGTTGCCCAAATGCATCTCAGAAGTGTGCAACTTGTTCCCTGAGTTAGAAAACGTCGAGAACCGTTCGTTTCTGCTAGCGCTGTGCTTCTACACATGTTTTTGCTGAACGGTGAAAGCACACAGTAAAGTACTTTTCTCCCAGCAAATACACTGTTTCTAAGGAAATGGGAACACACTGAGGAGACACTTGTGGGAGCTACTGTGACTGAAACTGAGCTTCCCTAAGCACAGGGAAGCAAGAGAAATGCTGATTTCATCAAGCCCAGTTACATACTCAGAATCTGTTCTACTGCGCAAATAGGCATGTCTCTCTAGGCAAAAAACTCATTTCTGACAAAGTTGCCCAAATGCATCTCAAAACTGTGCAACTTGTTCCCTGAGTTAGAAAACGTCGAGAAACGGTCATATCTGCTAACGCTGTGCTTCTACACATGTATTTGCTGAACGGTGAAAGCGCACAGTAATGCACTTTTCTCCCAGCAAATACACTGTTTCTAAGGAAATGGGAACACACTGAGGAGACACTTGTGGGAGCTACTGTGACTAAAACTGAGCTTCCCTACGCACAGGGAAGCAAGAGAAATGCTGATTTCATCAAGCCCAGTTACATACTCAGAATCTGTACTACTGCGCAAATAGGCATGAATCTGTAGGCAAAAAACTCATTTCTGACAAAGTTGCCCAAATGCATCTCAGAAGTGTGCAACTTTTTCCCTGAGTTAGAAAACGTCGAGAAACGGTCATATCTGCTAACGCTGTGCTTCTACACATGTATTTGCTGAACGGTGAAAGCGCACAGTAATGCACTTCTCTCCCAGCAAATACACTGTTTCTAATGAAATGGGAACACACTGAGGAGACACTTGTGGGAGCTTCTGTGACTAAAACTGAGCTTCCCTACGCACAGGGAAGCAAGAGAAATGCTGATTTCATCAAGCCCAGTTACATACTCAGAATCTGTACTACTGCGCAAATAGGCATGTCTCTGTAGGCAAAAAACTCATTTCTGACAAAGTTGCCCAAATGCATATCAGAAGTGTGCAACTTGTTCCCTGAGTTAGACAATGTCGAGAAACACTCGTTTCTGCTAGCGCTGTGCTTCTACACATGTATTTGCTGAACGGTGAAAGCGCACAGTAATGCACTTTTCTCCCAGCAAATACACTGTTTTTAAGAAAATGGGAACACACTGAGGAGACACTTTGGGAGCTACTGTGACTAAAACTGAGCTTCCCTACGCACCGGGAAGCAAGAGAAATGTTGATTTCATCAAGCCCAGTTACATACTCAGAATCTGTACTACTGCGCAAATAGGATTTGTCTCTGTAGGCAAAAAACTCATTTCTGACAAAGTTGCCCAAATGCATCTCAGAAGTGTGCAACTTGTTCCCTGAGTTAGAAAACGTCGAGAAATGGTCGTATCTGCTAGCGCTGTGCTTCTACACATGTATTTGCTGAACGGTGAAAGCGCACAGTAATGCACTTTTCTCCCAGCAAATACACTGTTTCTAAGGAAATGGGAACACACTGAGGAGACACTTGTGGGAGCTACTGTGACTAAAACTGAGCTTCCCTACGCACAGGGAAGCAAGAGAAATGCTGATTTCATCAAGCCCAGTTACATACTCAGAATCTCTACTACTGCGCAAATAGGCATGTCTCTGTAGGCAAAAAACTCATTTCTGACAAAGTTGCCCAAATGCATCTCAGAAGTGTGCAACTTGTTCCCTGAGTTAGAAAACGTCGAGAAACTGTCTTTTCTGCTAGCGCTGTGCTTCTACACATGTATTTGCTGAACGGTGAAAGCGCACAGTAATGCACTTCTCTCCCAGCAAATACACTGTTTCTAAGGAAATGGGAACACACTGAGGAGACACTTGTGGGAGCTACTGTGACTAAAACTGAGCTTCCCTACGCACAGGGAAGCAAGAGAAATGCTGATTTCATCAAGCCCAGTTACATACTCAGAATCTGTACTACTGCGCAAATAGGCATGAATCTGTAGGCAAAAAACTCATTTCTGACAAAGTTGCCCAAATGCATCTCAGAAGTGTGCAACTTGTTCCCTAAGTAAGAAAACGTCGAGAAACTGTCGTATCTGCTAGCGCTGTGCTTCTACACATGTATTTGCTGAACGGTGAAAACACACAGTAATGCACTTTTCTCACAGCAAATACACTGTTTCTAAGTAAATGGGAACACACTGAGGAAACACTTGTGGGAGCTACTGTGACTAAAACTGAGCTTCCCTACGCACAGGGAAGCAAGAGAAATGCTGATTTCATCAAGCCCAGTTACATACTCTGAATCTGTACTACTGCGCAAATAGGCATGAATGTGTAGGCAAAAAACTCATTTCTGACAAAGTTGCCCAAATGCATCTCAGAAGTGTGAAACTTGTTCCCTGAGTTAGAAAACGTCGAGAAATGGTCGTTTCTGCTAGCGCTGTGCTTCTACACATGTATTTGCTGAACGGTGAAAGCGCACAGTAATGCACTTTTCTCCCAGCAAATACACTGTTTCTAAGGAAATGGGAACACACTGAGGAGATACTTGTGGGAGCTACTGTGACTAAAACTGTGCTTCCCTACGCACAGGGAAGCAAGAGAAATGCTGATTTCATCCAGCCCAGTTACATACTCAGAATCTGTACTACTGCGCAAATAGGCATGTCTCTGTAGGCAAAAAACTCATTTCTGACAAAGTTGCCCAAATGCATCTCAGAAGTGTGCAACTTGTTCCCTGAGTTAGGAAATGTCGAGAAGCGTTCGTTTCTGTTAGCGCTGTGCTTCTACACATGTATTTGCTGAACGGTGAAAGCGCACAGTAATGCACTTTTCTCCCAGCAAATACACTGTTTCTAAGGAAATGGGAACACACTGAGGAGACACTTGTGGGAGCTACTGTGACTAAAACTGAGCTTCCCTACGCACAGGGAAGCAAGAGAAATGCTGATTTCATCAAGCCCAGTTACATACTCAGAATCTGTACTACTGCGCAAATAGGCATGTCTTTGTAGGCAAAAAACTCATTTCTGACAATGTTGCCCAAATGCATCTCAGAAGTGTGCAACTTGTTCCCTGAGTTAGACAACGTCGAGAAACATTCGTTTCTGCTAGCGCTGTGCTTCTACACATGTATTTGCTGAACGGTGAAAGCGCACAGTAATGCACTTTTCTCCCAGCAAATACACTGTTTCTAAGGAAATGGGAACACACTGAGGAGACACTTGTGGGAGCTACTGTGACTAAAACTGAGCTTCCCTACGCACAGGGAAGCAAGAGAAATGCTGATTTCATCAAGCCCAGTTACATACTCAGAATCTGTACTACTGCGCAAATAGGCATGAATCTGTAGGCAAAAAACTCATTTCTGACAAAGTTGCCCAAAGGCATCTCAGAAGTGTGCAACTTGTTCCCTGAGGTAGAAAATGTCGAGAAACGTTCGTTTCTGTTAGCGCTGTGCTTCTACACATGTATTTGCTGAACGGTGAAAGCGCACAGTAATGCACTTCTCTCCCAGCAAATACACTGTTTCTAAGGAAATGGGAACACACTGAGGAGACACTTGTGGGAGCTACTGTGACTAAAACTGAGCTTCCCTACGCACAGGGAAGCAAGAGAAATGCTGATTTCATCAAGCCCAGTTACATACTCAGAATCTGTACTACTGCGCAAATAGGCATGTCTTTGTACGCAAAAAACTCATTTCTGACAATGTTGCCCAAATGCATCTCAGAAGTGTGCAACTTGTTCCCTGAGTTAGAAAACGTCGAGAAACGGTCGTTTCTGCTAGCACTGTGCTTCTACACATGTATTTGCTGAACGGTGAAAGCGCACAGTAATGCACTTTTCTCCCAGCAAATACACTGTTTCTAAGGAAATGGGAACACACTGAGGAGACACTTGTGGGAGCTACTGTGACTAAAACTGAGCTTTCCTACGCACAGGGAAGCAAGAGAAATGCTAATTTCATCAAGCCCAATTACATACTCAGAATCTGTACTACTGCGCAAATAGGCATTTCTCTGTAGGCAAAAAACTCATTTCTGACAAAGTTGCCCAAATGCATCTCAGAAGTGTGCAACTTATTCCCTGAGTTAGAAAACATCGAGAAATGTTCGTTTCTGCTAGCGCTGTGCTTCTACACATGTATTTGCTGAACGGTGAAAGCACACAGTAATGCACTTTTCTCCCAGCAAATACACTGTTTCTAAGGAAATGGGAACACACTGAGGAGACACTTGTGGGAGCTACTGTGACTAAAACTGAGCTTCCCTACGCACAGGGAAGCAAGAGAAATGCTGATTTCATCAAGCCCAGTTACATACTCAGAATCTGTACTACTGCGCAAATAGGCATGTCTCTGTAGGCAAAAAACTCATTTCTGACAAAGTTGCCCAAATGCATCTCAGAAGTGTGCAACTTGTTCCCTGATTTAGAAAATGTCGAGAAACGTTCGTTTCTGTTAGCGCTGTGCTTCTACACATGTATTTGCTGAACGGTGAAAGCGCACAGTAATGCACTTTTCTCCCAGCAAATACACTGTTTCAAAGGAAATGGGAACACACTGAGGAGACACTTGTGGGAGCTACTGTGACTAAAACTGAGCTTCCCTACGCACAGGGAAGCAAGAGAAATGCTGATTTCATTAAGCCCAGTTACATACTCAGAATCTGTACTACTGCGCAAATAGGCATGTCTTTGTAGGCAAAAAAACTCATTTCTGACAATGTTGCCCAAATGCATCTCAGAAGTGTGCAATTTGTTCCCTGAGTTAGAAAACGTCGAGAAACGGTCGTTTCTGCTAGCACTGTGCTTCTACACATGTATTTGCTGAACGGTGAAAGCGCACAGTAATGCACTTTTCTCCCAGCAAATACACTGTTTCTAAGGAAATGGGAACACACTGAGGAGACACTTGTGGGAGCTACTGTGACTAAAACTGAGCTTTCCTAAGCACAGGGAAGCAAGAGAAATGCTAATTTCATCAAGCCCAATTACATACTCAGAATCTGTACTACTGCGCAAATAGGCATGTCTCTGTAGGCAAAAAACTCATTTAAGACAAAGTTGCCCAAATGCATCTCAGAAGTGTGCAACTTATTCCCTGAGTTAGAAAACATCGAGAAATGTTCGTTTCTGCTAGCGCTGTGCTTCTACACATGTATTTGCTGAACGGTGAAAGCACACAGTAATGCACTTTTCTCCCAGCAAATACACTGTTTCTAAGGAAATGGGAACACACTGAGGAGACACTTGTGGGAGCTACTGTGACTAAAACTGAGCTTCCCTACGCACAGGGAAGCAAGAGAAATGCTGATTTCATCAAGCCCAGTTACATACTCAGAATCTGTACTACTGCGCAAATAGGCATGTCTCTGTAGGCAAAAAACTCATTTCGGACAAAGTTGCCCAAATGCATCTCAGAAGTGTGCTACTTGTTCCCTGAGTTAGAAAACGTCGAGAAACGTTCGTTTCTGCTAGCGCTGTGCTTCTACACATGTATTTGCTGAACGGTGAAAGCACACAGTAATGCACTTTTCTCCCAGCAAATACACTGTTTCTAAGGAAATGGGAACACACTGAGGAGACACTTGTGGGAGCTACTGTGACTAAAACTGAGCTTCCCTAAGCACAGGGAAGCAAGAGAAATGCTGATTTCATCAAGCCCAGTTACATACTCAGAATCTGTTCTACTGCGCAAATAGGCATGTCTCTGTAGGCAAAAAACTCATTTCTGACAAAGTTGCCCAAATGCATCTCAAAACTGTGCAACTTCTTCCCTGAGTTAGAAAACGTCGAGAAACGGTCATATCTGCTAAGGCTGTGCTTCTACACATGTATTTGCTGAACGGTGAAAGCACACAGTAATGCACTTTTCTCCCAGGAAATACACTGTTTCTAAGGAAATGGGAACACACTGAGGATACACTTGTGGGAGCTACTGTGACTAAAACTGAGCTTCCCTATGCACAGGGAAGCAAGAGAAATGCTGATTTCATCAAGCCCAGTTACATACTCAGAATCTGTACTACTGCGAAAATAGGCATGAATCTGTAGGCAAAAAACTCATTTCTGACAAAGTTGCCCAAATGCATCTCAGAAGTGTGCAACTTGTTCCCTGAGTTAGAAAATGTCGAGAAACGTTCGTTTCTGTTAGCGCTGTGCTTCTACACATGTATTTGCTGAACGGTGAAAGCACACAGTAATGCACTTTTCTCCCAGCAAATACACTGTTTCTAAGGAAATGGGAACACACTGAGGAGACACTTGTGGGAGCTACTGTGACTAAAACTGAGCTTCCCTACGCACAGGGAAGCAAGAGAAATGCTGATTTCATCAAGCCCAGTTACATACTCAGAATCTGTCTAATGTGCAAATAGGCATGTCTTTGTAGGCAAAAAACTCATTTCTGACAATGTTGCCCAAATGCATCTCAGAAGTGTGCAACTTGTTCCCTGAGTTAGAAAACGTCGAGAACCGTTCGTTTCTGCTAGCGCTGTGCTTCTACACATGTATTTGCTGAACGGTGAAAGCACACAGTAAAGTACTTTTCTCCCAGCAAATACACTGTTTCTAAGGAAAAGGGAACACACTGAGGAGACACTTGTGGGAGCTACTGTGACTAAAACTGAGCTTCCCTACGCACAGGGAAGCAAGAGAAATGCTGATTTCGTCAAGCCCAGTTACATACTCAGAATCTGTTCTACTGCGCAAATAGGCATGTCTCTGTAGGCAAAAAACTCATTTCTGACAAAGTTGCCCAAATGCATCTCAAAACTGTGCAACTTGTTCCCTGAGTTAGAAAACGTCGAGAAACGGTCATATCTGCTAACGCTGTGCTTCTACCTTGTATTTGCTGAACGGTGAAAGCGCACAGTAATGCACTTTTCTCCCAGCAAATACACTGTTTCTAAGGAAATGGGAACACACTGAGGAGACACTTGTGGGAGCTACTGTGACTAAAACTGAGCTTCCCTACGCACAGGGAAGCAAGAGAAATGCTGATTTCATCAAGCCCAGTTACATACTCAGAATCTGTACTACTGCGCAAATAGGCATGAATCTGTAGGCAAAAAACTCATTTCTGACAAAGTTGCCCAAATGCATCTCAGAAGTGTGCAACTTGTTCCCTGAGTTAGAAAATGTCGAGAAACGTTCGTTTCTGTTAGCGCTGTGCTTCTACACATGTATTTGCTGAACGGTGAAAGCGCACAGTAATGCACTTCTCTCCCAGCAAATACACTGTTTCTAAGGAAATGGGAACACACTGAGGAGACACTTGTGGGAGCTACTGTGACTAAAACTGAGCTTCCCTACGCACAGGGAAGCAAGAGAAATGCTAATTTCATCAAGCCCAATTACATACTCAGAATCTGTACTACTGCGCAAATAGGCATGTCTCTGTAGGCAAAAAACTCATTTCTGACAAAGTTGCCCAAATGCATCTCAAAACTGTGCAACTTGTTCCCTGAGTTAGAAAACGTCGAGAAACGGTCATATCTGCTAACGCTGTGCTTCTACACATGTATTTGCTGAACGGTGAAAGCGCACAGTAATGCACTTCTCTCCCAGCAAATACACTGTTTCTAAGGAAATGGGAACACACTGAGGAGACACTTGTGGGAGCTACTGTGACTAAAACTGAGCTTCCCTACGCACAGGGAAGCAAGAGAAATGCTGATTTCATCAAGCCCAGTTACATACTCAGAATCTGTACTACTGCGCAAATAGGCATGTCTCTGTAGGCAAAAAACTCATTTCTGACAAAGTTGCCCAAATGCATCTCAGAAGTGTGCAACTTGTTCCCTGAGTTAGACAATGTCGAGAAACACTCGTTTCTGCTAGCGCTGTGCTTCTACACATGTATTTGCTGAACGGTGAAAGCGCACAGTAATGCACTTTTCTCCCAGCAAATACACTGTTTTTAAAGAAATGGGAACACACTGAGGAGACACTTGTGGGAGCTACTGTGACTAAAACTGAGCTTCCCTACGCACAGGGAAGCAAGAGAAATGTTGATTTCATCAAGCCCAGTTACATACTCAGAATCTGTACTACTGCGCAAATAGGATTTGTCTCTGTAGGCAAAAAACTCATTTCTGACAAAGTTGCCCAAATGCATCTCAGAAGTGTGCAACTTGTTCCCTGAGTTAGAAAACGTCGAGAAATGGTCGTATCTGCTAGCGCTGTGCTTCTACACATGTATTTGCTGAACGGTGAAAGCGCACAGTAATGCACTTTTCTCCCAGCAAATACACTGTTTCTAAGGAAATGGGAACACACTGAGGAGACACTTGTGGGAGCTACTGTGACTAAAACTGAACTTCCCTACGCACAGGGAAGCAAGAGAAATGCTGATTTCATCAAGCCCAGTTACATACTCAGAATCTCTACTACTGCGCAAATAGGCATGTCTCTGTAGGCAAAAAACTCATTTCTGACAAAGTTGCCCAAATGCATCTCAGAAGTGTGCAACTTGTTCCCTGAGTTAGAAAACGTCGAGAAACGGTCTTTTCTGCTAGCGCTGTGCTTCTACACATGTATTTGCTGAACGCTGATAGCGCACAGTAATGCACTTCTCTCCCAGCATATACACTGTTTCTAAGGAAATGGGAACACACTGAGGAGACACTTGTGGGAGCTACTGTGACTAAAACTGAGCTTCCCTACGCACAGGGAAGCAAGAGAAATGCTGATTTCATCAAGCCCAGTTACATACTCAGAATCTGTACTACTGCGCAAATAGGCATGTCTTTGTAGCCAAAAAACTCATTTCTGACAATGTTGCCCAAATACATCTCAGAAGTGTGCAACTTGTTCCCTGAGTTAGAAAACGTCGAGAACCGTTCGTTTCTGCTAGCGCTGTGCTTCTACACATGTTTTTGCTGAACGGTGAAAGCACACAGTAAAGTACTTTTCTCCCAGCAAATACACTGTTTCTAAGGAAATGGGAACACACTGAGGAGACACTTGTGGGAGCTACTGTGACTGAAACTGAGCTTCCCTAAGCAAAGGGAAGCAAGAGAAATGCTGATTTCATCAAGCCTAGTTACATACTCAGAATCTGTTCTACTGCGCAAATAGGCATGTCTCTCTAGGCAAAAAACTCATTTCTGACAAAGTTGCCCAAATGCATCTCAAAACTGTGCAACTTGTTCCCTGAGTTAGAAAACGTCGAGAAACGGTCATATCTGCTAACGCTGTGCTTCTACACATGTATTTGCTGAACGGTGAAAGCGCACAGTAATGCACTTTTCTCCCAGCAAATACACTGTTTCTAAGGAAATGGGAACACACTGAGGAGACACTTGTGGGAGCTACTGTGACTAAAACTGAGCTTCCCTACGCACAGGGAAGCAAGAGAAATGCTGATTTCATCAAGCCCAGTTACATACTCAGAATCTGTACTACTGCGCAAATAGGCATGAATCTGTAGGCAAAAAACTCATTTCTGACAAAGTTTCCCAAATGCATTTCAGAAGTGTGCAACTTGTTCCCTGAGTTAGAAAATGTCGAGAAACGTTCGTTTTTGTTAGCGCTGTGCTTCTACACATGTATTTGCTGAACGGTGAAAGCGCACAGTAATGCACTTCTCTCCCAGCAAATACACTGTTTCTAAGGAAATGGGAACACACTGAGGAGACACTTGTGGGAGCTACTGTGACTAAAACTGAGCTTCCCTATGCACAGGGAAGCAAGAGAAATGTTGATTTCATCAAGCCCAGTTACATACTCAGAATCTGTACTACTGCGCAAATAGGATTTGTCTCTGTAGGCAAAAAACTCATTTCTGACAAAGTTGCCCAAATGCATCTCAGAAGTGTGCAACTTGTTCCCTGAGTTAGAAAACGTCGAGAAATGGTCGTATCTGCTAGCGCTGTGCTTCTACACATGTATTTACTGAACGGTGAAAGCGCACAGTAATGCACTTTTCTCCCAGCAAATACACTGTTTCTAAGGAAATGGGAACACACTGAGGAGACACTTGTGGGAGCTACTGTGACTAAAACTGAGCTTCTCTACGCAAAGGGAAGCAAGAGAAATGCTGATTTCATCAAGCCCAGTTACATACTCAGAATCTCTACTACTGCGCAAATAGGCATGTCTCTGTAGGCAAAAAACTCATTTCTGACAAAGTTGCCCAAATGCATCTCAGAAGTGTGCAACTTGTTCCCTGAGTTAGAAAACGTCGAGAAACGGTCTTTTCTGCTAGCGCTGTGCTTCTACACATGTATTTGCTGAACGGTGAAAGCGCACAGTAATGCACTTCTCTCCCAGCAAATACACTGTTTCTAAGGAAATGGGAACACACTGAGGAGATACTTGTGGGAGCTACTGTGACTAAAACTGAGCTTCCCTACGCACAGGGAAGCAAGAGAAATGCTGATTTCATCAAGCCCAGTTACATACTCAGAATCTGTACTACTGCGCAAATAGGCATGTCTTTGTAGGCAAAAAACTCATTTCTGACAATGTTGCCCAAATGCATCTCAGAAGTGTGCAACTTGTTCCCTGAGTTAGACAACGTCGAGAAACATTCGTTTCTGCTAGCGCTGTGCTTCTACACATGTATTTGCTGAACGGTGAAAGCGCACAGTAATGCACTTTTCTCCCAGCAAATACACTGTTTCTAAGGAAATGGGAACACACTGAGGAGACACTTGTGGGAGCTACTGTGACTAAAACTGAGCTTCCCTACGCACAGGGAAGCAAGAGAAATGCTGATTTCATCAAGCCCAGTTACATACTCAGAATCTGTACTACTGCGCAAATAGGCATGAATCTGTAGGCAAAAAACTCATTTCTGACAAAGTTGCCCAAATGCATCTCAGAAGTGTGCAACTTGTTCCCTGAGTTAGAAAACGTCGAGAACCGTTCGTTTCTGCTAGCGCTGTGCTTCTACACATGTTTTTGCTGAACGGTGAAAGCACACAGTAAAGTACTTTTCTCCCAGCAAATACACTGTTTCTAAGGAAATGGGAACACACTGAGGAGACACTTGTGGGAGCTACTGTGACTGAAACTGAGCTTCCCTAAGCACAGGGAAGCAAGAGAAATGCTGATTTCATCAAGCCCAGTTACATACTCAGAATCTGTTCTATTGCGCAAATAGGCATGTCTCTCTAGGCAAAAAACTCATTTCTGACAAAGTTGCCCAAATGCATCTCAAAACTGTGCAACTTGTTCCCTGAGTTAGAAAACGTCGAGAAACGGTCATATCTGCTAACGCTGTGCTTCTACACATGTATTTGCTGAACGGTGAAAGCGCACAGTAATGCAATTTTCTCCCAGCAAATACACTGTTTCTAAGGAAATGGGAACACACTGAGGAGACACTTGTGGGAGCTACTGTGACTAAAACTGAGCTTCCCTACGCACAGGGAAGCAAGAGAAATGCTGATTTCATCAAGCCCAGTTACATACTCAGAATCTGTACTACTGCGCAAATAGGCATGAATCTGTAGGCAAAAAACTCATTTCTGACAAAGTTGCCCAAATGCATCTCAGAAGTGTGCAACTTATTCCCTGAGTTAGAAAATGTCGAGAAACGATCGTTTCTGTTAGCGCTGTGCTTCTACACATGTATTTGCTGAACGGTGAAAGCGCACAGTAATGCACTTCTCTCCCAGCAAATACACTGTTTCTAAGGAAATGGGAACACACTGAGGAGACACTTGTGGGAGCTACTGTGACTAAAACTGAGCTTCCCTACGCACAGGGAAGCAAGAGAAATGCTGATTTCATCAAGCCCAGTTACATACTCAGAATCTGTACTACTGCGCAAATAGGCATGTCTTTGTAGGCAAAAAACTCATTTCTGACTAAGTTGCCCAAATGCATCTCAAAACTGTGCAACTTGTTCCCTGAGTTAGAAAACGTCGAGAAACGGTCATATCTGCTAACGCTGTGCTTCTACACATGTATTTGCTGAACGGTGAAAGCGCACAGTAATGCACTTCTCTCCCAGCAAATACACTGTTTCTAATGAAATGGGAACACACTGAGGAGACACTTGTGGGAGCTTCTGTGACTAAAACTGAGCTTCCCTACGCACAGGGAAGCAAGAGAAATGCTGATTTCATCAAGCCCAGTTACATACTCAGAATCTGTACTACTGCGCAAATAGGCATGTCTCTGTAGGCAAAAAACTCATTTCTGACAAAGTTGCCCAAATGCATCTCAGAAGTGTGCAACTTGTTCCCTGAGTTAGACAATGTCGAGAAACACTCGTTTCTGCTAGCGCTGTGCTTCTACACATGTATTTGCTGAACGGTGAAAGCGCACAGTAATGCACTTCTCTCCCAGCAAATACACTGTTTCTAAGGAAATGGGAACACACTGAGGAGACACTTGTGGGAGCTACTGTGACTAAAACTGAGCTTCCCTACGCACAGGGAAGCAAGAGAAATGCTGATTTCATCAAGCCCAGTTAAATACTCAGAATCTGTACTACTGCGCAAATAGGATTTGTCTCTGTAGGCAAAAAACTCATTTCTGACAAAGTTGCCCAAATGCATCTCAGAAGTGTGCAACTTGTTCCCTGAGTTAGAAAACATCGAGAAACCGTCGTATCTGCTAGCGCTGTGCTTCTACACATGTATTTGCTGAACGGTGAAAGCGCACAGTAATGCACTTTTCTCCCAGCAAATACACTGTTTCTAAGGAAATGGGAACACACTGAGGAGACACTTGTGGGAGCTACTGTGACTAAAACTGAGCTTCCCTACGCACAAGGAAGCAAGAGAAATGCTGATTTCAACAAGCCCAGTTACATACTCAGAATCTGTACTACTGCGCAAATAGGCATGTCTCTGTAGGCAAAAAACTCATTTCTGACAAAGTTGCCCAAATGCATCTCAGAAGTGTGCAACTTGTTCCCTGAGTTAGAAAACGTCAAGAAACGGTCGTTTCAGCTAGCGCTGTGCTTCTACACATGTATTTGCTGAACGGTGAAAGCGCACAGTAATGCACTTTTCTCCCAGGAAATACACTGTTCTAAGGAAATGGGAACACACTGAGAAGACACTTGTGGGAGCTACTGTGACTAAAACTGAGCATCCCTGCGCACAGGGAAGCAAGAGAAATGCTGATTTCATCCAGCCCAGTTACATACTCAGAATCTGTACTACTGCGCAAATAGGCATGTCTCTGTAGGCAAAAAACTCATTTCTGACAAAGTTGCCCAAATGCATCTCAGAAGTGTGCAACTTGTTCCCTGAGTTAGACAACGTCGAGATACGGTCGTTTCTGCCAGCGCTGTGCTTCTGCACATGTATTTGCTGAACGGTGAAAGCGCACAGTAATGCACTTTTCTCCCAGCAAGTACACTGTTTCTAAGGAAATGGGAACACACTGAGACACTTGTGGGAGCTACAGTGACTAAAACTGAGCTTCCCTACACACAGGGAAGCAAGAGAAATGCTGATTTCATCAAGCCCACTTACATACTCAGAATCTGTACTACTGCGCATATAGGCATGTCTCTGTAGGAAAAAAACTCATTTTTGACAAAGTTGCCCAAATGCATCTCAGACGTGTGCAACTTGTTCCCTGAGTTAGAAAACGTCGAGAAACGTTCCTTTCTGCTAGCGCTGTGCTTCTACACATGTATTTGCTGAACGGTGAAAGCGCACAGTAACGCACTTTTCTCCCAGCAAATACACTGTTTCCAAGGAAATGGGAACACACTGAGACACTTGTGGGAGCTACTGTGACTAAAACTGAGCTTCCCTACGCACAGGGAAGCAAGAGAAATGCTGATTTCATCAAGCCCAGTTACATACTCAGAATCTGTACTACTGTGCAAATAGGCATGTCTCTGTAAGAAAAAAACTCATTTCTGACAAAGTTGCCCAAATGCATCTCAGAAGTGTGCAACTTGTTCCCTGAGTTAGAAAACGTCGAGAAACGTTCGTTTCTGCTAGTGCTGTGCTTCTACACATGTATTTGCTGAACGGTGAATGCGCACAGTAATGCACTTTTCTCCCAGTAAATACACGGTTTCAAAGAAATGGGAACACACTGAGGAGACACTTGTGGGAGCTACTGTGACTAAAACTGAGCTTCCCTACGCACAGGGAAGCAAGAGAAATGCTGATTTCATCAAGCCCAGTTACATACTCAGAATCTGTACTACTGCGCAAATAGGCATGTCTCTCTGTAGGCAAAAAACTCATTTCTGACAAAGTTGCCCAAATGCATCTCAGAAGTGTGCAACTTGTTCCCTGAGTTAGAAAACGTCGAGAAACGGTCGTTTCAGCTAGCGCTGTGCTTCTACACATGTATTTGCTGAACGGTGAAAGCGCACAGTAATGCACTTTTCTCCCAGCAAATACACTGTTTCTAAGGAAATGGGAACACACTGAGGAGACACTTGTTGGAGCTACTGTGACTAAAACTGAGCTTCCCTAAGCACAGGGAAGCAAGAGAAATGCTGATTTCATCAAGCCCAGTTACATACTCAGAATCTGTACTACTGCGCAAATAGGCATGTCTCTGTAGGCAAAAAACTCATTTCTGACAAAGTTGCCCAAATGCATCTCAGAAGTGTGCAACTTGTTCCCTGAGTTAGAAAACGTCGAGAAACGTTCGTTTCTGCTAGCGCTGTGCTTCTACACATGTATTTGCTGAACGGTGAAAGCGCACAGTAATGCACTTTTCTCTCAGTAAATACACTGTTTCTAAGGAAATGGGAACACACTGAGACACTTGTGGGAGCTACAGTGACTAAAACTGAGCTTCCCTACGCACAGGGAAGCAAGAGAAATGCTGATTTCATCAAGCCCTGTTACATACTCAGAATCTGTACTACTGCGCAAATAGGCATGTCTCTGTAGGCAAAAAACTCATTTCTGACAAAGTTGCCCAAATGCATCTCAGAAGTGTGCAACTTGTTCCCTGAGCTAGAAAACGTCGAGAAACCGTCGTTTCTGCTAGCGCTGTGCTTCTACACATGTATTTGCTGAACGGTGAAAGCGCACAGTAATGCACTTTTCTCCCATCAAATACACTGCTTGTAAGGAAATGGGAACACACTGAGGAGACACTTGTGGGAGCTACTGTGACTAAAACTGAGCTTTCCTACGCACAGGGAAGCAAGAGAAATGCTGATTTCATCAAGCCCAGTTACATACTCACAATCTGTACTATTGCGCAAATAGGCATGTCTCTGAAGGCAAAACACTCATTTCTGAAAAAGTTGCCCAAATGCATCTCAGAAGTGTGCAACTTGTTCCCTGAGTTAGAAAACGTCGAGAAACGTTCGTTTCTGCTAGCGCTTTGCTTCTACACATGTATTTGCTGAACGGTGAAAGCGCACAGTAATGCACTTTTCTCCCAGCAAATACACTGTTTCTAAGGAAATGGGAACACACTGAGGAGACACTTGTGGGAGCTACTGTGACTAAAACTGAGCTTCCCTACGCACAGGGAAGCAAGAGAAATGCTGATTTCATCAAGCCCAGTTACATACTCAGAATCTGTACTACTGCGCAAATAGGCATGTCTCTGTAGGCAAAAAACTCATTTCTGGCAAAGTTGCCCAAATGCACCTCAGAAGTGTGCAACTTGTTCCCTGAGTTAGAAAACGTCGAGAAACGTTCGTTTCTGCTAGCGCTGTGCTTCTACACATGTATTTGCTGAACGGTGAAAGCGCACAGTAATGCACTTTTCTCCCAGCAAATACACTGTTTCTAAGGAAATGGGAACACACTGAGGAGACACTTGTGGGAGCTACTGTGACTAAAACTGAGCTTCCCTACGCACAGGAAAGCAAGAGAAATGCTGATTTCATCCAGCCCAGTTACATACTCAGAATCTGTACTACTGCGTAAATAGGCATTTCTCTGTAGGCAAAAAACTCATTTCTGACAAATTTGCCCAAATGCATCTCAGAAGTGTGCAACTTGTTCCCTGAGTTAGAAAACGTCGAGAAACGTTCGTTTCTGCTAGCGCTGTGCTTCTACACATGTATTTGCTGAACAGTGAAAGCGCACAGTAATGCACTTTTCTCCCAGCAAATACACTGTTTCTAAGGAAATGGGAACACACTGAGGAAACACTTGTGGGAGCTACTGTGACTAAAACTGAGCTTCCCTACGCACAGGGAAGCAATAGAAATGCTGATTTCATCAAGCCCAGTTCCATACTCAGAATCTGTACTACTGCGCAAATAGGCATGTCTCTTTAGGCAAAAAACTCATTTCTGACAAAGTTGCCCAAATGCATCTCAGAAGAGTGCAACTTGTTCCCTGAGTTAGAAAGGGTCGAGAAACGGTCGTGTCTGCTAGCGCTGTGCTGCTACACATGTATTTGCTGAACGGTGAAAGCGCAGAGTAATGCACTTTTCTCCCAGCAAATACACTGTTTCTAAGGAAATGGGAACACACTGAGGAGACACTTGTGGGAGCTACTGTGACTAAAACTGAGCTTCCCTACGCACAGGGAAGCAAGAGAAATGCTGATTTCATCAAGCCCAGTTACATACTCAGAATCTGTACTATAGCGCAAATAGGCATGAATTTGTAGGCAAAAAACTCATTTCTGACAAAGTTGCCCAAATGCATCTCAGAAGTGTGCAACTTGTTCCCTGAGTTAGAAAATGTCGAGAAACATTCGTTTCTGCTAGCGCTGTGCTACTACACATGTATTTTCTGAACGGTGAAAGCGCACAGTAATGCATTTTTCTCCCAGCAAATACACTGTTTCTAAGGAAATGGGAACACACTGAGGAGACACTTGTGGGAGCTACTGTGACTAAAACTGAGCTTCCCTACGCACAGGGAAGCAAGAGAAATGCTGATTTCATCAAGCCCAGTTACATACTCAGAATCTGTACTACTGCGCAAATAGGCATGTCTCTGTAGGCAAAAAACTCATTTCTGACCAAGTTGCCCAAATGCATCTCAGAAGTGTGCAACTTGTTCCCTGAGTTAGAAAACGTCGAGATACGTTCGTTTCTGCTAGCGCTGTGCTTCTACACATGTATTTGCTGAACGGTGAAAGCGCACAGTAATGCACTTTTCTCCCAGCAAATACACTGTTTCTAAGGAAATGGAAACACACTGAGGAGACACTTGTGGGAGCTACTGTGACTAAAACTGAGCTTCCCTACGCACAGGGAAGCAAGAGAAATGCTGCTTTCAACAAGCCCAGTTACATACTCAGAATCTGTACTACTGCGCAAATAGGCATGTCTATGTAGGCAAAAAACTCATTTTTGAGAAAGTCACCGAAATGCATCCCAGAAGTGTGCAACTTGTTTCCTGAGTTAGAAAACGTCGAGAAACGATCGTTTCTGCTAGCGCTGTGTTTCTACACATGTATTTGCTGAACGGTGAAAGCGCACAGTAATGCACTTTTCTCCCAGCAAATACACTGTTTCTCAGGATATGGGAACACACTGAGGAGACACTTGTGGGAGCTACTGTGACTAAAACTGAGCTTCCCTACGCACACGGAAGCAAAAGAAATGCTGATTTCATCATGCCCAGTTACATACTCAGAATCTGTACTATTGCGCAAATAGGCATGTCTCTGTAGGCAAAAAACTCATTTCTGACAAAGTTGCCCAAATGCATCTCAGAAGTGTGCAACTTGTTCCCTGAGTTAGAAAACGTCGCGAAACGGTCGTTTCAGCTAGCGCTGTGCTTCTACACATGTATTTGCTGAAGGGTGAAAGCGCACAGTAATGCACTTTTCTCCCAGCAAATACACTGTTTCTAAGGAAATGGGAACACACTGAGGAGACACGTGTGGGAGCTACTGGGACTAAAACTGAGCTTCCCTACGCACAGGGAAGCAAGAGAAATGCTGATTTCATCAAGCCCAGTTACATACTCAGAATCTGTACTACTGCGCAAATAGGCATGTCTCTGTAGGCAAAAAACTCATTTCGGACAAAGTTGCCCAAATGCATCTCAGAAGTGTGCAACTTGTTCCCTGAGTTAGAAAACGTCGAGAAACGGTCGTTTCTGCTAGCGCTGTGCTTCTACACATGTATTTGCTGAACGGTGAAAGCGCACAATAATGCACTTTTCTCCCAGCAAATACACTGTTTCTAAGGAAATGGGAACACACTGAGACACTTGTGGGAGCTACAGTGACTAAAACTGAGCTTCCCTAAGCACAGGGAATCAAGAGACATGCTGATTTCATCCAGCCCAGTTACATACTCAGAATCTGTACTACTGCGCAAATAGGCATGTCTCTGTAGGCAGAAAACTCATTTCTGACAAAGTTGCCCAAATGCATCTCAGAAGTGTGCAACTTGTTCCCTGAGTTAGAAAACGTCGAGAAACGTTCGTTTCTGCTAGCGCTGTGCTTCTACACATGTATTTGCTGAAGGGTGATTGCGCACAGTAATGCACTTTTCTCCCAGCAAATACACTGTTTCTAAGGAAATGGGAACACACTGAGACACTTGTGGGAGCTACAGTGACTAAAACTGAGCTTCCCTACGCACAGGGAAGCAAGAGAAATGCTGATTTCATCAAGCCCAGTTACATACTCAGAATCTGTACTACTGCGCAAATAGGCATGTCTCTTTAGGCAAAAAACTCATTTCTGACAAAGTTGCCCAAATGCATCACTGAAGTGTGCAACTTGTTCCCTGAGTTAGAAAACGTCGAGAAACGTTCGTTTCTGCTAGCGCTGTGCTTCTACACATGTATTTGCTGAACGGTGAAAGCGCACAGTAATGCACTTTTCTCCCAGCAAATACACTGTTTCTAAGGAAATGGGAACACACTGAGACACTTGTGGGAGCTACAGTGACTAAAACTGAGCTTCCCTACGCACAGGGAAGCAAGAGAAATGCTGATTTCATCAAGCCCTGTTACATACTCAGAATCTGTACTACTGCGCAAATAGGCATGTCTCTGTAGGCAAAAAACTCATTTCTGACAAAGTTGCCCAAATGCATCTCAGAAGTGTGCAACTTGTTCCCTGAGCTAGAAAACGTCGAGAAACCGTCGTTTCTGCTAGCGCTGTGCTTCTACACATGTATTTGCTGAACGGTGAAAGCGCACAGTAATGCACTTTTCTCCCATCAAATACACTGTTTGTAAGGAAATGGGAACACACTGAGGAGACACTTGTGGGAGCTACTGTGACTAAAACTGAGCTTTCCTACGCACAGGGAAGCAAGAGAAATGTTGATTTCATCAAGCCCAGTTACATACTCACAATCTGTACTATTGCGCAAATAGGCATGTCTCTGAAGGCAAAACACTCATTTCTGAAAAAGTTGCCCAAATGCATCTCAGAAGTGTGCAACTTGTTCCCTGAGTTAGAAAACGTCGAGAAACGTTCGTTTCTGCTAGCGCTGTGCTTCTACACATGTATTTGCTGAACGGTGAAAGCGCACAGTAATGCACTTTTCTCCCAGCAAATACACTGTTTCTAAGGAAATGGGAACACACTGAGGAGACACTTGTGGGAGCTACTGTGACTAAAACTGAGCTTCCCTACGCACAGGAAAGCAAGAGACATGCTGATTTCATCCAGCCCAGTTACATACTCAGAATCTGTACTACTGTGCAAATAGGCATTTCTCTGTTGGCAAAAAACTCATTTCTGACAAATTTGCCCAAATGCATCTCAGAAGTTTGCAACTTGTTCCCTGAGTTAGAAAACGTCGAGAAACGTTCGTTTCTGCTAGCGCTGTGCTTCTACACATGTATTTGCTGAACGGGGAAAGCGCACAGTAATGCACTTTTCTCCCAGCAAATACACTGTTTCTAAGGAAATGGGAACACACTGAGGAAACACTTGTGGGAGCTACTGTGACTAAAACTGAGCTTCCCTACGCACAGGGAAGCAATAGAAATGCTGATTTCATCAAGACCAGTTACATACTCAGAATCTATACTACTGCGCAAATAGGCATGTCTCTTTAGGCAAAAAACTCATTTCTGACAAAGTTGCCCAAATGCATCTCAGAAGAGTGCAACTTGTTCCCTGAGTTAGAAAGGGTCGAGAAACGGTCGTGTCTGCTAGCACTGTGCTGCTACACATGTATTTGCTGAACGGTGAAAGCGCACAGTAATGCACTTTTCTCCCAGCAAATACACTGTTTCTAAGGAAATGGGAACACACTGAGGAAACACTTGTGGGAGCTACTGTGACTAAAACTGAGCTTCCCTACGCACAGGGAAGCAAGAGAAATGCTGATTTCATCAAGCCCAGTTACATACTCAGAATCTGTACTATTTCGCAAATAGGCATGAATCTGTAGGCAAAAAACTCATTTCTGACAAAGTTGCCCAAATGCATCTCAGAAGTGTGCAACTTGTTCCCTGAGTTAGAAAATGTCGAGAAACATTCATTTCTGCTAGCGCTGTGCTTCTACACATGTATTTGCTGAACGGTGAATGCGCACAGTAATGCATTTTTCTCCCAGCAAATACACTGTTTCTAAGGAAATGGGAACACACTGAGGAGACACTTGTGGGAGCTACTGTGACTAAAACTGAGCTTCCCTACGCACAGGGAAGCAAGAGAAATGCTGATTTCATCAAGCCCAGTTACATACTCAGAATCTGTACTACTGCGCAAATAGGCATGTCTCTGTAGGCAAAAAACTCATTTCTGACCAAGTTGCCCAAATGCATCTCAGAAGTGTGCAACTTGTTCCCTGAGTTAGAAAACGTCGAGAAACGTTCGTTTCTGCTAGCGCTGTGCTTCTACACATGTATTTGCTGAACGGTGAAAGCGCACAGTAATGCACTTTTCTCCCAGCAAATACACTGTTTCTAAGGAAATGGAAACACACTGAGGAGACACTTGTGGGAGCTACTGTGACTAAAACTGAGCTTCCCTACGCACAGGGAAGCAAGAGAAATGCTGATTTCAACAAGCCCAGTTACATACTCAGAATCTGTACTACTGCGCAAATAGGCATGTCTCTGTAGGCAAAAAACTCATTTTTGAGAAAGTCACCGAAATGCATCCCAGAAGTGTGCAACTTGTTCCCTGAGTTAGAAAACGTCGAGAAACGATCGTTTCTGCTAGCGCTGTGTTTCTACACATGTATTTGCTGAACGGTGAAAGCGCACAGTAATGCACTTTTCTCCCAGCAAATACACTGTTTCTCAGGATATGGGAACACACTGAGGAGACACTTGTGGGAGCTACTGTGACTAAAACTGAGCTTCCCTACGCACACGGAAGCAAGAGAAATGCTGATTTCATCATTCCCAGTTACATACTCAGAATCTGTACTATTGCGCAAATAGGCATGTCTCTGTAGGCAAAAAACTCATTTCTGACAAAGTTGCCCAAATGCATCTCAGAAGTGTGCAACTTGTTCCCTGAGTTAGAAAACGTCGCGAAACGGTCGTTTCAGCTAGCGCTGTGCTTCTACACATGTATTTGCTGAACGGTGAAAGCGCACAATAATGCACTTTTCTCCCAGCAAATAAACTGTTTCTAAGGAAATGGGAACACACTGAGACACTTGTGGGAGCTACAGTGACTAAAACTGAGCTTCCCTACGCACAGGGAATCAAGAGAAATGCTGATTTCATCAAGCCCAGTTACATACTCAGAATCTGTACTACTGCGCAAATAGGCATGTCTCTGTAGGCAGAAAACTCATTTCTGACAAAGTTGCCCAAATGCATCTCAGAAGTGTGCAACTTGTTCCCTGAGTTAGAAAACGTCGAGAAACGTTCGTTTCTGCTAGCGCTGTGCTTCTACACATGTATTTGCTGAACGGTGAAAGCGCACAGTAATGCACTTTTCTCCCAGCAAATACACTGTTTCTAAGGAAATGGGAACACACTGAGGAGACACTTGTGGGAGCTACTGTGACTAAAACTGAGCTTCCCTACGCACAGGAAAGCAAGAGACATGCTGATTTCATCCAGCCCAGTTACATACTCAGAATCTGTACTACTGTGCAAATAGGCATTTCTCTGTAGGCAAAAAACTCATTTCTGACAAATTTGCCCAAATGCATCTCAGAAGTTTGCAACTTGTTCCCTGAGTTAGAAAACGTCGAGAAACGTTCGTTTCTGCTAGCGCTGTGCTTCTACACATGTATTTGCTGAACGGGGAAAGCGCACAGTAATGCACTTTTCTCCCAGCAAATACACTGTTTCTAAGGAAATGGGAACACACTGAGGAAACACTTGTGGGAGCTACTGTGACTAAAACTGAGCTTCCCTACGCACAGGGAAGCAATAGAAATGCTGATTTCATCAAGCCCAGTTACATACTCAGAATCTGTACTACTGCGCAAATAGGCATGTCTCTTTAGGCAAAAAACTCATTTCTGACAAAGTTGCCCAAATGCATCTCAGAAGAGTGCAACTTGTTCCCTGAGTTAGAAAGGGTCGAGAAACGGTCGTGTCTGCTAGCACTGTGCTGCTACACATGTATTTGCTGAACGGTGAAAGCGCACAGTAATGCACTTTTCTCCCAGCAAATACACTGTTTCTAAGGAAATGGGAACACACTGAGGAAACACTTGTGGGAGCTACTGTGACTAAAACTGAGCTTCCCTACGCACAGGGAAGCAAGAGAAATGCTGATTTCATCAAGCCCAGTTACATACTCAGAATCTGTACTATTTCGCAAATAGGCATGAATCTGTAGGCAAAAAACTCATTTCTGACAAAGTTGCCCAAATGCATCTCAGAAGTGTGCAACTTGTTCCCTGAGCTAGAAAACGTCGAGAAACCGTCGTTTCTGCTAGCGCTGTGCTTCTACACATGTATTTGCTGAACGGTGAAAGCGCACAGTAATGCACTTTTCTCCCATCAAATACACTGTTTGTAAGGAAATGGGAACACACTGAGGAGACACTTGTGGGAGCTACTGTGACTAAAACTGAGCTTTCCTACGCACAGGGAAGCAAGAGAAATGTTGATTTCATCAAGCCCAGTTACATACTCACAATCTGTACTATTGCGCAAATAGGCATGTCTCTGAAGGCAAAACACTCATTTCTGAAAAAGTTGCCCAAATGCATCTCAGAAGTGTGCAACTTGTTCCCTGAGTTAGAAAACGTCGAGAAACGTTCGTTTCTGCTAGCGCTGTGCTTCTACACATGTATTTGCTGAACGGTGAAAGCGCACAGTAATGCACTTTTCTCCCAGCAAATACACTGTTTCTAAGGAAATGGGAACACACTGAGGAGACACTTGTGGGAGCTACTGTGACTAAAATGAGCTTCCCTACGCACAGGAAAGCAAGAGACATGCTGATTTCATCCAGCCCAGTTACATACTCAGAATCTGTACTACTGTGCAAATAGGCATTTCTCTGTAGGCAAAAAACTCATTTCTGACAAATTTGCCCAAATGCATCTCAGAAGTTTGCAACTTGTTCCCTGAGTTAGAAAACGTCGAGAAACGGTCGTTTCTGCTAGCGCTGTGCTTCTACACATGTATTTGCTGAACGGGGAAAGCGCACAGTAATGCACTTTTCTCCCAGCAAATACACTGTTTCTAAGGAAATGGGAACACACTGAGGAAACACTTGTGGGAGCTACTGTGACTAAAACTGAGCTTCCCTACGCACAGGGAAGCAATAGAAATGCTGATTTCATCAAGCCCAGTTACATACTCAGAATCTATACTACTGCGCAAATAGGCATGTCTCTTTAGGCAAAAAACTCATTTCTGACAAAGTTGCCCAAATGCATCTCAGAAGAGTGCAACTTGTTCCCTGAGTTAGAAAGGGTCGAGAAACGGTCGTGTCTGCTAGCACTGTGCTGCTACACATGTATTTGCTGAACGGTGAAAGCGCACAGTAATGCACTTTTCTCCTAGCAAATACACTGTTTCTAAGGAAATGGGAACACACTGAGGAGACACTTGTGGGAGCTACTGTGACTAAAACTGAGCTTCCCTACGCACAGGGAAGCAAGAGAAATGCTGATTTCATCAAGCCCAGTTACATACTCAGAATCTGTACTACTGCGCAAATAGGCATGTCTCTGTAGGCAAAAAACTCATTTCTGACCAAGTTGCCCAAATGCATCTCAGAAGTGTGCAACTTGTTCCCTGAGTTAGAAAACGTCGAGAAACGTTCGTTTCTGCTAGCGCTGTGCTTCTACACATGTATTTGCTGAACGGTGAAAGCGCACAGTAATGCACTTTTCTCCCAGCAAATACACTGTTTCTAAGGAAATGGAAACACACTGAGGAGACACTTGTGGGAGCTACTGTGACTAAAACTGAGCTTCCCTACGCACAGGGAAGCAAGAGAAATGCTGATTTCAACAAGCCCAGTTACATACTCAGAATCTGTACTACTGCGCAAATAGGCATGTCTCTGTAGGCAAAAAACTCATTTTTGAGAAAGTCACCGAAATGCATCCCAGAAGTGTGCAACTTGTTCCCTGAGTTAGAAAACGTCGAGAAACGATCGTTTCTGCTAGCGCTGTGTTTCTACACATGTATTTGCTGAACGGTGAAAGCGCACAGCAATGCACTTTTCTCCCAGCAAATACACTGTTTCTCAGGATATGGGAACACACTGAGGAGACACTTGTGGGAGCTACTGTGACTAAAACTGAGCTTCCCTACGCACACGGAAGCAAGAGAAATGCTGATTTCATCATTCCCAGTTACATACTCAGAATCTGTACTATTGCGCAAATAGGCATGTCTCTGTAGGCAAAAAACTCATTTCTGACAAAGTTGCCCAAATGCATCTCAGAAGTGTGCAACTTGTTCCCTGAGTTAGAAAACGTCGCGAAACGGTCGTTTCAGCTAGCGCTGTGCTTCTACACATGTATTTGCTGAACGGTGAAAGCGCACACTAATGCACTTTTCTCCCAGCAAATACACTGTTTCTAAGGAAATGGGAACACACTGAGGAGACACTTGTGGGAGCTACTGTGACTAAAACTGAGCTTCCCTACGCACAGGGAAGCAATAGAAATGCTGATTTCATCAAGCCCAGTTACATACTCAGAATCTGTACTACTGCGCAAATAGGCATGTCTCTTTAGGCAAAAAACTCATTTCTGACAAAGTTGCCCAAATGCATCTCAGAAGAGTGCAACTTGTTCCCTGAGTTAGAAAGGGTCGAGAAACGGTCGTGTCTGCTAGCACTGTGCTGCTACACATGTATTTGCTGAACGGTGAAAGCGCACAGTAATGCACTTTTCTCCCAGCAAATACACTGTTTCTAAGGAAATGGGAACACACTGAGGAAACACTTGTGGGAGCTACTGTGACTAAAACTGAGCTTCCCTACGCACAGGGAAGCAAGAGAAATGCTGATTTCATCAAGCCCAGTTACATACTCAGAATCTGTACTATTTCGCAAATAGGCATGAATCTGTAGGCAAAAAACTCATTTCTGACAAAGTTGCCCAAATGCATCTCAGAAGTGTGCAACTTGTTCCCTGAGCTAGAAAACGTCGAGAAACCGTCGTTTCTGCTAGCGCTGTGCTTCTACACATGTATTTGCTGAACGGTGAAAGCGCACAGTAATGCACTTTTCTCCCATCAAATACACTGTTTGTAAGGAAATGGGAACACACTGAGGAGACACTTGTGGGAGCTACTGTGACTAAAACTGAGCTTTCCTACGCACAGGGAAGCAAGAGAAATGTTGATTTCATCAAGCCCAGTTACATACTCACAATCTGTACTATTGCGCAAATAGGCATGTCTCTGAAGGCAAAACACTCATTTCTGAAAAAGTTGCCCAAATGCATCTCAGAAGTGTGCAACTTGTTCCCTGAGTTAGAAAACGTCGAGAAACGTTCGTTTCTGCTAGCGCTGTGCTTCTACACATGTATTTGCTGAACGGTGAAAGCGCACAGTAATGCACTTTTCTCCCAGCAAATACACTGTTTCTAAGGAAATGGGAACACACTGAGGAGACACTTGTGGGAGCTACTGTGACTAAAACTGAGCTTCCCTACGCACAGGAAAGCAAGAGACATGCTGATTTCATCCAGCCCAGTTACATACTCAGAATCTGTACTACTGTGCAAATAGGCATTTCTCTGTAGGCAAAAAACTCATTTCTGACAAATTTGCCCAAATGCATCTCAGAAGTTTGCAACTTGTTCCCTGAGGTAGAAAACGTCGAGAAACGTTCGTTTCTGCTAGCGCTGTGCTTCTACACATGTATTTGCTGAACGGGGAAAGCGCACAGTAATGCACTTTTCTCCCAGCAAATACACTGTTTCTAAGGAAATGGGAACACACTGAGGAAACACTTGTGGGAGCTACTGTGACTAAAACTGAGCTTCCCTACGCACAGGGAAGCAATAGAAATGCTGATTTCATCAAGCCCAGTTACATACTCAGAATCTGTACTACTGCGCAAATAGGCATGTCTCTTTAGGCAAAAAACTCATTTCTGACAAAGTTGCCCAAATGCATCTCAGAAGAGTGCAACTTGTTCCCTGAGTTAGAAAGGGTCGAGAAACGGTCGTGTCTGCTAGCACTGTGCTGCTACACATGTATTTGCTGAACGGTGAAAGCGCACAGTAATGCACTTTTCTCCCAGCAAATACACTGTTTCTAAGGAAATGGGAACACACTGAGGAGACACTTGTGGGAGCTACTGTGACTAAAACTGAGCTTCCCTACGCACAGGGAAGCAAGAGAAATGCTGATTTCATCAAGCCCAGTTACATACTCAGAATCTGTACTACTGCGCAAATAGGCATGTCTCTGTAGGCAAAAAACTCATTTCTGACCAAGTTGCCCAAATGCATCTCAGAAGTGTGCAACTTGTTCCCTGAGTTAGAAAACGTCGAGAAACGTTCGTTTCTGCTAGCGCTGTGCTTCTACACATGTATTTGCTGAACGGTGAAAGCGCACAGTAATGCACTTTTCTCCCAGCAAATACACTGTTTCTAAGGAAATGGAAACACACTGAGGAGACACTTGTGGGAGCTACTGTGACTAAAACTGAGCTTCCCTACGCACAGGGAAGCAAGAGAAATGCTGATTTCAACAAGCCCAGTTACATACTCAGAATCTGTACTACTGCGCAAATAGGCATGTCTCTGTAGGCAAAAAACTCATTTTTGAGAAAGTCACCGAAATGCATCCCAGAAGTGTGCAACTTGTTCCCTGAGTTAGAAAACGTCGAGAAACGATCGTTTCTGCTAGCGCTGTGTTTCTACACATGTATTTGCTGAACGGTGAAAGCGCACAGTAATGCACTTTTCTCCCAGCAAATACACTGTTTCTCAGGATATGGGAACACACTGAGGAGACACTTGTGGGAGCTACTGTGACTAAAACTGAGCTTCCCTACGCACACGGAAGCAAGAGAAATGCTGATTTCATCATTCCCAGTTACATACTCAGAATCTGTACTATTGCGCAAATAGGCATGTCTCTGTAGGCAAAAATCTCATTTCTGACAAAGTTGCCCAAATGCATCTCAGAAGTGTGCAACTTGTTCCCTGAGTTAGAAAACGTCGCGAAACGGTCGTTTCAGCTAGCGCTGTGCTTCTACACATGTATTTGCTGAACGGTGAAAGCGCACAATAATGCACTTTTCTCCCAGCAAATACACTGTTTCTAAGGAAATGGGAACACACTGAGACACTTGTGGGAGCTACAGTGACTAAAACTGAGCTTCCCTACGCACAGGGGATCAAGAGAAATGCTGATTTCATCAAGCCCAGTTACATACTCAGAATCTGTACTACTGCGCAAATAGGCATGTCTCTGTAGGCAGAAAACTCATTTCTGACAAAGTTGCCCAAATGCATCTCAGAAGTGTGCAACTTGTTCCCTGAGTTAGAAAACGTCGAGAAACGTTCGTTTCTGCTAGCGCTGTGCTTCTACACATGTATTTGCTGAACGGTGAAAGCGCACAGTAATGCACTTTTCTCCCAGCAAATACACTGTTTCTAAGGAAATGGGAACACACTGAGGAGACACTTGTGGGAGCTACTGTGACTAAAACTGAGCTTCCCTACGCACAGGAAAGCAAGAGACATGCTGATTTCATCCAGCCCAGTTACATACTCAGAATCTGTACTACTGTGCAAATAGGCATTTCTCTGTAGGCAAAAAACTCATTTCTGACAAATTTGCCCAAATGCATCTCAGAAGTTTGCAACTTGTTCCCTGAGTTAGAAAACGTCGAGAAACGTTCGTTTCTGCTAGCGCTGTGCTTCTACACATGTATTTGCTGAACGGGGAAAGCGCACAGTAATGCACTTTTCTCCCAGCAAATACACTGTTTCTAAGGAAATGGGAACACACTGAGGAAACACTTGTGGGAGCTACTGTGACTAAAACTGAGCTTCCCTACGCACAGGGAAGCAATAGAAATGCTGATTTCATCAAGCCCAGTTACATACTCAGAATCTGTACTACTGCGCAAATAGGCATGTCTCTTTAGGCAAAAAACTCATTTCTGACAAAGTTGCCCAAATGCATCTCAGAAGAGTGCAACTTGTTCCCTGAGTTAGAAAGGGTCGAGAAACGGTCGTGTCTGCTAGCACTGTGCTGCTACACATGTATTTGCTGAACGGTGAAAGCGCACAGTAATGCACTTTTCTCCCAGCAAATACACTGTTTCTAAGGAAATGGGAACACACTGAGGAAACACTTGTGGGAGCTACTGTGACTAAAACTGAGCTTCCCTACGCACAGGGAAGCAAGAGAAATGCTGATTTCATCAAGCCCAGTTACATACTCAGAATCTGTACTATTTCGCAAATAGGCATGAATCTGTAGGCAAAAAACTCATTTCTGACAAAGTTGCCCAAATGCATCTCAGAAGTGTGCAACTTGTTCCCTGAGTTAGAAAATGTCGAGAAACATTCGTTTCTGCTAGCGCTGTGCTTCTACACATGTATTTGCTGAACGGTGAAAGCGCACAGTAATGCACTTTTCTCCCAGCAAATACACTGTTTCTAAGGAAATGGAAACACACTGAGGAGACACTTGTGGGAGCTACTGTGACTAAAACTGAGCTTCCCTACGCACAGGGAAGCAAGAGAAATGCTGATTTCAACAAGCCCAGTTACATACTCAGAATCTGTACTACTGCGCAAATAGGCATGTCTCTGTAGGCAAAAAACTCATTTTTGAGAAAGTCACCGAAATGCATCCCAGAAGTGTGCAACTTGTTCCCTGAGTTAGAAAACGTCGAGAAACGATCGTTTCTGCTAGCGCTGTGTTTCTACACATGTATTTGCTGAACGGTGAAAGCGCACAGTAATGCACTTTTCTCCCAGCAAATACACTGTTTCTCAGGATATGGGAACACACTGAGGAGACACTTGTGGGAGCTACTGTGACTAAAACTGAGCTTCCCTACGCACACGGAAGCAAGAGAAATGCTGATTTCATCATTCCCAGTTACATACTCAGAATCTGTACTATTGCGCAAATAGGCATGTCTCTGTAGGCAAAAAACTCATTTCTGACAAAGTTGCCCAAATGCATCTCAGAAGTGTGCAACTTGTTCCCTGAGTTAGAAAACGTCGCGAAACGGTCGTTTCAGCTAGCGCTGTGCTTCTACACATGTATTTGCTGAACGGTGAAAGCGCACAGTAATGCACTTTTCTCCCAGCAAATACACTGTTTCTAAGGAAATGGGAACACACTGAGGAAACACTTGTGGGAGCTACTGTGACTAAAACTGAGCTTCCCTACGCACAGGGAAGCAAGAGAAATGCTGATTTCATCAAGCCCAGTTACATACTCAGAATCTGTACTATTTCGCAAATAGGCATGAATCTGTAGGCAAAAAACTCATTTCTGACAAAGTTGCCCAAATGCATCTCAGAAGTGTGCAACTTGTTCCCTGAGCTAGAAAACGTCGAGAAACCGTCGTTTCTGCTAGCGCTGTGCTTCTACACATGTATTTGCTGAACGGTGAAAGCGCACAGTAATGCACTTTTCTCCCATCAAATACACTGTTTGTAAGGAAATGGGAACACACTGAGGAGACACTTGTGGGAGCTACTGTGACTAAAACTGAGCTTTCCTACGCACAGGGAAGCAAGAGAAATGTTGATTTCATCAAGCCCAGTTACATACTCACAATCTGTACTATTGCGCAAATAGGCATGTCTCTGAAGGCAAAACACTCATTTCTGAAAAAGTTGCCCAAATGCATCTCAGAAGTGTGCAACTTGTTCCCTGAGTTAGAAAACGTCGAGAAACGTTCGTTTCTGCTAGCGCTGTGCTTCTACACATGTATTTGCTGAACGGTGAAAGCGCACAGTAATGCACTTTTCTCCCAGCAAATACACTGTTTCTAAGGAAATGGGAACACACTGAGGAGACACTTGTGGGAGCTACTGTGACTAAAACTGAGCTTCCCTACGCACAGGAAAGCAAGAGACATGCTGATTTCATCCAGCCCAGTTACATACTCAGAATCTGTACTACTGTGCAAATAGGCATTTCTCTGTAGGCAAAAAACTCATTTCTGACAAATTTGCCCAAATGCATCTCAGAAGTTTGCAACTTGTTCCCTGAGGTAGAAAACGTCGAGAAACGTTCGTTTCTGCTAGCGCTGTGCTTCTACACATGTATTTGCTGAACGGGGAAAGCGCACAGTAATGCACTTTTCTCCCAGCAAATACACTGTTTCTAAGGAAATGGGAACACACTGAGGAAACACTTGTGGGAGCTACTGTGACTAAAACTGAGCTTCCCTACGCACAGGGAAGCAATAGAAATGCTGATTTCATCAAGCCCAGTTACATACTCAGAATCTGTACTACTGCGCAAATAGGCATGTCTCTTTAGGCAAAAAACTCATTTCTGACAAAGTTGCCCAAATGCATCTCAGAAGAGTGCAACTTGTTCCCTGAGTTAGAAAGGGTCGAGAAACGGTCGTGTCTGCTAGCACTGTGCTGCTACACATGTATTTGCTGAACGGTGAAAGCGCACAGTAATGCACTTTTCTCCCAGCAAATACACTGTTTCTAAGGAAATGGGAACACACTGAGGAGACACTTGTGGGAGCTACTGTGACTAAAACTGAGCTTCCCTACGCACAGGGAAGCAAGAGAAATGCTGATTTCATCAAGCCCAGTTACATACTCAGAATCTGTACTACTGCGCAAATAGGCATGTCTCTGTAGGCAAAAAACTCATTTCTGACCAAGTTGCCCAAATGCATCTCAGAAGTGTGCAACTTGTTCCCTGAGTTAGAAAACGTCGAGAAACGTTCGTTTCTGCTAGCGCTGTGCTTCTACACATGTATTTGCTGAACGGTGAAAGCGCACAGTAATGCACTTTTCTCCCAGCAAATACACTGTTTCTAAGGAAATGGGAACACACTGAGGAGACACTTGTGGGAGCTACTGTGACTAAAACTGAGCTTCCCTACGCACAGGGAAGCAAGAGAAATGCTGATTTCAACAAGCCCAGTTACATACTCAGAATCTGTACTACTGCGCAAATAGGCATGTCTCTGTAGGCAAAAAACTCATTTTTGAGAAAGTCACCGAAATGCATCCCAGAAGTGTGCAACTTGTTCCCTGAGTTAGAAAACGTCGAGAAACGATCGTTTCTGCTAGCGCTGTGTTTCTACACATGTATTTGCTGAACGGTGAAAGCGCACAGTAATGCACTTTTCTCCCAGCAAATACACTGTTTCTCAGGATATGGGAACACACTGAGGAGACACTTGTGGGAGCTACTGTGACTAAAACTGAGCTTCCCTACGCACACGGAAGCAAGAGAAATGCTGATTTCATCATTCCCAGTTACATACTCAGAATCTGTACTATTGCGCAAATAGGCATGTCTCTGTAGGCAAAAATCTCATTTCTGACAAAGTTGCCCAAATGCATCTCAGAAGTGTGCAACTTGTTCCCTGAGTTAGAAAACGTCGCGAAACGGTCGTTTCAGCTAGCGCTGTGCTTCTACACATGTATTTGCTGAACGGTGAAAGCGCACAATAATGCACTTTTCTCCCAGCAAATACACTGTTTCTAAGGAAATGGGAACACACTGAGACACTTGTGGGAGCTACAGTGACTAAAACTGAGCTTCCCTACGCACAGGGGATCAAGAGAAATGCTGATTTCATCAAGCCCAGTTACATACTCAGAATCTGTACTACTGCGCAAATAGGCATGTCTCTGTAGGCAGAAAACTCATTTCTGACAAAGTTGCCCAAATGCATCTCAGAAGTGTGCAACTTGTTCCCTGAGTTAGAAAACGTCGAGAAACGTTCGTTTCTGCTAGCGCTGTGCTTCTACACATGTATTTGCTGAACGGTGAAAGCGCACAGTAATGCACTTTTCTCCCAGCAAATACACTGTTTCTAAGGAAATGGGAACACACTGAGGAGACACTTGTGGGAGCTACTGTGACTAAAACTGAGCTTCCCTACGCACAGGAAAGCAAGAGACATGCTGATTTCATCCAGCCCAGTTACATACTCAGAATCTGTACTACTGTGCAAATAGGCATTTCTCTGTAGGCAAAAAACTCATTTCTGACAAATTTGCCCAAATGCATCTCAGAAGTTTGCAACTTGTTCCCTGAGTTAGAAAACGTCGAGAAACGTTCGTTTCTGCTAGCGCTGTGCTTCTACACATGTATTTGCTGAACGGGGAAAGCGCACAGTAATGCACTTTTCTCCCAGCAAATACACTGTTTCTAAGGAAATGGGAACACACTGAGGAAACACTTGTGGGAGCTACTGTGACTAAAACTGAGCTTCCCTACGCACAGGGAAGCAATAGAAATGCTGATTTCATCAAGCCCAGTTACATACTCAGAATCTGTACTACTGCGCAAATAGGCATGTCTCTTTAGGCAAAAAACTCATTTCTGACAAAGTTGCCCAAATGCATCTCAGAAGAGTGCAACTTGTTCCCTGAGTTAGAAAGGGTCGAGAAACGGTCGTGTCTGCTAGCACTGTGCTGCTACACATGTATTTGCTGAACGGTGAAAGCGCACAGTAATGCACTTTTCTCCCAGCAAATACACTGTTTCTAAGGAAATGGGAACACACTGAGGAAACACTTGTGGGAGCTACTGTGACTAAAACTGAGCTTCCCTACGCACAGGGAAGCAAGAGAAATGCTGATTTCATCAAGCCCAGTTACATACTCAGAATCTGTACTATTTCGCAAATAGGCATGAATCTGTAGGCAAAAAACTCATTTCTGACAAAGTTGCCCAAATGCATCTCAGAAGTGTGCAACTTGTTCCCTGAGTTAGAAAATGTCGAGAAACATTCGTTTCTGCTAGCGCTGTGCTTCTACACATGTATTTGCTGAACGGTGAAAGCGCACAGTAATGCACTTTTCTCCCAGCAAATACACTGTTTCTAAGGAAATGGAAACACACTGAGGAGACACTTGTGGGAGCTACTGTGACTAAAACTGAGCTTCCCTACGCACAGGGAAGCAAGAGAAATGCTGATTTCAACAAGCCCAGTTACATACTCAGAATCTGTACTACTGCGCAAATAGGCATGTCTCTGTAGGCAAAAAACTCATTTTTGAGAAAGTCACCGAAATGCATCCCAGAAGTGTGCAACTTGTTCCCTGAGTTAGAAAACGTCGAGAAACGATCGTTTCTGCTAGCGCTGTGTTTCTACACATGTATTTGCTGAACGGTGAAAGCGCACAGTAATGCACTTTTCTCCCAGCAAATACACTGTTTCTCAGGATATGGGAACACACTGAGGAGACACTTGTGGGAGCTACTGTGACTAAAACTGAGCTTCCCTACGCACACGGAAGCAAGAGAAATGCTGATTTCATCATTCCCAGTTACATACTCAGAATCTGTACTATTGCGCAAATAGGCATGTCTCTGTAGGCAAAAAACTCATTTCTGACAAAGTTGCCCAAATGCATCTCAGAAGTGTGCAACTTGTTCCCTGAGTTAGAAAACGTCGCGAAACGGTCGTTTCAGCTAGCGCTGTGCTTCTACACATGTATTTGCTGAACGGTGAAAGCGCACAATAATGCACTTTTCTCCCAGCAAATACACTGTTTCTAAGGAAATGGGAACACACTGAGACACTTGTGGGAGCTACAGTGACTAAAACTGAGCTTCCCTACGCACAGGGAATCAAGAGAAATGCTGATTTCATCAAGCCCAGTTACATACTCAGAATCTGTACTACTGCGCAAATAGGCATGTCTCTGTAGGCAGAAAACTCATTTCTGACAAAGTTGCCCAAATGCATCTCAGAAGTGTGCAACTTGTTCCCTGAGTTAGAAAACGTCGAGAAACGTTCGTTTCTGCTAGCGCTGTGCTTCTACACATGTATTTGCTGAACGGTGAAAGCGCACAGTAATGCACTTTTCTCCCAGCAAATACACTGTTTCTAAGGAAATGGGAACACACTGAGGAGACACTTGTGGGAGCTACTGTGACTAAAACTGAGCTTCCCTACGCACAGGAAAGCAAGAGACATGCTGATTTCATCCAGCCAAGTTACATACTCAGAATCTGTACTACTGTGCAAATAGGCATTTCTCTGTAGGCAAAAAACTCATTTCTGACAAATTTGCCCAAATGCATCTCAGAAGTTTGCAACTTGTTCCCTGAGTTAGAAAACGTCGAGAAACGTTCGTTTCTGCTAGCGCTGTGCTTCTACACATGTATTTGCTGAACGGGGAAAGCGCACAGTAATGCACTTTTCTCCCAGCAAATACACTGTTTCTAAGGAAATGGGAACACACTGAGGAAACACTTGTGGGAGCTACTGTGACTAAAACTGAGCTTCCCTACGCACAGGGAAGCAATAGAAATGCTGATTTCATCAAGCCCAGTTACATACTCAGAATCTGTACTACTGCGCAAATAGGCATGTCTCTTTAGGCAAAAAACTCATTTCTGACAAAGTTGCCCAAATGCATCTCAGAAGAGTGCAACTTGTTCCCTGAGTTAGAAAGGGTCGAGAAACGGTCGTGTCTGCTAGCACTGTGCTGCTACACATGTATTTGCTGAACGGTGAAAGCGCACAGTAATGCACTTTTCTCCCAGCAAATACACTGTTTCTAAGGAAATGGGAACACACTGAGGAAACACTTGTGGGAGCTACTGTGACTAAAACTGAGCTTCCCTACGCACAGGGAAGCAAGAGAAATGCTGATTTCATCAAGCCCAGTTACATACTCAGAATCTGTACTATTTCGCAAATAGGCATGAATCTGTAGGCAAAAAACTCATTTCTGACAAAGTTGCCCAAATGCATCTCAGAAGTGTGCAACTTGTTCCCTGAGTTAGAAAATGTCGAGAAACATTCGTTTCTGCTAGCGCTGTGCTTCTACACATGTATTTGCTGAACGGTGAAAGCGCACAGTAATGCACTTTTCTCCCAGCAAATACACTGTTTCTAAGGAAATGGAAACACACTGAGGAGACACTTGTGGGAGCTACTGTGACTAAAACTGAGCTTCCCTACGCACAGGGAAGCAAGAGAAATGCTGATTTCAACAAGCCCAGTTACATACTCAGAATCTGTACTACTGCGCAAATAGGCATGTCTCTGTAGGCAAAAAACTCATTTTTGAGAAAGTCACCGAAATGCATCCCAGAAGTGTGCAACTTGTTCCCTGAGTTAGAAAACGTCGAGAAACGATCGTTTCTGCTAGCGCTGTGTTTCTACACATGTATTTGCTGAACGGTGAAAGCGCACAGTAATGCACTTTTCTCCCAGCAAATACACTGTTTCTCAGGATATGGGAACACACTGAGGAGACACTTGTGGGAGCTACTGTGACTAAAACTGAGCTTCCCTACGCACACGGAAGCAAGAGAAATGCTGATTTCATCATGCCCAGTTACATACTCAGAATCTGTACTATTGCGCAAATAGGCATGTCTCTGTAGGCAAAAAACTCATTTCTGACAAAGTTGCCCAAATGCATCTCAGAAGTGTGCAACTTGTTCCCTGAGTTAGAAAACGTCGCGAAACGGTCGTTTCAGCTAGCGCTGTGCTTCTACACATGTATTTGCTGAAGGTTGAAAGCGCACAGTAATGCACTTTTCTCCCAGCAAATACTCTGTTTCTAAGGAAATGGGAACACACTGAGGAGACACTTGTGGGAGCTACTGGGACTAAAACTGAGCTTCCCTACGCACAGGGAAGCAAGAGAAATGATGATTTCATCCAGCCCAGTTACATACTCAGAATCTGTACTACTGCGCAAATAGGCATGTCTCTGTAGGCAAAAAACTCATTTCTGACAAAGTTGCCCAAATGCATCTCAGAAGTGTGCAACTTGTTCCCTGAGTTAGAAAACGTCGAAAAACGGTCGTTTCTGCTAGCGCTGTGCTTCTACACATGTACTTGCTGAACGGAGAAAGCGATCAGTAATGCACTTTTCTCCCAGCAAATACACTGTTTCTAAGGAAATGGGAACACACTGAGGAGACACTTGTGGGAGCTACTGTGACAAAAACTGAGCTTCCCTACGCACAGGGAAGCAAGACAAATGCTGATTTCATCAAGCCCAGTTACATACTCAGAATCTGTACTACTGCGCAAATAGGCATGTCTCTGTAGGCAAAAAACTCATTTCTGACAAAGTTGCCCAAATGCATCTCAGAAGTGTGCAACTTGTTCCCTGAGTTAGAAAACGTCGAGAAACGGTCGTTTCTGCTAGCGCTGTGCTTCTACCCATGTATTTGCTGAACGGTGAAAGCGCACAGTAATGCACTTTCCTACCAGCAAATACACTGTTTCTAAGGAAATGGGAACACACTGAGGAGACACTTGTGGGAGCTACTGTGACTAAAACTGAGCTTCCCTACACACAGGGAAGCAAGAGAAATGCTGATATCATCAAGCCCAGTTACATACTCAGAATCTGTACTACTGCGCAAATTGGCATGTCTCTGTAGGCAAAAAAGTCATTTCTGACAAAGTTGCCCAAATGCATCTCAGAAGTGTGCCACTTGTTCCCTGAGTTAGAAAACGTCGAGAAACGTTCGTTTCTGCTAGCGCTGTGCTTCTACACATGTATTTGCTTTACGGTGAAAGCGCACAGTAATGCACTTTTCTCCCAGCAAATACACTGTTTCTAAGGAAATGGGAACACACTGAGGAGACACTTGTGGGAGTTACTGTGACTAAAACTGAGCTTCCCTACGCACAGGGAAGCAAGAGAAATGCTGATTTCATCAAGCCCAGTTACATACTCAGAATCTGTCCTACTGCACAAATAGGCATGTCTCTGTAGGCAAAAAACTCATTTCTGACAACGTTGCCAAAATGCATCTCAGAAGTGTGCAACTTGTTCCCTGAGTTAGAAAACGTCGAAAAACGGTCGTTTCTGCTAGCGCTGTGCTTCTACACATGTATTTGCTGACGGTGAAAGCGCACAGTAATGCACTTTTCTCCCAGCAAATACACTGTTTCTAAGGAAATGGGAACACACTGAGGAGACACTTGTGGGAGCTACTGTGACAAAAACTGAGCTTCCCTACGCACAGGGAAGCAAGAGAAATGCTGATTTCATCCAGCCCAGTTACATATTCAGAATCTGTACTACTGCGCAAATAGGCATGTCTCTGTAGGCAAAAAACTCATTTCTGACAAAGTTGCCCAAATGCATCTCAGAAGTGTGCAACTTGTTCTCTGAGTTAGAAAACGTCGAGAAACGGTCTTTTCTGCTAGCGCTGTGCTTCTACACATGTACTTGCTGAACGGTGAAAGCGCACAGTAATGCACTTTTCTCCCAGCAAATACACTGTTTCTAAGGAAATGGGAACACACTGAGGAGACACTTGTGAGAGCTACTGTGACTAAAACTGAGCTTCCCTACGCACAGGGAAGCAAGACAAATGCTGATTTCATCAAGCCCAGTTACATACTCAGAATCTGTACTACTGCGCAAATAGGCATGTCTCTTTAGGCAAAAAACTCATTTCTGACAAAGTTGCCCAAATGCATCTCAGAAGTGTGCAACTTTTTCCCTGAGTTAGAAAACGTCGAGAAACGGTCGTTTCTGCTAGCGCTGTGCTTCTACACATGTATTTGCTGAACGGTGAAAGCGCACAGTAATGCACTTTTCTCCCAGCAAATACACTGTTTCTAAGGAAATGGGAACACACTGCGGAGACACTTGTGGGAGCTACTGTGACTAAAACTGAGCTTCCCTACGCACAGGGAAGCAAGAGAAATGCTGATTTCATCAAGCCCAGTTACATACTCAGAATCTGTACTACTGCGCAAATCGGCATGTCTCTTTAGGCAAAAAACTCATTTCTGACAAAGTTGCCCAAATGCATCTCAGAAGTGTGCAACTTGTTCCCTGAGTTAGAAAACGTCGAGAAACGTTCGTTTCTGCTAGCGCTGTGCTTCTACACATGTATTTGCTGAACGGTGAAAGCACACAGTAATGCACTTTTCTCCCAGCAAATATACTGTGTCTAGGGAAATGGGAACACTCTGAGGAGACACTTGTGGGAGCTACTGTGACTAAAACTGAGCTTCCCTACACACAGGGAAGCAAGAGAAATGCTGATTTCATCAAGCCCAGTTACATACTCAGAATCTGTACTACTGCGCAAATAGGCATGTCTCTTTAGGCAAAAAACTCATTTCTGACAAAGTTGCCCAAATGCATCTCAGAAGTGTGCAACTTGTTCCCTGAGTTAGAAAACGTCGAGAAACGTTCGTTTCTGCTAGCGCTGTGCTTCTACACATGTATTTGCTGAACGGTGAAAGCACACAGTAATGAACTTTTCTCCCAGCAAATACACTGTTTCTAAGGAAATGGGAACACACTGAGGAGACACTTGTGGGAGCTACTGTGACTAAAACTGAGCTTCCCTACGCACAGGGAAGCAAGAGAAATGCTGATTTCATCAAGCCCAGTTACATACTCAGAATCTGTACTACTGCGCAAATAGGCATGTCTCTTTAGGCAAAAAACTCATTTCTGACAAAGTTGCCCAAATGCATCTCAGAAGTGTGCAACTTGTTCCCGGAGTAAGATAACGTCGAGAAGCGGTCGTTTCTGCTAGCGCTGTGCTTCTACACATGTATTTGCTGAACGGTGAAAGCGCACAGTAATGCACTTTTCTCCTAGCAAATACACTGTTTCTAAGGAAATGGGAACACACTGAGGAGACACTAGTGGGAGCTACTGTGACTAAAACTGAGCTTCCCTACGCACAGGGAAGCAAGAGAAATGCTGATTTCATCAAGCCCAGTTACATACTCAGAATCTGTACTACTGCGCAAATAGGCATGTCTCTGTAGGCAAAAAACTCATTTCTGACAAAGTGGCCCAAATGCATCTCAGAAGTGTGCAACTTGTTCCCTGAGTTAGAAAACGTCGAGAAACGTTCGATTCGGCTAGCGCTGTGCTTCTACACATGTATTTGCTGAACGTTGAAAACGCACAGTAATGCACTTTTCTCCCAGCACATACACTGTTTCTAAGGAAATGGGAACACACTGAGGAGACACTTGTGGGAGCTACTGTGACTAAAACTGAGCTTCCCTACGCAAAGGGAAGCAAGAGAAATGCTGATTTCATCAAGCCCAGTTACATACTCAGAATCTGTACTACTGCGCAAATAGGCATGTCTCTTTAGGCAAAAAACTCATTTCTGACAAAGTTGCCCAAATGCATCTCAGAAGTGTGCAACTTGTTCTCTGAGTTAGAAAACGTCGAGAAACGGTCTTTTCTGCTAGCGCTGTGCTTCTACACTTGTACTAGCTGAACGGTGAAAGCGCACAGTAATGCACTTTTCTCCCAGCAAATACACTGTTTCTAAGGAAATGGGAACACACTGAGGAGACACTTGTGGGAGCTACTGTGACAAAAACTGAGCTTCCCTATGCACAGGGAAGCAAGAGAAATGATGATTTCATCCAGCCCAGTTACATACTCAGAATCTGTACTACTGCGCAAATAGGCATGTCTCTGTAGGCAAAAAACTCATTTCTGACAAAGTTGCCCAAATGCATCTCAGAAGTGTGCAACTTGTTCTCTGAGTTAGAAAACGTCGAGAAACGGTCTTTTCTGCTAGCGCTGTGCTTCTACACATGTACTTGCTGAACGGAGAAAGCGATCAGTAATGCACTTTTCTCCCAGCAAATACACTGTTTCTAAGGAAATGGGAACACACTGAGGAGACACTTGTGGGAGCTACTGTGACAAAAACTGAGCTTCCCTACGCACAGGGAAGCAAGACAAATGCTGATTTCATCAAGCCCAGTTACATACTCAGAATCTGTACTACTGCGCAAATAGGCATGTCTCTGTAGGCAAAAAACTCATTTCTGACAAAGTTGCCCAAATGCATCTCAGAAGTGTGCAACTTGTTCCCTGAGTTAGAAAACGTTGAGAAACGGTCGTTTCTGCTAGCGCTGTGCTTCTTCACATGTATTTGCTGAACGGTGAAAGCGCACAGTAATGCACTTTCCTACCAGCAAATACACTGTTTCTAAGGAAATGGGAACACACTGAGGAGACACTTGTGGGAGCTACTGTGACTAAAACTGAGCTTCCCTACACACAGTGAAGCAAGAGAAATGCTGATATCATCAAGCCCAGTTACATACTCAGAATCTGTACTACTGCGCAAATTGGCATGTCTCTGTAGGCAAAAAAGTCATTTCTGACAACGTTGCCCAAATGCATCTCAGAAGTGTGCCACTTGTTCCCTGAGTTAGAAAACGTCGAGAAACGTTCGTTTCTGCTAGCGCTGTGCTTCTACACATGTATTTGCTTTACGGTGAAAGCGCACAGTAATGCACTTTTCTCCCAGCAAATACACTGTTTCTAAGGAAATGGGAACACACTGAGGAGACACTTGTGGGAGTTACTGTGACTAAAACTGAGCTTCCCTACGCACAGGGAAGCAAGAGAAATGCTGATTTCATCAAGCCCAGTTACATACTCAGAATCTGTACTACTGCGCAAATAGGCATGTCTCTTTAGGCAAAAAACTCATTTCTGACAAAGTTGCCCAAATGCATCTCAGAAGTGTGCAACTTGTTCCCTGAGTTAGAAAACGTCGAGAAACGGTCTTTTCTGCTAGCGCTGTGCTTCTACACTTGTACTAGCTGAATGGTGAAAGCGCACAGCAATGCACTTTTCTCCCAGCAAATACACTGTTTCTAAGGAAATGGGAACACACTGAGGAGACACTTGTGGGAACTACTGTGACTAAAACTGAGCTTCCCTACGCACAGGGAAGCAAGAGAAATGCTGATTTCATCAAGCCCAGTTACATACTCAGAATCTGTCCTACTGCACAAATAGGCATGTCTCTGTAGGCAAAAAACTCATTTCTGACAACGTTGCCAAAATGCTTCTCAGAAGTGTGCCACTTGTTCCCTGAGTTAGAAAACGTCGAGAAACGGTCGTTTCTGCTAGCGCTGTGCTTCTACACATGTATTTGCTGACGGTGAAAGCGCACAGTAATGCACTTTTCTCCCAGCAAATACACTGTTTCTAAGGAAATGGGAACACACTGAGGAGACACTTGTGGGAGCTACTGTGACAAAAACTGAGCTTCCCTACGCACAGGGAAGCAAGAGAAATGCTGATTTCCTCCAGCCCAGTTACATATTCAGAATCTGTACTACTGCGCAAATAGGCATGTCTCTGTAGGCAAAAAACTCATTTCTGACAAAGTTGCCCAAATGCATCTCAGAAGTGTGCCACTTGTTCTCTGAGTTAGAAAACGTCGAGAAACGGTCTTTTCTGCTAGCGCTGTGCTTCTACACATGTACTTGCTGAACGGTGAAAGCGCACACTAATGAACTTTTCTCCCAGCAAATACACTGTTTCTAAGGAAATGGGAACACACTGAAGAGACACTTGTGAGAGCTACTGTGACTAAAACTGAGCTTCCCTACGCACAGGGAAGCAAGACAAATGCTGATTTCATCAAGCCCAGTTACATACTCAGAATCTGTACTACTGCGCAAATAGGCATGTCTCTTTAGGCAAAAAACTCATTTCTGACAAAGTTGCCCAAATGCATCTCAGTAGTGTGCAACTTTTTCCCTGAGTTAGAAAACGTCGAGAAACGGTCGTTTCTGCTAGCGCTGTGCTTCTACACATGTATTTGCTGAACGGTGAAAGCGCACAGTAATGCACTTTTCTCCCAGCAAATACACTGTTTCTAAGGAAATGGGAACACACTGCGGAGACACTTGTGGGAGCTACTGTGACTAAAACTGAGCTTCCCTACGCACAGGGAAGCAAGAGAAATGCTGATTTCATCAAGCCCAGTTACATACTCAGAATCTGTACTACTGCGCAAATCGGCATGTCTCTTTAGGCAAAAAACTCATTTCTGACAAAGTTGCCCAAATGCATCTCAGAAGTGTGCCACTTGTTCCCTGAGTTAGAAAACGTCGAGAAACGTTCGTTTCTGCTAGCGCTGTGCTTCTACACATGTATTTGCTGAACGGTGAAAGCACACAGTAATGCACTTTTCTCCCAGCAAATATACTGTGTCTAGGGAAATGGGAACACTCTGAGGAGACACTTGTGGGAGCTACTGTGACTAAAACTGAGCTTCCCTACACACAGGGAAGCAAGAGAAATGCTGATTTCATCAAGCCCAGTTACATACTCAGAATCTGTACTACTGCGCAAATAGGCATGTCTCTTTAGGCAAAAAACTCATTTCTGACAAAGTTGCCCAAATGCATCTCAGAAGTGTGCAACTTGTTCCCTGAGTTAGAAAACGTCGAGAAACGTTCGTTTCTGCTAGCGCTGTGCTTCTACACATGTATTTGCTGAACGGTGAAAGCGCACAGTAATGCACTTTTCTCCCAGCAAATACACTGTTTCTAAGGAACTGGGAACACACTGAGGAGACACTTTTGGGAGCTACTGTGACTAAAACTGAGCTTCCCTACGCACAGGGAAGCAAGAGAAATGCTGATTTCATCAAGCCCAGTTACATACTCAGAATCTGTACTACTGCGCAAATAGGCATGTCTCTGTAGGCAAAAAACTCATTTCTGACAAAGTTGCCCAAATGCATCTCAGAAGTGTGCAACTTGTTCCCTGATTTAGAAAACGTCGAGAAACGGTCGTTTCTGCTAGCGCTGTGCTTCTACACATGTATTTGCTGAACGGTGAAAGCGCACAGTAATGCACTTTTCTCCCAGCAAATACACTGTTTCTAAGGAAAGTGGAACACACTGAGGAGACACTTGTGGGAGCTACTGGGACTAAAACTGAGCTTCCCTATGCACAGGGAAGCAAGAGAAATGCTGATTTCATCCAGCCCAGTTACATACTCAGAATCTGTACTACTGCGCGAATCGGCATGTCTCTGTAGGCAAAAAACTCATTTCTGACAAAGTTGCCCAAAGGCATCTCAGAAGTGTGCTACTTGTTCTCTGAGTTAGAAAACGTCGAGAAACGTTCGTTTCTGCTAGCGCTGTGCTTCTACACATGTATTTGCTGAACGGTGAAAGCACACAGTAATGCACTTTTCTCCCAGCAAATACACTGTTTCTAAGGAAATGGGAACACACAGAGGAGACACTTGTGGGAGCTACTGTGACTAAAACTGAGCTTCCCTACGCACAGGGAAGAAAGAGAAATGCTGATTTCATCAAGCCCAGTTACATACTCAGAATCTGTACTACTGCGCAAATAGGCATGTCTCTGTAGGCAAAAAACTCATTTCTGACAAAGTTGCCCAAATGCATCTCAGAAGTGTGCAACTTGTTCCCTGAGTTAGAAAACGTCGAGAAATGGTCGTTTCTGCTAGCGCTGTGCTTCTACACATGTATTTGCTGAACGGTGAAAGCGCACAGTAATGCACTTTTCTCCCAGCAAATACACTGTTTCTAAGGAAATGGGAACACACTGAGGAGACACTTGTGGGAGCTACTGTGACTAAAACTGAGCTTCCCTACGCACAGGGAAGCAAGAGAAATGCTGATTTCATCAAGCCCAGTTACATACTCAGACTCTGTACTACTGCGCAAATAGGCATGTCTCTTTAGGCAAAAAACTCATTTCTGACACAGTTGCCCAAATGCATCTCAGAAGTGTGCAACTTGTTCCCTGAGTTAGAAAACGTCGAGAAACGGTCGTTTCTGCTAGCACTGTGCTTCTACACATGTATTTGCTGAACGGTGAAAGCGCACAGTAATGCACTTTTCTCCCAGCAAATACACTGAGTCTAAGGAAATGGGAACACACTGAGGAGACACTTGTGGGAGCTACTGTGACTAAAACTGAGCTTCCCTATGCACAGGAAAGAAAGAGAAATGCTGATTTCATTAAGCCCAGTTACATACTCAGAATCTGTACTACTGCGCAAATAGGCATGTGTCTTTAGGCAAAAAACTCATTTCTGACAAAGTTGCCCAAATGCATCTCAGAAGTGTGCAACTTGTTCCCTGAGTTAGAAAACGTCGAGAAACGGTCGTTTCTGCTAGCGCTGTGCTTCTACACATGTATTTGCTGAACGGTGAAAGCGCACAGTAATGCACTTTTCTCCCAGCAAATACACTGTTTCCAAGGAAATGGGAACACACTGAGGAGACACTTGTGGGAGCTACTGTGACTAAAACTGAGCTTCCCTACGCACAGGGAAGCAAGAGAAATGCTGATTTCATCAAGCCCAGTTACATACTCAGAATCTGTACTACTGCGCAAATAGGCATGTCTCTGTAGGCAAAAAACTCATTTCTGACAAAGTTGCCCAAATGCATCTCAGAAGTGTGCAACTTGTTCCCTGAGTTAGAAAACGTCGAGAAACGTTCGTTTCTGCTAGCGCTGTGTTTCTACACATGTATTTGCTGAACGGTGAAAGCGCACAGTAATGCATTTTCTCCCAGCAAATACACTGTTTCTAAGGAACTGGGAACACACTGAGGAGACACTTGTGGGAGCTACTGTGACTAAAACTGAGCTTCCCTACGCACAGGGAAGAAAGAGAAATGCTGATTTCATCAAGCCCATTTACATACTCAGAATCTGTTCTACTGCGCAAATAGGCATGTGTCTTTAGGCAAAAAACTCATTTCTGACAAAGTTGCCCAAATGCATCTCAGAAGTGTGGAATTTGTTCCCTGAGTTAGAAAACGTCGAGAAACGGTCGTTTCTGCTAGCGCTGTGCTTCTACACATGTATTTGCTGAACGGTGAAAGCGCACAGTAATGCACTTTTCTCCCAGCAAATACACTGTTTCCAAGGAAATGGGAACACACTGAGGAGACACTTGTGGGAGCTACTGTGACTAAAACTGAGCTTCCCTACGCACAGGGAAGCAAGAGAAATGCTGATTTCATCAAGCCCAGTTACATACTCAGAATCTGTACTACTGCGCAAATAGGCATGTCTCTTTAGGCAAAAAACTCATTTCTGACAAAGTTGCCCAAATGCATCTCAGAAGTGTGCAACTTGTTCCCTGAGTTAGAAAACGTCGAGAAACGTTCGTTTCTGCTAGCGCTGTGCTTCTACACACGTATTTGCTGAACGGTGAAAGCGCACAGTGATGCACTTTTCTCCCAGCAAATACACTGTTTCTAAGGAAATGGGAACACACTGAGGAGACAAATGTGGGAGCTACTGTGACTAAAACTGAGCTTCCCTACGCACAGGGAAGCATGAGAAATGCTGATTTCATCAAGCCCAGTTACATACTCAGAATCTGTACTACTGCGCAAATAGGCATGTCTCTGTAGGCAAAAAACTCATTTCTGACAAAGTTGCCCAAATGCATCTCAGAAGTGTGCAACTTGTTCCCTGAGTTAGAAAACGTCGAGAAACGGTCGTTTCTGCTAGCGCTGTACTTCTACACATGAACTTGCTGAACGGGGAAAGCGCACAGTCATGCACTTTTCTCCCAGCAAATATACTCTTTCTAAGTAAATGGGAACACACTGAGGAGACACTTGTGGAAGCTACTGTGACTAAAACAGAGCTTCCCTACGCACAGGGAAGCAAGAGAAATGCTGATTTCATCAAGCCCAGTTACATAACAGAATCTGTACTACTGCGCAAAAAAGCATGTCTCTGTAGGCAAAAAACTCATTTCTGACAAAGTTGCCCAAATGCATCTCAGAAGGGTGCAACTTGTTCCCTGAGTTAGAAAACGTCGAGAAACGGTCGTTTCTGCTAGCGCTGTGCTTCTACACATGTATTTGCTGAACGGTGAAAGCGCACAGTAATGCACTTTTCTCCCAGCAAATACACTGTTTCTAAGGAAATGGGAACACACTGAGGAGACACTTGTAGGAGCTACTGTGACTAAAACTGAGCTTCCCTACGCACAGGGAAGCAAGAGAAATGCTGATTTCATCAAGCCCAGTTACATACTCAGAATCTGTACTACTGCGCAAATAGGCATGTCTCTGTAGGCAAAAAACTCATTTTTGAGAAAGTTACCCAAATGCATCTCAGAAGTGTGCAACTTGTTCCCTGAGTTAGAAAACGTCGAGAAACGTTCGTTTCTGCTAGCGCTGTGCTTCTACACATGTATTTGCTGAACGGTAAAAGCGCACAGTGATGCACTTTTCTCCCAGCAAATACACTGTTTCTAAGGAAATGGGAACACACTGAGGAGACACTTGTGGGAGCTACTGTGACTAAAACTGAGCTTCCCTACGCACAGGGAAGCAAGAGAAATGCTGATTTCATCAAGAACAGTTACATACTCAGAATCTGTACTACTGCGCAAATAGGCATGTCTCTGTAGGCAAAAAACTCATTTCTGACAAAGTTGCCCAAATGCATCTCAGAAGTGTGCAACTTGTTCCCTGAGTTAGAAAACGTCGAGAAACGGTCGTTTCTGCTAGCGCTGTGCTTCTACCCATGTATTTGCTGAACGGTGAAATCGCACAGTAATGCACTTTCCTCCCAGCAAATACACTGTTTCTAAGGAAATGGGAACACACTGAGGAGACACTTGTGGGAGCTACTGTGACTAAAACTGAGCTTCCCTACGCACAGGGAAGCAAGAGAAATGCTGATTTCATCAAGCCCAGTTACATACTCAGAATCTGTACTACTGCGCAAATAGGCATGTCTCTGTAGGCAAAAAACTCATTTCTAACAAAGTTGCCCAAATGCATCTCAGAAGTGTGCAACTTGTTCCCTGAGTTAGAAAACGTCGAGAAACGATCTTTTCTGCTAGTGCTGTGCTTCTACACATGTATTTGCTGAACGGTGAAAGCGCAGAGTAATGGACTTTTCTCCCAGCAAATACACTGTTTCTAAGGAAATGGGAACACAGTGAGGAGACACTTGTGGGAGCTACTGTGACTAAAACTGAGCTTCCGTCCACACAGGGAAGCAAGAGAAATGCTGATTTCATAAAGCCCAGTTACATACTCAGAATCTGTACTACTGCGCAAATAGGCATGTCTCTTTAGGCAAAAAACTCATTTCTGACAAAGTTGCCCAAATGCATCTCAGAAGTGTGCAACTTGTTTTCTGAGTTAGAAAACGTCGAGAAACAGTCGTTTCTGCTAGCGCTGTGCTTCTACACATGTATTTGCTGAACGGTGAAAGCACATAGTAATGCACTTTTCTCCCAGCAAATACACAGTTTCTAAGGAAATGGGAACACACTGAGGAGACACTTGTAGGAGCTACTGTGACTAAAACTGAGCTTCCCTACACACAGGGAAGCAAGAGAAATGCTGATTTCATCAAGCCCAGTTACATACTCAGAATCTGTACTACTGGGCAAATAGGCATGTCTCTGTAGGCAAAAAACTCATTTCTGACAAAGTTGCCCAAATGCATCTCAGAAGTGTGCAACTTGTTCCCTGGGTTTGAAAACGTCGAGAAACGATCTTTTCTGCTATCGCTGTGCTTCTACACATGTATTTGCTGAACGGTGAAAGCGCACAGTAATGCACTTTTCTCCCAGCAAATACACTGTTTCTAAGGAAATGGGAACACACTGAGGAGACACTTGTGGGAGCTACTCTGACTAAAACTGAGCTTCCCTACGCACAGGGAAGCAAGAGAAATGCTGATTTCATCAAGCCCAGTTACATACTCAGAATCTGTACTACTGCGCAAATAGGCATGTCTCTTTAGGCAAAAAACTCATTTCTGACAAAGTTGCCCAAATGCATCTCAGAAGTGTGCAACTTGTTCCCTGAGTTAGAAAACGTCGAGAAACGGTCGTTTCTGCTAGCGCTGTGCTTCTACACATGTATTTGCTGAACGGTGAAAGCACACAGTAATGCACTTTTCTCCCAGCAAATACACTGTTTCTAAGGAAATGGGAACACACTGAGGAGACACTTGTGGGAGCTACTGTGGCTAAAACTGAGCTTCCCTACGCACAGGGAAGCAAGAGAAATGCTGATTTCATCAAGCCCAGTTACATACTCAGAATCTGTACTCATGCGCAAATAGGCATGTCTCTGTAGGTAAAAAACTCATTTCTGACAAAGTTGCCCAAATGCATCTCAGAAGTGTGCAACTTGTTCCCTGAGTTAGAAAACGTTGAGAAACGGTGGTTTCTGCTAGCGCTGTGCTTCTACACATGTATTTGCTGAATGGTGAAAGCGCACAGTAATGCACTTTTCTCCCAGCAAATACACTGTTTCTAAGGAAATGGGAACACACTGAGGAGACACTTGTGGGAGCTACTGTGACTAAAACTGAGCTTCCCTACGCACAGGGAAGCAAGAAAAATGCTGATTTCATTAAGCCCAGTTACATACTCAGAATCTGTACTACTGCGCAAATAGGCATGTCTCTGTAGGCAAAAAACTCATTTCTGACAAAGTTGCCCAAATGCATCTCAGAAGTGTGCCACTTGTTCCCTGAGTTAGAAAACGTCGAGAAACGGTCGTTTCTGCTAGCGCTGTGCTTCTACACATGTACTTGCTGAACGGTGAAAGCGCACAGTAATGCACTTTTCTCCCAGCAAATACACTGTTTCTAAGGAAATGGGAACACACTGAGGAGACACCTGTGGGAGCTACTGTGACTAAAACTGAGCTTCGCTACGCACAGGGAAGCAAGAGAAATGCTGATTTCATCAAGCCCAGTTACATACTCAGAATCTGTACTACTGCGCAAATAGGAATGTCTTTGTAGGCAAAAAACTCATTTCAGACAATGTTGCCCATATGCATCTCAGAAGTGTGCAACGTGTTCCCTGAGATAGAGAACGTCGAGAAACGTTCGTTTCTGCTAGCGCTTTGCTTCTACACATGTATTTGCTGAACGGTGAAAGCGCATAGTAATGCACTTTTCTCCCAGCCAATACACTGTTTCTAAGGAAATGGGAACACACTGAGGAGACACTTGTGGGAGCTACTGTGACTGAAACTGAGCTTCCCTACGCACAGGGAAGCAAGAGAAATGCTGATTTCATCAAGCCCAGTTACATACTCAGAATCTGTACTACTGCGCAAATAGGCATGTCTCTTTAGGCAAAAAACTCATTTCTGACAAAGTTGCGCAAATGCATCTCAGAATTGTGCAACTTGTTCTCTAAGTTAGAAAACGTCGAGAAACGTTCAGTTCTGCTAGCGCTGTGCTTCTACACATGTATTTGCTGAACGGTGAAAGCGCACAGTAATGCACTTTTCTCCCAGCAAATACACTGTTTCTAAGGAAATGGGAACACACTGAGGAGACACTTGTGGGAGCTACTGTGACTAAAACTGAGCTTCCCTACGCACAGGGAAGCAAGAGAAATGCTGATTTCATCAAGCCCAGTTACATACTCAGAATCTGTACTACTGCGCAAATAGGCGTGTCTCTTTAGGCAAAAAACTCATTTCTGACAAAGTTGCCCAAATGCATCTCAGAGATGTGCAACTTGTTCCCTGAGTTAGAAAACGTCGAGAAACGGTCGTTTCTGCTAGCGCTGTGCTTCTACACATGTATTTGCTGAACGGTGAAAGCACACAGTAATGCACTTTTCTCCCAGCAAATACACTGTTTCTAAGGAAATGGGAACACACTGAGGAGACACTTGTGGGAGCTACTGTGACTAAAACTGAGCTTCCCTACAAACAGGGAAGCAAGAGAAATGCTGATTTCATCAAGCCCAGTTACATACTCAGAATCTGTACTACTGCGCAAATAGGCATGTCTCTGTAGGCAAAAAATCATTTCTGACAAAGTTGCCCAAATGCATCTCAGAAGTGTGCAACTTGTTCCCTGAGTTAGAAAACGTCGAGAAACGGTCTTTTCTGCTAGCGCTGTGCTTCTACACATGTATTTGCTGAACGGTGAAAGCGCACAGTAATGCACTTTTCTCCCAGCAAATACACTGTTTCTAAGGAAATGGGAACACACTGAGGAGACACTTGTGGGAGCTACTGTGACTAAAACTGAGCTTCCCTACGCACAGGGAAGCAAGAGAAATGCTGATTTCATCAAGCCCAGTTATATACTCAGAATCTGTACTACTGCGCAAAAAACCATGTCTCTTTAGGGAAAAACTCATTTCTAACCAAGTTGCCCAAATGCATCTCAGAAGTGTGCAACTTGTTCTCTGAGTTAGAAAACGTCGAGAAACGGTCTTTTCTGCTAGCGCTGTGCTTCTACACATGTATTTGCTGAACGGTGAAAGCGCACAGTAATGCACTTTTCTCCCAGCAAATACACTGTTTCTAAGGAAATGGGAACACACTGAGGAGACACTTGTGGGAGCTACTGTGACTAAAACTGAGCTTCCCTACGCACGGGGAAGCAAGAGAAATGCTGATTTCATCAAGCCCAGTTACATACTCAGAATCTGTACTACTGCGCAAATAGGCATGTCTCTGTAGGCAAAAAATCATTTCTGACAAAGTTGCCCAAATGCATCTCAGAAGTGTGCAACTTGTTCCCTTAGTTAGAAAACGTCGAGAAACGGTCGTTTCTGCTAGCGCTGTGCTTCTACACATGTATTTGCTGAACGGTGAAAGCGCACAGTAATGCACTTTTCTCCCAGCAAATACACTGTTTCTAAGGAAATGGGAACACACTGAGGAGACACTTGTGGGAGCTACTGTGACTAAAACTGAGCTTCCCTACGCACAGGGAAGCAAGAGAAATGCTGATTTCATCAAGCCCAGTTACATACTCAGATTCTGTACTACTGCGCAAATAGGCATGTCTCTTTAGGCAAAAAACTCATTTCTGACAAAGTTGCCCAAATGCATCTCAGAATTGTGCAAATTATTCCCTGAGTTAGAAAACGTCGAGAAACGGTCGATTCTGCTAGTCCTGTGCTTCTACACATGTATTTGCTGAACGGTGAAAGCGCACAGTAATGCACTTTTCTCCCAGCAAATACATTGTTTCTAAGGAAATGGGAACACACTGAGGAGACACTTGTGGGAGCTACTGTGACTAAAACTGAGCTTCCCTACGCACAGGGAAGCAAGAAAAATGCTGATTTCATCAAGCCCAGTTACATACTCAGAATCTGTACTACTGTGCAAATAGGCATGTCTCTTTAGGCAAAAAACTCATTTCTGACAAAGTTGCCCAAATGCATCTCAGAAGTGTGCCACTTGTTCCCTGAGTTAGAAAACGTCGAGAAACGGTCGTTTCTGCTAGCGCTGTGCTTCTACACATGTACTTGCTGAACGGTGAAAGCGCACAGTAATGCACTTTTCTCCCAGCAAATACACTGTTTCTAAGGAAATGGGAACACACTGAGGAGACACTTGTGGGAGCTACTGTGACTTAAACTGAGCTTCCCTACGCACAGGGAAGCAAGAGAAATGCTGATTTCATCAAGCCCAGTTACATACTCAGAATATGTACTACTGCGCAAATAGGCATGTCTTTGTAGGCAAAAAACTCATTTCTGACAAAGTTGCCCAAATGCATCTCAGAAGTGTGCAACTTGTTCCCTGAGTTAGAAAACGTCGAGAAACGGTTATATCTGCTAACGCTGTGCTTCTACACATGTATTTGCTGAACGGTGAAAGCGCACAGTAATGCACTTTTCTCCCAGCAAATACACTGTTTCTAAGGAAATGGGAACTCACTGAGGAGACACTTGTGGGAGCTACTGTGACTAAAACTGAGCTTCCCTACGCACAGGGAAGCAAGAGAAATGCTGATTTCATCAAGCCCAGTTACATACTCAGACTCTGTACTACTGCGCAAATAGGCATGTCTCTGTAGGCAAAAAACTCATTTCTGACAAAGTTGCCCAAATGCATCTCAGAAGTGTGCAACTTGTTCCCTGTGTTAGAAAACGTCGAGAAACGGTTATATCTGCTAACGCTGTGCTTCTACACATGTATTTGCTGAACGGTGAAAGCGCACAGTAATGCACTTTTCTCCCAGCAAATACACTGTTTCTAAAGAAATGGGAAAACACTGAGGAGACACTTGTGGGAGCTACTGTGACTAAAACTGAGCTTCGCTACGCTCAGGGAAGCAAGAGAAATGCTGATTTCATCAAGCCCAGTTACATACTCAGAATCTGTCCTGTTGCGCACATAGGCATGAATCTGTAGGCAAAAAACTCATTTCCGACAAAATTGCCCAAATGCATTTCAGAAGTGTGCCACTTGTTCCCTGAGTTAGAAAACGTCGAGAAACGGTCGTTTCTGCTAGCGCTGTCCTTCTACACATGTATTTGCTGAACGGTGAAAGCGCACAGTAATGCACTTTTCTCCCAGCAAATACACTGTTTCTAAGGAACTGGGAACACACTGAGGAGACACTTGTGGGAGCTACTGTGACTAAAACTGAGCTTCCCTACGCACAGAGAAGCAAGAGAAATGCTGATTTCATCAAGCCCAGTTACATACTCAGAATCTGTACTACTGCGCAAATAGGCATGTCTCTGTAGGCAAAAAACTCATTTCTGACAAAGTTGCCCAAATGCATCTCAGAAGTGTGCAACTTGTTCCATGAGATAGAAAACGTCGAGAAACGGTCGTTTTACCTAGCGCTGTGCTTCTACACATGTATTTGCTGAACGGTGAAAGCGCACAGTACTGCACTTTTCTCTCAGCAAATACACTGTTTCTAAGGAAATGGGAACACACTGAGGAGACACTTGTGGGAGCTACTGTGACTAAAACTGAGCTTCCCTACGCACAGGGAAGCAAGATAAATGCTGCTTTAATCAAGCCCAGTTACATACTCAGACTCTGTACTACTGCGCAAATAGGCATGTCTCTGTAGGCAAAAAACTCATTTCTGACAAAGTTGCCCAAATGCATCTCAGAAGTGTGCAACTTGTTCCCTGAGTTAGAAAACGTCGAGAAACGTTCGTTTCTGCTAGCGCTGTGCTTCTACACATGTATTTGCTGAACGGTGAAAGCGCACAGTAATGCACTTTTCTCCCAGCAAATACAGTGTTTCTAAGGAAATGGGAACACACTGAGGAGACACTTGTGGGAGCTACTGTGACTAAAACTGGGCTTCCCTACGCACAGGGAAGCAAGAGAAATGCTGATTTCATCAAGCCCAGTTACATACTCAGAATCTGTACTACTGCGCAAATAGGCATGTCTCTGTAGGCAAAAAACTCATTTCTGACAAAGTTGCCCAAATGCATTTCAGAAGTGTGCCACTTGTTCTCTGAGTTAGAAAACGTCGAGAAACGGTCGTTTCTGCTAGCGCTGTGCTTCTACACATGTATTTGCTGAACGGTGAAAGCGCACAGTAATGCACTTTTCTCCCAGCAAATACACTGTTTCTAAGGAACTGGGAACACACTGAGGAGACACTTGTGGGAGCTACTGTGAATAAAACTGAGCTTCCCTACGCACCGGGAAGCAAGAGAAATGCTGATTTCATCAATCCCAGCTATATACTCAGAATCTGTACTACTGCGCAAATAGGCATGTCTCTGTAGGCAAAAAACTCATTTTTGAGAAAGTTACCCAAATGCATCTCAGAAGTGTGCAACTTTTTCCCTGAGTTAGAAAACGTCGAGAAACGTTCGTTACTGCTAGCGCTGTGCTTCTACACATGTATTTGCTGAACGGTGAAAGCGCACAGTAATGCACTTTTCTCCCAGCAAATACACTGTTTCTAAGGAAATGGGAACACACTGAGGAGACACTTGTGGGAGCTACTGTGACTAAAACTGAGCTTCCCTACGCACGGGGAAGCAAGAGAAATGCTGATTTCATCAAGCCCAGTTAAATACTCAGAATCTGTACTACTGCGCAAATAGGTATGTCTCTGTAGGCAAAAAACTCATTTCTGACAACGTTGCCCAAATGCATCTCAGAAGTGTGCAACTTCTTCCCTGAGTTAGAAAACGTCGAGAAACGGTCGTTTCTGCTATCGCTGTGCTTCTACACATGTATTTGCTGAACGGTGAAAGCGCACAGTAATGCACTTTTCTCCCAGCAAATACACTGTTTCTAAGGAAATGGGAACACACTGAGGAGACACTTGTGGGAGCTACTGTGACTAAAACTGAGCTTCCCTACGCACAGGGAAGCTAGAGAAATGCTGATTACATCAAGCCCAGTTACATACTCAGAATCTGTACTACTGCGCAAATAGGCATGTCTCTGTAGGCAAAAAACTCATTTCTGACAAAGTTGCCCAAATGCATCTCAGAAGTGTGCAACTTTTTCTCTGCGTTAGAAAACGTCGACAAACGTTCTTTTCTGCTAGCGCTGTGCTTCTACACATTTATTTGCTGAACGGTGAAAGCGCACAGTAATTCACTTTTCTCCCAGCAAATACACTGTTTCTAAGGCAATGGGAACACACTGAGGAGACAGTTGTGGGAGCTACTGTGACTAAAACTGAGCTTCCCTACGCACAGGGAAGCAAGAGAAATGCTGATTTCATCAAGCCCAGTTACATACTCAGAATCTGTACTACTGCGCAAATAGGCATGTCTCCTTAGGCAAAAAACTCATTTCTGACAAAGTTGCCCAAATGCATCTCAGAAGAGTGCAACTTGTTCCCTGAGTTAGAAAACTTCGACAAACGTTCGTTTCTGCTTGCGCTGTGCTTCTACACATGTACTAGCTGAACGGTGAAAGCTCACAGTAATGCACTTTTCTCCCAGCAAATACACTGTTTCTAAGGAACTGGGAACACACTGAGGAGACACTTGTGGGAGCTACTGTGACTAAAACTGAGCTTCCCTACGCACAGGGAAGCAAGAGAAATGCTGATTTCATCAAGCCCAGTTACATACTCAGAATCTGTACTACTGCGCAAATAGGCATGTCTCTTTTGGCAAAAAACTCATTTCTGACAAAGTTGCCCAAATGCATCTCAGAAGTGTGCAACTTGTTCTCTGAGTTAGACAACGTCGAGAAAGGGTCTTTTCTGCTAGCGCTGTGCGTCTACACATGTATTTGCTGAACGGTGAAAGCGCACAGTAATGCATTTTTCTCCCAGCAAATACACTGCTTCTAAGGAACTGGAACACACTGAGGAGACACTTGTGGGCGCAACTGTGACTAAAACTGAGCTTCCCTACGCACAGGGCAGCAAGAGAAATGCTGATTTCATCCAGCCCAGTTACATACTCAGACTCTGTACTACTGCGCAAATAGGCATGTGTCTTTAGGCAAAAGACTCATTTCTGACAAAGTTGCCCAAATGCATCTCAGAAGTGTGCAACTTGTTCTCTGTGTTAGAAAACGTCGAGAAACGGTCTTTTCTGCTAGCGCTGTGCTTCTACACATTTATTTGCTGAGCGGTGAAATCACACAGTAATGCACTTTTCTCCCAGCAAATACACTGTTTCTAAGGAAATGGGAACACACTGAGGAGACACTTGTGGGAGCTACTGTGACTAAAACTGAGCTTCCCTACGCACAGGGAAGCAAGAGAAATGCTGATTTCATCAAGCCCAGTTACATACTCAGAATCTGTACTGCTGCGCAAATTGGCATGCCTCTGTAGGCAAAAAACTCTTTTCTGACATAGTTGCCCAAATGCATCTCAGAAGTGTGCAACTTGTTCCCTGAGTTAGAAAACGTCGAGAAACGGTCGTTTCTGCTAGCACTGTGCTTCTACACATGTATTTGCTGAACGGTGAAAGCACACAGTAATGCACTTTTCTCCCAGCAAAAACACTGTTTCTAAGGAAATGGGAACACACTGAGGAGACACTTGTGGGAGCTACTGTGACTAAAACTGAGCTTCCCTACACACAGGGAAGCAAGAGAAATGCTGATTTCATCAAGCCCAGTTACATGCTCAGAATCTGTACTACTGCGCAAATAGGCATGTCTCTGTAGGCAAAAAACTCATTTCTGACAAAGTTGCCCAAATGCATCTCAGAAGTGTGCAACTTGTTCCGTGAGTTAGAAAACGTCGAGAAACGTTCGTTTCTGCTAGCGCTGTGCTTCTACACATGTATTTGCTGAACGGTGAAAGTGCACAGTAATGAACTTTTCTCCCTGCAAATACACTGTTTCTAAGGAAATGGGAACACACTGAGGAGACACTTGTGGGAGCTACTGTGACTAAAACTGAGCATCCCTACGCACATGGAAGCAAGAGAAATGCTGATTTCATCAAGCCCAGTTACATACTCAGAATCTGTACTACTGCGCAAATAGGCATGTCTCTGTAGGCAAAAAACTCATTTCTGACTAAGTTGACCAAATGCATCTCAAAAGTGTGCAACTTGTTCCCTGAGTTAGAAAACATCGAGAAACGTTCGTTTCTGCTAGCGCTGTGTTTCTACACATGTACTTGCTGAACAGTGAAAGCGCACAGTAATGCACTTTTCTCCCAGCAAATACACTGTTTCTAAGGAAATGGGAACACACTGAGGAGACACTTGTGGGAGCTACTGTGATTAAAACTAGGCTTCCCTATGCACAGGGAAGCAAGAGAAATGCTGAGTTCATCAAGCCCAGTTACATACTCAGAATCTGTACTACTGCGCAAATAGGCATGTCTCTTTAGGCAAAAAACTCATTTCTGACAAAGTTGCCCAAATGCATCTCAGAAGTGTGCAACTTGTTCCGTGATTTAGAAAATGTCAAGAAACGTTCGTTTCTGCTAGCGCTGTGCTTCTACACATGTATTTGCTGAACGGTGAATGCGCACAGTAATGCACTTTTCTCCCAGCAAATATACTGTTTCTATGGAAATGGGAACACACTGAGGAGACACTTGTGGGAGCAACTGTGACTAAAACTGAGCTTCCTTACGCACAGGGAAGCAAGAGAAATGCTGATTTCATCAAGCCCAGTTACATACTCAGAATCTGTACTACTGCGCAAATAGGCATGTCTCTTTAGGCAAAAAACTCATTTCTGACAAAGTTGCCCAAATGCATCTCAGAAGTGTGCAACTTGTTCCCTGATTTAGAAAACATAGAGAAATGCTCATATCTGCTAGCGCTGTGCTTCTACACATGTACTTGCTGAACAGTGAAAGCGCACAGTAATGCACTTTTCTCCCAGCAAATACACTGTTTCTAAGGAAATGAGAACACACTGAGGAGACACTTGCGGGAGCTACTGTGACTAAAACTGAGCTTCGGTACGCACAGGGAAGCAAGAGAAATGCTGATTTCATCAAGCCCAGTTGCATATTCAGAATCTGTACTACTGCGCAAATAGGCATGTCTCTGTAGGCAAAAAACTCATTTCTGACAAAGTTGTCCAAATGCATCTCAGAAGTGTGCAACATGTTCCCTGAGTTAGAAAACGTCGAGAAACGGTCGTTTCTGCTAGCGCTGTGCTTCTACACATGTATTTGCTGAACGGTGAAAGCGCACAGTAATGCACTTTTCTCCCTGCAAATACACTGTTTCTAAGGAAATGGGAACACACTGAGGAGACAGTTGTGGGAGCTACTGTGACTAAAACTGAGCTTCCCTACGCACAGGGAAGCAAGAGAAATGCTGATTTCATCAAGCCCAGTTACGTACTCAGAATCTGTACTACTGCGCAAATAGGCATGTCTCTGTAGGCAAAAAACTCATTTCTGACAAAGTTGCCCAAATGCATCTCAGAAGTGTGCAACTTGTTCCCTGAGTTAGAAAACGTCGAGAAACGTTCGTTTCTGCTAGCGCTGTGCTTCTACACATGTATTTGCTGAACGGTGAAAGCGCACAGTAATGCACTTTTCTCCCAGCAAATACACTGTTTCTAAGGAAATGGGAACACACTGAGGAGACACTTGTGGGATCTACAGTGACTAAAACTGAGCTTCCCTACGCACCGGGAAGCAAGAGAAATGCTGATTTCATCAAGCCCAGTTACATACTCAGAATCTGTACTACTGCGCAAATAGGCATGTCTCTTTAGGCAAAAAACTCATTTCTGACAAAGTTGCCCAAATGCATCTCAGAAGTGTGCAACTTGTTCCCTGAGTTAGAAAACGTCGAGAAACGGTCGTTTCTGCTAGCGCTGTGCTTCTACACATGTATTTGCTGAACGGTGAAAGCACACAGTAATGCACTTTTCTCCCAGCAAATACACTGTTTCTAAGGAAATGGGAACACACAGAGGAGACACTTGTGGGAGCTACTGTGACTAAAACTGAGCTTCCCTACACACAGGGAAGCCAGAGAAATGCTGATTTCATGAAGCCCAGTTACATACTAAGAATCTGTACTACTGCGCAAATAGGCATGTCTCTTTAGGCAAAGAACTCATTTCTGACAAAGTTGCCCAAATGCATCTCAGAAGTGTGCAACTTGTTCCCTGAGTTAGAAAACGTCGAGAAACGTTCGTTTCTGCTAGCGCTGTGCTTCTACACATGTATTTGCTGAACGGTGAAAGCGCACAGTAATGCACTTTTCTCCCAGCAAATACACTGTTTCTAAGGAAATGGGAACACACTGAGGAGACACTTGTGGGAGCTACTGTGACTAAAACTGAGCTTCCCTATGCACAGGGAAGCAAGAGAAATGCTGATTTCATCAAGCCCAGTTACATACTCAGAATCTGTACTACTGCGCAAATAGGCATGTCTCTTTTGGCAAAAAACTCATTTCTGACAAAGTTGCCCAAATGCATCTCAGAAGTGTGCAACTTGTTCCCTGAGTTAGAAAACGTCGAGAAACGTTCGTTTCTGCTAGCGCTGTGTTTCTACACATGTATTTGCTGAACGGTGAAAGCGCACAGTAATGCACTTTTCTCCCAGCAAATACACTGTTTCTAAGGAACTGGCAACACACTGAGGAGACACTTGTGGGAGCTACTGTGACTAAAACTGAGCTTCCCTACGCACAGGGAAGCAAGAGAAATGCTGATTTCATCAAGCCCAGTTACATACTCAGAATCTGTACTACTGCGCAAATAGGCATGTCTCTTTAGGCAAAAAACTCATTTCTGACAAAGTTGCCCAAATGCATCTCAGAAGTGTGCAACTTGTTCCCTGAGTTAGAAAACGTCGAGAAACTGTCGTTTTTGCCAGCGCTGTGCTTCTACACATGTATTTGCTGAACGGTGAAAGCGCACAGTAATGCACTTTTCTCCCAGCAAATACACTGTTTCTAAGGAAATGAGAACACACTGAGGAGACACTTGCGGGAGCTACTGTGACTAAAACTGAGCTTCGGTACGCACAGGGAAGCAAGAGAAATGCTGATTTCATCAAGCCCAGTTGCATATTCAGAATCTGTACTACTGCGCAAATAGGCATGTCTCTGTAGGCAAAAAACTCATTTCTGACAAAGTTGTCCAAATGCATCTCAGAAGTGTGCAACATGTTCCCTGAGTTAGAAAACGTCGAGAAACGGTCGTTTCTGCTAGCGCTGTGCTTCTACACATGTATTTGCTGAACGGTGAAAGCGCACAGTAATGCACTTTTCTCCCTGCAAATACACTGTTTCTAAGGAAATGGGAACACACTGAGGAGACAGTTGTGGGAGCTACTGTGACTAAAACTGAGCTTCCCTACGCACAGGGAAGCAAGAGAAATGCTGATTTCATCAAGCCCAGTTACGTACTCAGAATCTGTACTACTGCGCAAATAGGCATGTCTCTGTAGGCAAAAAACTCATTTCTGACAAAGTTGCCCAAATGCATCTCAGAAGTGTGCAACTTGTTCCCTGAGTTAGAAAACGTCGAGAAACGGTCGTTTCTGCTAGCGCTGTGCTTCTACACATGTATTTGCTGAACGGTGAAAGCGCACAGTAATGCACTTTTCTCCCAGCAAATACACTGTTTCTAAGGAAATGGGAACACACTGAGGAGACACTTGTGGGATCTACAGTGACTAAAACTGAGCTTCCCTACGCACCGGGAAGCAAGAGAAATGCTGATTTCATCAAGCCCAGTTACATACTCAGAATCTGTACTACTGCGCAAATAGGCATGTCTCTTTAGGCAAAAAACTCATTTCTGACAAAGTTGCCCAAATGCATCTCAGAAGTGTGCAACTTGTTCCCTGAGTTAGAAAACGTCGAGAAACGGTCGTTTCTGCTAGCGCTGTGCTTCTACACATGTATTTGCTGAACGGTGAAAGCACACAGTAATGCACTTTTCTCCCAGCAAATACACTGTTTCTAAGGAAATGGGAACACACAGAGGAGACACTTGTGGGAGCTACTGTGACTAAAACTGAGCTTCCCTACACACAGGGAAGCCAGAGAAATGCTGATTTCATGAAGCCCAGTTACATACTAAGAATCTGTACTACTGCGCAAATAGGCATGTCTCTTTAGGCAAAGAACTCATTTCTGACAAAGTTGCCCAAATGCATCTCAGAAGTGTGCAACTTGTTCCCTGAGTTAGAAAACGTCGAGAAACGTTCGTTTCTGCTAGCGCTGTGCTTCTACACATGTATTTGCTGAACGGTGAAAGCGCACAGTAATGCACTTTTCTCCCAGCAAATACACTGTTTCTAAGGAAATGGGAACACACTGAGGAGACACTTGTGGGAGCTACTGTGACTAAAACTGAGCTTCCCTATGCACAGGGAAGCAAGAGAAATGCTGATTTCATCAAGCCCAGTTACATACTCAGAATCTGTACTACTGCGCAAATAGGCATGTCTCTTTTGGCAAAAAACTCATTTCTGACAAAGTTGCCCAAATGCATCTCAGAAGTGTGCAACTTGTTCCCTGAGTTAGAAAACGTCGAGAAACGTTCGTTTCTGCTAGCGCTGTGTTTCTACACATGTATTTGCTGAACGGTGAAAGCGCACAGTAATGCACTTTTCTCCCAGCAAATACACTGTTTCTAAGGAACTGGCAACACACTGAGGAGACACTTGTGGGAGCTACTGTGACTAAAACTGAGCTTCCCTACGCACAGGGAAGCAAGAGAAATGCTGATTTCATCAAGCCCAGTTACATACTCAGAATCTGTACTACTGCGCAAATAGGCATGTCTCTTTAGGCAAAAAACTCATTTCTGACAAAGTTGCCCAAATGCATCTCAGAAGTGTGCAACTTGTTCCCTGAGTTAGAAAACGTCGAGAAACTGTCGTTTTTGCCAGCGCTGTGCTTCTACACATGTATTTGCTGAACGGTGAAAGCGCACAGTAATGCACTTTTCTCCCAGCAAATACACTGTTTCTAAGGAAATGGGAACACAGTGAGGAGACACTTGTGGGAGCTATTGTGACTAAAACTGAGCTTCCGTCCACACAGGGAAGCAAGAGAAATGCTGATTTCATAAAGCCCAGTTACATACTCAGAATCTGTACTACTGCGCAAATAGGCATGTCTCTTTAGGCAAAAAACTCATTTCTGACAAAGTTGCCCAAATGCATCTCAGAAGTGTGCAACTTGTTTTCTGAGTTAGAAAACGTCGAGAAACAGTCGTTTCTGCTAGCGCTGTGCTTCTACACATGTATTTTCTGAACGGTGAAAGCACATAGTAATGCACTTTTCTCCCAGCAAATACACAGTTTCTAAGGAAATGGGAACACACTGAGGAGACACTTGTAGGAGCTACTGTGACTAAAACTGAGCTTCCCTACACACAGGGAAGCAAGAGAAATGCTGATTTCATCAAGCCCAGTTACATACTCAGAATCTGTACTACTGCGCAAATAGGCATGTCTCTGTAGGCAAAAAACTCATTTTTGAGAAAGTTGCCCAAATGCATCTCAGAAGTGTGCAACTTGTTCCCTGAGTTAGAAAACGTCGAGAAACGTTCGTTTCTGCTAGCGCTGTGTTTCTACACATGTATTTGCTGAACGGTGAAAGCGCACAGTAATGCACTTTTCTCCCAGCAAATACACTGTTTCTAAGGAACTGGCAACACACTGAGGAGACACTTGTGGGAGCTACTGTGATTAAAACTAGGCTTCCCTATGCACAGGGAAGCAAGAGAAATGCTGAGTTCATCAAGCCCAGTTACATACTCAGAATCTGTACTACTGCGCAAATAGGCATGTCTCTTTAGGCAAAAAACTCATTTCTGACAAAGTTGCCCAAATGCATCTCAGAAGTGTGCAACTTGTTCCGTGATTTAGAAAATGTCAAGAAACGTTCGTTTCTGCTAGCGCTGTGCTTCTACACATGTATTTGCTGAACGGTGAATGCGCACAGTAATGCACTTTTCTCCCAGCAAATATACTGTTTCTATGGAAATGGGAACACACTGAGGAGACACTTGTGGGAGCAACTGTGACTAAAACTGAGCTTCCTTACGCACAGGGAAGCAAGAGAAATGCTGATTTCATCAAGCCCAGTTACATACTCAGAATCTGTACTACTGCGCAAATAGGCATGTCTCTTTAGGCAAAAAACTCATTTCTGACAAAGTTGCCCAAATGCAACTCAGAAGTGTGCAACTTGTTCCCTGATTTAGAAAACATAGAGAAATGCTCATATCTGCTAGCGCTGTGCTTCTACACATGTACTTGCTGAACAGTGAAAGCGCACAGTAATGCACTTTTCTCCCAGCAAATACACTGTTTCTAAGGAAATGAGAACACACTGAGGAGACACTTGCGGGAGCTACTGTGACTAAAACTGAGCTTCGGTACGCACAGGGAAGCAAGAGAAATGCTGATTTCATCAAGCCCAGTTGCATATTCAGAATCTGTACTACTGCGCAAATAGGCATGTCTCTGTAGGCAAAAAACTCATTTCTGACAAAGTTGTCCAAATGCATCTCAGAAGTGTGCAACATGTTCCCTGAGTTAGAAAACGTCGAGAAACGGTCGTTTCTGCTAGCGCTGTGCTTCTACACATGTATTTGCTGAACGGTGAAAGCGCACAGTAATGCACTTTTCTCCCTGCAAATACACTGTTTCTAAGGAAATGGGAACACACTGAGGAGACAGTTGTGGGAGCTACTGTGACTAAAACTGAGCTTCCCTACGCACAGGGAAGCAAGAGAAATGCTGATTTCATCAAGCCCAGTTACGTACTCAGAATCTGTACTACTGCGCAAATAGGCATGTCTCTGTAGGCAAAAAACTCATTTCTGACAAAGTTGCCCAAATGCATCTCAGAAGTGTGCAACTTGTTCCCTGAGTTAGAAAACGTCGAGAAACGGTCGTTTCTGCTAGCGCTGTGCTTCTACACATGTATTTGCTGAACGGTGAAAGCGCACAGTAATGCACTTTTCTCCCAGCAAATACACTGTTTCTAAGGAAATGGGAACACACTGAGGAGACACTTGTGGGAGCTACTGTGACTAAAACTGAGCTTCCCTATGCACAGGGAAGCAAGAGAAATGCTGATTTCATCAAGCCCAGTTACATACTCAGAATCTGTACTACTGCGCAAATAGGCATGTCTCTTTTGGCAAAAAACTCATTTCTGACAAAGTTGCCCAAATGCATCTCAGAAGTGTGCAACTTGTTCCCTGAGTTAGAAAACGTCGAGAAACGTTCGTTTCTGCTAGCGCTGTGTTTCTACACATGTATTTGCTGAACGGTGAAAGCGCACAGTAATGCACTTTTCTCCCAGCAAATACACTGTTTCTAAGGAACTGGCAACACACTGAGGAGACACTTGTGGGAGCTACTGTGACTAAAACTGAGCTTCCCTACGCACAGGGAAGCAAGAGAAATGCTGATTTCATCAAGCCCAGTTACATACTCAGAATCTGTACTACTGCGCAAATAGGCATGTCTCTTTAGGCAAAAAACTCATTTCTGACAAAGTTGCCCAAATGCATCTCAGAAGTGTGCAACTTGTTCCCTGAGTTAGATAACATAGAGAAACGGTCATTTCTGCTAGCGCTGTGCTTCTGCACATGTACTTGCTGAACAGTGAAAGCACACAGTAATGCACTTTTCTCCCAGCAAATACACTGTTTCTAAGGAAATGGGAACACAGTGAGGAGACACTTGTGGGAGCTACTGTGACTAAAACTGAGCTTCCCTACGCACAGGGAAGCAAGAAAAATGCTGATTTCATCAAGCCCAGTTACATACTCAGAATCTGTACTACTGCGCAAATAGGCATGTCTCTTTAGGCAAAAAACTCATTTCTGACAAAGTTGCCCAAATGCATCTCAGAAGTGTGCCACTTGTTCCCTGAGTTAGAAAACGTCGAGAAACGGTCGTTTCTGCTAGCGCTGTGCTTCTACACATGTACTTGCTGAACGGTGAAAGCGCACAGTAATGCACTTTTCTCCCAGCAAATACACTGTTTCTAAGGAAATGGGAACACACTGAGGAGACACTTGTGGGAGCTACTGTGACTAAAACTGAGCTTCGCTACGCACAGGGAAGCAAGAGAAATGCTGATTTCATCAAGCCCAGTTACATACTCAGAATATGTACTACTGCGCAAATAGGAATGTCTTTGTAGGCAAAAAACTCATTTCAGACAATGTTGACCATATGCATCTCAGAAGTGTGCAACGTGTTCCCTGAGATAGAGAACGTCGAGAAACGTTCGTTTCTGCTAGCGCTTTGCTTCTACACATGTATTTGCTGAACACTGAAAGCGCACAGTAATGCACTTTTCTCCCAGCAAATACACTGTTTCTAAGGAAATGGGAACACACTGAGGAGACACTTGTGGGAGCTACTGTGACTAAAACTGAGCTTCCCTACGCACAGGGAAGCAAGAGAAATGCTGATTTCATCAAGCCCAGTTACATACTCAGAATCTGTACTACTGGGCAAATAGGCATGTCTCTGTAGGCAAAAAACTCATTTCTGACAAAGTTGCCCAAATGCATCTCAGAAGTGTGCAACTTGTTCCCTGGGTTTGAAAACGTCGAGAAACGATCTTTTCTGCTATCGCTGTGCTTCTACACATGTATTTGCTGAACGGTGAAAGCGCACAGTAATGCACTTTTCTCCCAACAAATACACTGTTTCTAAGGAAATGGGAACACACTGAGGAGACACTTGTGGGAGCTACTGTGACTAAAACTGAGCTTCCCTACGCACAGGGAAGCAAGAGAAATGCTGATTTCATCAAGCCCAGTTACATACTCAGAATCTGTACTACTGCGCTAATAGGCATGTCTCTTTAGGCAAAAAACTCATTTCTGACAAAGTTGCCCAAATGCATCTCAGAAGTGTGCAACTTGTTCCCTGAGTTAGAAAACGTCGAGAAACGGTCGTTTCTCCTAGCGCTGTGCTTCTACACATGTATTTGCTGAACGGTGAAAGCACACAGTAATGCACTTTTCTCCCAGCAAATACACTGTTTCTAAGGAAATGGGAACACACTGAGGAGACACTTGTGGGAGCTACAGTGACTAAAACGGAGCTTCCCTACGCACAGGGAAGCAAGAGAAATGCTGATTTCATCAAGCCCAGTTACATACTCAGAATCTGTATAACTGCGCAAATAGGCATGTCTCTGTAGGCAAAAAACTCATTTCTGACAAAGTTGCCCAAATGCATCTCAGAAGTGTGCAACTTCTTCCCTGAGTTAGAAAACGTCGAGAAACGTTCGTTTCTGCTAGCGCTGTGCTTCTACACATGTATTTGCTGAACGGTGAAAGCGCACAGTAATGCACTTTTCTCCCAGCAAATACACTGTATCTAAGGAAATGGGAACACACTGAGGAGACACTTGTGGGAGCTACTGTGACTACAACTGAGCTTCCCTACCCACAGGGAAGCAAGAGAAATGCTGATTTCATCAAGCCCAGTTACATACTCAGAATCTGTACTACTGCGCAAATAGGCATGTCTCTGTAGGCAAAAAACTCATTTCTGACAAAGTTGACCAAATGCATCTCAGAAGTGTGCAACTTGTTCTCTAAGTTAGAAAACGTCGAGAAACGTTCGGTTCTGCTAGCGATGTGCTTCTACACATGTATTTGCTGAACGGTGAAAGCGCACAGTAATGCACTTTTCTCCCAGCAAATACACTGTTTCTAAGGAAATGGGAACACACTGAGGAGACACTTGTGGGAGCTACTGTGACTAAAACTGAGCTTCCCTACGCACAGGGAAGCAAGAGAAATGCTGATTTCATCAAGCCCAGTTACATACTCAGAATCTGTACTACTGCGCAAATAGGCATGTCTCTTTAGGCAAAAAACTCATTTCTGACAAAGTTGCCCAAATGCATCTCAGAAGTGTGCAACTTGTTCCCTGAGTTAGAAAACGTCGAGAAACGGTCGTTTCTGCTAGCGCTGTGCTTCTACACATGTATTTGCTGAACGGTGAAAGCACACAGTAATGCACTTTTCTCCCAGCAAATACACTGTTTCTAAGGAAATGGGAACACACTGAGGAGACACTTGTGGGAGCTACTGTGGCTAAAACTGAGCTTCCCTACGCACAGGGAAGCAAGAGAAATGCTGATTTCATCAAGCCCAGTTACATACTCAGAATCTGTACTCATGCGCAAATAGGCATGTCTCTGTAGGTAAAAAACTCATTTCTGACAAAGTTGCCCAAATGCATCTCAGAAGTGTGCAACTTGTTCCCTGAGTTAGAAAACGTTGAGAAACGGTGGTTTCTGCTAGCGCTGTGCTTCTACACATGTATTTGCTGAATGGTGAAAGCGCACAGTAATGCACTTTTCTCCCAGCAAATACACTGTTTCTAAGGAAATGGGAACACACTGAGGAGACACTTGTGGGAGCTACTGTGACTAAAACTGAGCTTCCCTACGCACAGGGAAGCAAGAAAAATGCTGATTTCATCAAGCCCAGTTACATACTCAGAATCTGTACTACTGCGCAAATAGGCATGTCTCTGTAGGCAAAAAACTCATTTCTGACAAAGTTGCCCAAATGCATCTCAGAAGTGTGCAACTTGTTCCCTGAGTTAGAAAACGTCGAGAAACGGTCGTTTCTGCTAGCGCTGTGCTTCTACACATGTACTTGCTGAACGGTGAAAGCGCACAGTAATGCACTTTTCTCCCAGCAAATACACTGTTTCTAAGGAAATGGGAACACACTGAGGAGACACCTGTGGGAGCTACTGTGACTAAAACTGAGCTTCGCTACGCACAGGGAAGCAAGAGAAATGCTGATTTCATCAAGCCCAGTTACATACTCAGAATCTGTACTACTGCGCAAATAGGAATGTCTTTGCAGGCAAAAAACTCATTTCAGACAATGTTGCCCATATGCATCTCAGAAGTGTGCAACGTGTTCCCTGAGATAGAGAACGTCGAGAAACGTTCGTTTCTGCTAGCGCTTTGCTTCTACACATGTATTTGCTGAACGGTGAAAGCGCATAGTAATGCACTTTTCTCCCAGCCAATACACTGTTTCTAAGGAAATGGGAACACACTGAGGAGACACTTGTGGGAGCTACTGTGACTGAAACTGAGCTTCCCTACGCACAGGGAAGCAAGAGAAATGCTGATTTCATCAAGCCCAGTTACATACTCAGAATCTGTACTACTGCGCAAATAGGCATGTCTCTTTAGGCAAAAAACTCATTTCTGACAAAGTTGCGCAAATGCATCTCAGAATTGTGCAACTTGTTCTCTAAGTTAGAAAACGTCGAGAAACGTTCAGTTCTGCTAGCGCTGTGCTTCTACACATGTATTTGCTGAACGGTGAAAGCGCACAGTAATGCACTTTTCTCCCAGCAAATACACTGTTTCTAAGGAAATGGGAACACACTGAGGAGACACTTGTGGGAGCTACTGTGACTAAAACTGAGCTTCCCTACGCACAGGGAAGCAAGAGAAATGCTGATTTCATCAAGCCCAGTTACATACTCAGAATCTGTACTACTGCGCAAATAGGCGTGTCTCTTTAGGCAAAAAACTCATTTCTGACAAAGTTGCCCAAATGCATCTCAGAGATGTGCAACTTGTTCCCTGAGTTAGAAAACGTCGAGAAACGGTCGTTTCTGCTAGCGCTGTGCTTCTACACATGTATTTGCTGAACGGTGAAAGCACACAGTAATGCACTTTTCTCCCAGCAAATACACTGTTTCTAAGGAAATGGGAACACACTGAGGAGACACTTGTGGGAGCTACTGTGACTAAAACTGAGCTTCCCTACAAACAGGGAAGCAAGAGAAATGCTGATTTCATCAAGACCAGTTACATACTCAGAATCTGTACTACTGCGCAAATAGGCATGTCTCTGTAGGCAAAAAATCATTTCTGACAAAGTTGCCCAAATGCATCTCAGAAGTGTGCAACTTGTTCCCTGAGTTAGAAAACGTCGAGAAACGGTCTTTTCTGCTAGCGCTGTGCTTCTACACATGTATTTGCTGAACGGTGAAAGCGCACAGTAATGCACTTTTCTCCCAGCAAATACACTGTTTCTAAGGAAATGGGAACACACTGAGGAGACACTTGTGGGAGCTACTGTGACTAAAACTGAGCTTCCCTACGCACAGGGAAGCAAGAGAAATGCTGATTTCATCAAGCCCAGTTATATACTCAGAATCTGTACTACTGCGCAAAAAACCATGTCTCTTTAGGGAAAAACTCATTTCTAACCAAGTTGCCCAAATGCATCTCAGAAGTGTGCAACTTGTTCTCTGAGTTAGAAAACGTCGAGAAACGGTCTTTTCTGCTAGCGCTGTGCTTCTACACATGTATTTGCTGAACGGTGAAAGCGCACAGTAATGCACTTTTCTCCCAGCAAATACACTGTTTCTAAGGAAATGGGAACACACTGAGGAGACACTTGTGGGAGCTACTGTGACTAAAACTGAGCTTCCCTACGCACAGGGAAGCAAGAGAAATGCTGATTTCATCAAGCCCAGTTACATACTCAGAATCTGTACTACTGCGCAAATAGGCATGTCTCTGTAGGCAAAAAATCATTTCTGACAAAGTTGCCCAAATGCATCTCAGAAGTGTGCAACTTGTTCCCTTAGTTAGAAAACGTCGAGAAACTGTCTTTTCTGCTAGCGCTGTGCTTCTACACATGTATTTGCTGAACGGTGAAAGCGCACAGTAATGCACTTTTCTCCCAGCAAATACACTGTTTCTAAGGAAATGGGAACACACTGAGGAGACACTTGTGGGAGCTACTGTGACTAAAACTGAGCTTCCCTACGCACAGGGAAGCAAGAGAAATGCTGATTTCATCAAGCCCAGTTACATACTCAGATTCTGTACTACTGCGCAAATAGGCATGTCTCTTTAGGCAAAAAACTCATTTCTGACAAAGTTGCCCAAATGCATCTCAGAATTGTGCAAATTATTCCCTGAGTTAGAAAACGTCGAGAAACGGTCGATTCTGCTAGTCCTGTGCTTCTACACATGTATTTGCTGAACGGTGAAAGCGCACAGTAATGCACTTTTCTCCCAGCAAATACATTGTTTCTAAGGAAATGGGAACACACTGAGGAGACACTTGTGGGAGCTACTGTGACTAAAACTGAGCTTCCCTACGCACAGGGAAGCAAGAAAAATGCTGATTTCATCAAGCCCAGTTACATACTCAGAATCTGTACTACTGTGCAAATAGGCATGTCTCTTTAGGCAAAAAACTCATTTCTGACAAAGTTGCCCAAATGCATATCAGAAGTGTGCCACTTGTTCCCTGAGTTAGAAAACGTCGAGAAACGGTCGTTTCTGCTAGCGCTGTGCTTCTACACATGTACTTGCTGAACGGTGAAAGCGCACAGTAATGCACTTTTCTCCCAGCAAATACACTGTTTCTAAGGAAATGGGAACACACTGAGGAGACACTTGTGGGAGCTACTGTGACTAAAACTGAGCTTCCCTACGCACAGGGAAGCAAGAGAAATGCTGATTTCATCAAGCCCAGTTACATACTCAGAATATGTACTACTGCGCAAATAGGCATGTCTTTGTAGGCAAAAAACTCATTTCTGACAAAGTTGCCCAAATGCATCTCAGAAGTGTGCAACTTGTTCCCTGAGTTAGAAAACGTCGAGAAACGGTTATATCTGCTAACGCTGTGCTTCTACACATGTATTTGCTGAACGGTGAAAGCGCACAGTAATGCACTTTTCTCCCAGCAAATACACTGTTTCTAAGGAAATGGGAACACACTGAGGAGACACTTGTGGGAGCTACTGTGACTAAAACTGAGCTTCCCTACGCACAGGGAAGCAAGAGAAATGCTGATTTCATCAAGCCCAGTTACATACTCAGACTCTGTACTACTGCGCAAATAGGCATGTCTCTGTAGGCAAAAAACTCATTTCTGACAAAGTTGCCCAAATGCATCTCAGAAGTGTGCAACTTGTTCCCTGTGTTAGAAAACGTCGAGAAACGGTTATATCTGCTAACGCTGTGCTTCTACACATGTATTTGCTGAACGGTGAAAGCGCACAGTAATGCACTTTTCTCCCAGCAAATACACTGTTTCTAAAGAAATGGGAAAACACTGAGGAGACACTTGTGGGAGCTACTGTGACTAAAACTGAGCTTCGCTACGCTCAGGGAAGCAAGAGAAATGCTGATTTCATCAAGCCCAGTTACATACTCAGAATCTGTCCTGTTGCGCACATAGGCATGAATCTGTAGGCAAAAAACTCATTTCCGACAAAATTGCCCAAATGCATCTCAGAAGTGTTCAACTTGTTCCCTGAGTTAGAAAACGTCGAGAAACGGTCGTTTCTGCTAGCGCTGTGCTTCTACACATGTATTTGCTGAACGGTGAAAGCGCACAGTAATGCACTTTTCTCCCAGCAAATACAGTTTCTAAGGAAATGGGAACACACTGAGGAGACACTTGTGGGAGCTACTGTGACTAAAACTGAGCTTCCCTACGCACAGGGAAGCAAGAGAAATGCTGATTTCATCCAGCCCAGTTACATACTCAGAATCTGTACTACTGCGCAAATAGGCATGTCTCTGTAGGCAAAAAACTCATTTCTGACAAAGTTGCCCAAATGCATCTCAGAAGTGTGCAACTTGTTCCCTGAGTTAGATAACGTCGAGAAACGTTCGTTTCTGCTAGCGCTGTGCTTCTACACATGTCTTTGCTGAACGGTGAAAGCGCACAGTAATGCACTTTTCTCCCAGCAAAAACACTGTTTCTAAGGAAATGGTAACACACTGAGGAGACACTTGTGGGAGCTACTGTGACTAAAACTGAGCTTCCCTACGCACAGGGAAGCAAGAGAAATGCTGATTTCATCCAGCCCAGCTACATACTCAGACTCTGTACTACTGCGCAAATAGGCATGTCTCTGTAGGCAAAAAACTCATTTCTGACAAAGTTGCCCAAATGCATCTTAGAAGTGTGCAACTTGTTCCCTGAGTTAGAAAACGCCGAGAAACGGTTATATCTGCTAACGCTGTGCTTCTACACATGTATTTGCTGAACGGTGAAAGCGCACAGTAATGCACTTTTCTCCCAGCAAATACACTGTTTCTAAGGAAATGGGAACACACTGAGGAGACACTTGTGGGAGCTACTGTGACTAAAACTGAGCTTCCCTACGCACAGGGAAGCAAGAGAAATGCTGATTTCATCAAGCCCAGTTACATACTCAGACTCTGTACTACTGCGCAAATAGGCATGTCTCTGTAGGCAAAAAACTCATTTCTGACAAAGTTGCCCAAATGCATCTCAGAAGTGTGCAACTTGTTCCCTGTGTTAGAAAACGTCGAGAAACGGTTATATCTGCTAACGCTGTGCTTCTACACATGTATTTGCTGAACGGTGAAAGCGCACAGTAATGCACTTTTCTCCCAGCAAATACACTGTTTCTAAGGAAATGGGAAAACACTGAGGAGACACTTGTGGGAGCTACTGTGACTAAAACTGAGCTTCGCTACGCACAGGGAAGCAAGAGAAATGCTGATTTCATCAAGCCCAGTTACATACTCAGAATCTGTCCTGTTGCGCAAATAGGCATGAATCTGTAGGCAAAAAACTCATTTCCGACAAAGTTGCCCAAATGCATCTCAGAAGTGTTCAACTTGTTCCCTGAGTTAGAAAACGTCGAGAAACGTTCGTTTCTGCTAGCGCTGTGCTTCTACACATGTATTTGCTGAACGGTGAAAGCGCACAGTAATGCAGTTTTCTCCCAGCAAATACAGTTTCTAAGGAAATGGGAACACACTGAGGAGACACTTGTGGGAGCTACTGTGACTAAAACTGAGCTTCCCTACGCACAGGGAAGCAAGAGAAATGCTGATTTCATCCAGCCCAGTTACATACTCAGAATCTGTACTACTGCGCAAATAGGCATGTCTCTGTAGGCAAAAAACTCATTTCTGACAAAGTTGCCCAAATGCATCTCAGTAGTGTGCAACTTGTTCCCTGAGTTAGAAAACATAGAGAAATGGTCATTTCTGCTAGCGCTGTGCTTCTACACATGTACTTGCTGAACAGTGAAAGCACACAGTAATGCACTTTTCTCCCAGCAAATACACTGTTTCTAAGGAAATGGGAACACACTGAGGAGACACTTGTGGGAGATACTGTGACTAAAACTGAGCTTCCCTACGCACAGGGAAGCAAGAGAAATGCTGATTTCATCAAGCCCAGTTGCATACTCAGAATCTGTACTACTGCGCAAATAGGCATGTCTCTGTAGGCAAAAAACTCATTTCTGACAAAGTTGCCCAAATGCATCTCAGAAGTGTGCAACTTGTTCCCTGAGTTAGAAAACGTCGAGAAACGTTCGTTTCTGCTCGCGCTGTGCTTCTACACATGTATTTGCTGAACGGTGAAAGCGCACAGTAATGCACTTTTCTCCCAGCAAATACACTGTTTCTAAGGAAATGGGAACACACTGAGGAGACACTTGTGGGAGCTACTGTGACTAAAACTGAGCTTCTCTACACTCAGGGAAGCAAGAGAAATGCTGATTTCATCAAGCCCAGTTACATACTCAGAATCTGTACTACTGCGCAAATAGGCATGTCTCTGTAGGCAAAAAACTCATTTCTGACAAAGTTGCCCAAATGCATCTCAGAAGTGTGCAACTTGTTCCCTGAGTTAGAAAACATCGAGAAACGTTCGTTTCTGCTAGCGCTGTGCTTCTACACATGTATTTGCTGAACGGTGAAAGCGCACAGTAATGCACTTTTCTCCCAGCAAATACACTGTTTCTAAGGAACTGGGAACACACTGAGGAGACACTTGTGGGAGCTACTGTGACTAAAACTGAGCTTCCCTACGCACAGGGAAGCAAGAGAAATGCTGATTTCATCCAGCCCAGTTACATACTCAGAATCTGTACTACTGCGCAAATAGGCATGTCTCTGTAGGCAAAAAACTCATTTTTGAAAAAGTTACCCTAATGCATCTCAGAAGTGTGCAACTTGTTCCCTGAGTTAGAAAACGTCGAGAAACGTTCGTTTCTGCTAGCGCTGTGCTTCTACACATGTCTTTGCTGAACGGTGAAAGCGCACAGTAATGCACTTTTCTCCCAGCAAATACACTGTTTCTAAGGAAATGGGAACACACTGAGGAGACACTTGTGGGAGCTACTGTTGTAAAACTAAGCTTCCCTACGCACAGGGAAGCAAGAGAAATGCTGATTTCATCAAGCCCAGTTACATACTCAGAATCTGTACTACTGCGCAAATAGGCATGCCTCTGTAGGCAAAAAACTCATTTCTGACAAAGTTGCCCAATTGCATCTCAGAAGTGTGCAACTTGTTCCCTGAGTTAGAAAACGTCGAGAAACGTTCGTTTCTGCTAGCGCTGTGCTTCTACACATGTATTTGCTGAACGGTGAAAGCGCACAGTAATGCACTTTTCTCCCAGCAAATACACTGTTTCTAAGGAACTGGGAACACACTGAGGAGACACTTGTGGGAGCTACTGTGACTAAAACTGAGCTTCCCTATGCACAGGGAAGCAAGAGAAATGCTGATTTCATCAAGCCCAGTTACATACTCAGAATCTGTACTACTGCGCAAATAGGCATGTCTCTTTAGGCAAAAAACTCATTTCTGACAAAGTTGCCCAAAGGCATCTCAGTAGTGTGCAACTTGTTCCCTGAGTTAGAAAACATAGAGAAATGGTCATTTCTGCTAGCGCTGTGCTTCTACACATGTACTTGCTGAACAGTGAAAGCACACAGTAATGCACTTTTCTCCCAGCAAATACACTGTTTCTAAGGAAATGGGAACACACTGAGGAGACACTTGTGGGAGCTACTGTGACTAAAACTGAGCTTCCCTACGCACAGGAAAGCAAGAGAAATGCTGATTTCATCAAGCCCAGTTGCATACTCAGAATCTGTACTACTGCGCAAATAGGCATGTCTCTGTAGGCAAAAAACTCATTTCTGACAAAGTTGCCTAAATGCATCTCAGAAGTGTGCAACTTGTTCCCTGAGTTAGAAAATGTCGAGAAACGTTCGTTTTTGCTAGCACTGTGCTTCTACACATGTATTTGCTGAACGGTGAAAGCGCACAGTAATGCACTTTTCTCCCAGCAAATACACTGTTTCTAAGGAAATGGGAACACACTGAGGAGACACTTGTGGGAGCTACTGTGACTAAAACTGGGCTTCCCTATGCACAGGGAAGCAAGAGAAATGCTGATTTCACCAAGCCCAGTTACATACTCAGAATCTGTACTACTGCGCAAATAGGCATGTCTCTGTAGGCAAAAAACTCATTTCTGACAAAGTTGCCCAAATGCATCTCAGAAGTGTGCAACTTGTTCCCTGAGTTAGAAAACGTCGAGAAACGTTCATTTCTGCTAGCGCTGTGCTTCTACACATGTATTTGCTGAACGGTGAAAGCGCACAGTAATGCACTTTTCTCCCAGCAAATACACTGTTTCTAAGGAAATGGGAACACACTGAGGAGACACTTGTGGGAGCTACTGTGGTAAAACTGAGCTTCCCTACGCACAGGGAAGCAAGAGAAATGCTGATTTCATCAAGCCCAGTTACATACTCAGAATCTGTACTACTGCGCAAATAGGCATGCCTCTATAGGCAAAAAACTCATTTCTGACAAAGTTGCCCAAATGCATCTCAGAAGTGTGCAACTTGTTCCCTGAGTTAGAAAACGTCGAGAAACGTTCGTTTCTGCTAGCGCTGTGCTTCTACACATGTATTTGCTGAACGGTGAAAGCGCACAGTAATGCACTTTTCTCCCAGCAAATACACTGTTTCTAAGGAAATGGGAACACACGGAGGAGACACTTGTGGGAGCTACTGTGACTAAAACTGAGCTTCCCTACGCACAGGAAAGCTAGAGAAATGCTGATTCCATCAAGCCCAGTTACATACTCAGAATCTGTACTACTGCGCAAATAGGCATGTCTCTGTAGGCAAAAAACTCATTTCTGACAAAGTTGCCCAAATGCATCTCAGTAGGGTGCAACTTGTTCCCTGAGTTAGAAAACATAGAGAAATGGTCATTTCTGCTAGCGCTGTGCTTCTACACATGTACTTGCTGAACAGTGAAAGCACACAGTAATGCACTTTTCTCCCAGCAAATACACTGTTTCTAAGGAAATGGGAACACACTGAGGAGACACTTGTGGGAGATACTGTGACTAAAACTGAGCTTCCCTACGCACAGGGAAGCAAGAGAAATGCTGATTTCATCAAGCCCAGTTGCATACTCAGAATCTGTACTACTGCGCAAATAGGCATGTCTCTGTAGGCAAAAAACTCATTTCTGACAAAGTTGCCCAAATGCATCTCAGAAGTGTGCAACTTGTTCCCTGAGTTAGAAAATGTCGAGAAACGTTCGTTTTTGCTAGCACTGTGCTTCTACACATGTATTTGCTGAACGGTGAAAGCGCACAGTAATGCACTTTTCTCCCAGCAAATACACTGTTTCTAAGGAACTGGGAACACACTGAGGAGACACTTGTCCGAGCTACGGTGACTAAAACTGAGCTTCCCTACGCACTGGGAAGCAAGAGAAATGCTGATTTCATCAAGCCCAGTTACATACTCAGAATCTCTACTACTGCGCAAATAGGCATGTCTCTGTAGGCAAAAAACTCATTTCTGTCAAAGTTGCCCAAATGCACCTCAGAAGTTTGGAACTTGTTCTCTGAGTTAGAAAACGTCGAGAAACATTCGTTTCTGCTAGCGCTGTGCTTCTACACATGTATTTGCTGAACGGTGAAAGCGCACAGTAATGCACTTTTCTCTCAGCAAATACACTGTTTCTAAGGAAATGGGAACACACTGAGGAGACACTTGTGGGAGCTACTGTGACTAAAACTGAGCTTCCCTATGCACAGGGAAGCAAGAGAAATGCTGAGTTCATCAAGCCCAGTTACATACTCAGAATCTGTACTACTGCGCAAATAGGCATGTCTCTTTAGGCAAAATACTCATTTCTGACAAAGTTGCCCAAATGCATCTCAGAAGTGTGCAACTTGTTCCGTGAGTTAGAAAACGTCGAGAAATGTTCGTTTCTGCTAGCGCTGTGCTTCTACACATGTATTTGCTGAACGGTGAAAGCGCACAGTAATGCACTTTTCTCCCAGCAAATACACTGTTTCTAAGGAAATGGGAACACACTGAGGAGACACTTGTGGGAGCTACTGTGACTAAAACTGAGCTTCCCTACGCACAGGGAAGCAAGAGAAATGCTGATTTCATCAAGCCCAGTTACATACTCAGAATCTGTACTACTGCGCAAATAGGCATGCCTCTGTAGGCAAAAAACTCATTTCTGACAAAGTTGCCCAAATGCATCTCAGAAGTGTGCAACTTGTTCCCTGAGTTAGAAAACGTCGAGAAACGTTCGTTTCTGCTAGCGCTGTGCTTCTACACATGCATTTGCTGAACGGTGAATGCGCACAGTAATGCACTTTTCTCCCAGCAAATGCACTGTTTCTAAGGAACTGGGAACACACTGAGGAGACACTTGTGGGAGCTACTGTGACTAAAACTGAGCTTCCCTACGCACAGGGAAGCAAGAGAAATGCTGATTTCATCAAGCCCAGTTACATACTCAGAATCTGTACTACTGCGCAAATAGGCATATCTCTTTAGGCAAAAAAGTCATTTCTGACAAAGTTGCCCAAATGCATCTCAGAAGTGTGCAACTTGTTCCCTGAGTTAGAAAACGTCGAGAAACGTTCGTTTCTTCTAGTGCTGTGCTTCTACACATGTATTTGCTGAACGGTGAAAGCGCACAGTAATGCACTTTTCTCCCAGCAAATACACTGTTTCTAAGGAAATGGGAACACACGGAGGAGACACTTGTGGGAGCTACTGTGACTAAAACTGAGCTTCCCTACGCACAGGAAAGCTAGAGAAATGCTGATTCCATCAAGCCCAGTTACATACTCAGAATCTATACTACTGCGCAAATAGGCACGTCTCTGTAGGCAAAAAACTCATTTCTGACAAAGTTGCCCAAATGCACCTCAGAAGTGTGCAACTTGTTCCCTGAGTTAGAAAACGTCGAGAAACGGTCGTTTCTGCTAGCACTGTGCTTCTACACATGTATTTGCTGAACGGTGAAAGCGCACAGTAATGCACTTTTCTCCCAGCAAATACACTGTTTCTAAGGAACTGGGAACACACTGAGGAGACACTTGTGGGAGCTACTGTGACTAAAACTGAGCTTCGCTACGCACAGGGAAGCAAGAGAAATGCTGATTTCATCAAGCCCAGTTACATACTCAGAATCTGTACTACTGCGAAAATAGGCATGTCTCTTTAGGCAAAAAACTCATTTCTGACAAAGTTGCCCAAATGCATCTCAGAAGTGTGCAACTTGTTCCCTGAGTTAGAAAACGTCGAGAAACGGTCGTTTCTGCTAGCGCTGTGCTTCTACACATGTATTTGCTGAACGGTGAAAGCGCACAGTAATGCACTTTTCTCCCAGCAAATACACTGTTTCTAAGGAAATGGGAACACACTGAGGAGACACTTGTGGGAGCTACTGTGAGTAAAACTGAGCTTCCCTACGCACAGGGAAGCAAGAGAAATGCTGATTTCATCAAGCCCAGTTACATACTCAGAATCTGTACTACTGCGCAAATAGGCATGTCTCTTTAGGCAAAAAACTCATTTCTGACAAAGTTGCCCAAATGCATCTCAGAAGTGTGCAACTTGTTCCCTGAGTTAGAAAACGTCGAGAAACGGTCGTTTCTGCCTGCGCTGTGCTTCTACACATGTATTTGCTGAACGGTGAAAGCGCACAGTAATGCACTTTTCTCCCAGGAAATACACTGTTTCTAAGGAAATGGGAACACACTGAGGAGACACTTGTGGGAGCTACTGTGACTAAAACTGAGCTTCCCTACGCACAGGGAAGCAAGAGAAATGCTGATTTCATCAAGCCCAGTTACATACTCAGAATCTGTACTACTGCGCAAATAGGCATGTCTCTTTAGGCAAAAAACTCATTTCTGACAAAGTTGCCCAAATACATCTCAGAAGTGTGCAACTTGTTCCCTGAGTTAGAAAACGTCGAGAAACGGTCGTTTCTGCTAGCGCTGTGCTTCTACACATGTATTTGCTGAACGGTGAAAGCGCACAGTAATGCACTTTTCTCCCAGCAAATACACTGTTTCTAAGGAAATGGGAACACACTGAGGAGACACTTGTGGGAGCTACTGTGACTAAAACTGAGCTTCCCTACGCACAGGGAAGCAAGAGAAATGCTGATTTCATCAAGCCCAGTTACATACTCAGAATCTGTACTACTGCGCAAATAGGCATGTCTCTGTAGGCAAAAAACTCATTTCTTGACAAAGTTGCCCAAATGCACCTCAGAAGTGTGCAACTTGTTCCCTGAGTTAGAAAACGTCGAGAAACGGTCGTTTCTGCTAGCGCTGTGCTTCTACACATGTATTTGCTGAACGGTGAAAGCCCACAGTAACGCACTTTTCTCCCAGCAAATACACTGTTTCTAAGGAAATGGGAACACACTGAGGAGACACTTGTGGGAGCTACTGTGACTAAAACTGAGCTTCCCTACGCACAGGGAAGCAAGAGAAATGCTGATTTCATCCAGCCCAGTTACATACTCAGAATCTGTACTACTGCGCAAATAGGCATGTCTCTGTAGGCAAAAAACTCATTTCTTGACAAAGTTGCCCAAATGCACCTCAGAAGTGTGCAACTTGTTCCCTGAGTTAGAAAACGTCGAGAAACGGTCGTTTCTGCTAGCGCTGTGCTTCTACACATGTATTTGCTGAACGGTGAAAGCCCACAGTAATGCACTTTTCTCCCAGCAAATACACTGTTTCTAAGGAAATGGGAACACACTGAGGAGACACTTGTGGGAGCTACTGTGACTAAAACTGAGCTTCCCTACGCACAGGGAAGCAAGAGAAATGCTGATTTCATCAAGCCCAGTTACATACTCAGAATCTGTACTACTGCGCAAATAGGCATGTCTCTTTAGGCAAAAAACTCATTTCTGACAAAGTTGCCCAAATGCATCTCAGAAGTGTGCAACTTGTTCCCTGAGTTAGAAAACGTCGAGAAACGGTCGTTTCTGCTAGCGCTGTGCTTCTACACATGTATTTGCTGAACGGTGAAAGCGCACAGTAATGCACTTTTCTCCCAGCAAATACACCGTTTCTAAGGAAATGGGAACACACTGAGGAGACACTTGTGGGAGCTACTGTGACTAAAACTGAGCTTCCCTACGCACAGGGAAGCAAGAGAAATGCTGATTTCATCAAGCCCAGTTACATACTCAGAATCTGTACTACTGCGCAAATAGGCATGTCTCTGTAGGCAAAAAACTCATTTCTTGACAAAGTTGCCCAAATGCACCTCAGAAGTGTGCAACTTGTTCCCTGAGTTGGAAAACGTCGAGAAACGGTCGTTTCTGCTAGCGCTGTGCTTCTACACATGTATTTGCTGAACGGTGAAAGCCCACAGTAACGCACTTTTCTCGCAGCAAATACACTGTTTCTAAGGAAATGGGAACACACTGAGGAGACACTTGTGGGAGCTACTGTGACTAAAACTGAGCTTCCCTATGCACAGGGAAGCAAGAGAAATGCTGAGTTCATCAAGCCCAGTTACATACTCAGAATCTGTACTACTGCGCAAATAGGCATGTCTCTTTAGGCAAAATACTCATTTCTGACAAAGTTGCCCAAATGCATCTCAGAAGTGTGCAACTTGTTCCCTGAGTTAGAAAACGTCGAGAAACGTTCGTTTCTGCTAGCGCTGTGCTTCTACACATGTATTTGCTGAACGGTGAAAGCGCACAGTAATGCACTTTTCTCCCAGCAAATACACTGTTTCTAAGGAAATGGGAACACACTGAGGAGACACTTGTGGGAGCTACTGTGACTTAAACTGAGCTTCCCTACGCACAGGGAAGCAAGAGAAATGCTGATTTCATCAAGCCCAGTTACATACTCAGAATCTGTACTACTGCGCAAATAGGCATGCCTCTGTAGGCAAAAAACTCATTTCTGACAAAGTTGCCCAAATGCATCTCAGAAGTGTGCAACTTGTTCCCTGAGTTAGAAAACGTCGAGAAACGTTCGTTTCTGCTAGCGCTGTGCTTCTACACATGCATTTGCTGAACGGTGAATGCGCACAGTAATGCACTTTTCTCCCAGCAAATGCACTGTTTCTAAGGAACTGGGAACACACTGAGGAGACACTTGTGGGAGCTACTGTGACTAAAACTGAGCTTCCCTACGCACAGGGAAGCAAGAGAAATGCTGATTTCATCAAGCCCAGTTACATACTCAGAATCTGTACTACTGCGCAAATAGGCATGTCTCTTTAGGCAAAAAAGTCATTTCTGACAAAGTTGCCCAAATGCATCTCAGAAGTGTGCAACTTGTTCCCTGAGTTAGAAAACGTCGAGAAACGGTCGTTTCTGCTAGCGCTGTGCTTCTACACATGTATTTGCTGAACGGTGAAAGCGCACAGTAATGCACTTTTCTCCCAGGAAATACACTGTTTCTAAGGAAATGGGAACACACTGAGGAGACACTTGTGGGAGCTACTGTGACTAAAACTGAGCTTCCCTGCGCACAGGGAAGCAAGAGAAATGCTGATTTCATCAAGCCCAGTTACATACTCAGAATCTGTACTACTGCGCAAATAGGCATGTCTCTGTAGGCAAAAAACTCATTTCTTGACAAAGTTGCCCAAATGCACCTCAGAAGTGTGCAACTTGTTCCCTGAGTTAGAAAACGTCGAGAAACGGTCGTTTCTGCTAGCGCTGTGCTTCTACACATGTATTTGCTGAACGGTGAAAGCCCACAGTAACGCACTTTTCTCGCAGCAAATACACTGTTTCTAAGGAAATGGGAAGACACTGAGGAGACACTTGTGGGAGCTACTGTGACTAAAACTGAGCTTCCCTACGCACAGGGAAGCTATAGAAATGCTGATTTCATCAAGCCCAGTTACATACTCAGAATCTGTACTACTGCGCAAATAGGCACGTCTTTGTAGGCAAAAAACTCATTTCTGACAAAGTTGCCCAAATGCACCTCAGAAGTGTGCAACTTGTTCCCTGAGTTAGAAAACATCGAGAAACGGTCGTTTCTGCTAGCGCTGTGCTTCTACACATGTATTTGCTGAACGGTGAAAGCCCACAGTAACGCACTTTTCTCCCAGCAAATACACTGTTTCTAAGGAAATGGGAACACACTGAGGAGACACTTGTGGGAGCTACTGTGACTAAAACTGAGCTTCCCTACGCACAGGGAAGCAAGAGAAATGCTGATTTCATCCTGCCCAGTTACATACTCAGAATCTGTACTACTGCGCAAATAGGCATGTCTCTGTAGGCAAAAAACTCATTTCTTGACAAAGTTGCCCAAATGCACCTCAGAAGTGTGCAACTTGTTCCCTGAGTTAGAAAACGTCGAGAAACGGTCGTTTCTGCTAGCGCTGTGCTTCTACACATGTATTTGCTGAACGGTGAAAGCGCACAGTAATGCACTTTTCTCCCAGCAAATACACTGTTTCTAAGGAAATGGGAACACACTGAGGAGACACTTGTGGGAGCTACTGTGACTAAAACTGAGCTTCCCTACGCACAGGGAAGCAAGAGAAATGCTGATTTCATCAAGCCCAGTTACATACTCAGAATCTGTACTACTGCGCAAATAGGCATGTCTCTTTAGGCAAAAAACTCATTTCTGACAAAGTTGCCCAAATGCATCTCAGAAGTGTGCAACTTGTTCCCTGAGTTAGAAAACGTCGAGGAACGGTCGTTTCTGCTAGCGCTGTGCATCTACACATGTATTTGCTGAACGGTGAAAGCGCACAGTAATGCACTTTTCTCCCAGCAAATACACTGTTTCTAAGGAAATGGGAACACACTGAGGAGACACTTGTGGGAGCTACTGTGACTAAAACTGAGCTTCCCTACGCACAGGGAAGCAAGAGAAATGCTGATTTCATCAAGCCCAGTTACATACTCAGAATCTGTACTACTGCGCAAATAGGCATGTCTCTTTAGGCAAAAAACTCATTTCTTGACAAAGTTGCCCAAATGCACCTCAGAAGTGTGCAACTTGTTCCCTGAGTTGGAAAACGTCGAGAAACGGTCGTTTCTGCTAGCGCTGTGCTTCTACACATGTATTTGCTGAACGGTGAAAGCCCACAGTAACGCACTTTTCTCGCAGCAAATACACTGTTTCTAAGGAAATGGGAACACACTGAGGAGACATTTGTGGGAGCTACTGTGACTAAAACTGAGCTTCCCTACGCACAGGGAAGCTAGAGAAATGCTGATTTCATCAAGCCCAGTTACATACTCAGAATCTGTACTACTGCGCAAATAGGCACGTCTCTGTAGGCAAAAAACTCATTTCTGACAAAGTTGCCCAAATGCACCTCAGAAGTGTGCAACTTGTTCCCTGAGTTAGAAAACGTCGAGAAACGGTCGTTTCTGCTAGCGCTGTGCTTCTACACATGTATTTGCTGAACGGTGAAAGCCCACAGTAACGCACTTTTCTCCCAGCAAATACACTGTTTCTAAGGAAATGGGAACACACTGAGGAGACACTTGTGGGAGCTACTGTGACTAAAACTGAGCTTCCCTACGCACAGGGAAGCAAGAGAAATGCTGATTTCATCAAGCCCAGTTACATACTCAGAATCTGTACTACTGCGCAAATAGGCATGTCTCTGTAGGCAAAAAACTCATTTCTTGACAAAGTTGACCAAATGCACCTCAGAAGTGTGCAACTTGTTCCCTGAGTTAGAAAACGTCGAGAAACGGTCGTTTCTGCTAGCGCTGTGCTTCTACACATGTATTTGCTGAACGGTGAAAGCCCACAGTAATGCACTTTTCTCCCAGCAAATACACTGTTTCTAAGGAAATGGGAAGACACTGAGGAGACACTTGTGGGAGCTACTGTGACTAAAACTGAGCTTCCCTACGCACAGGGAAGCAAGAGAAATGCTGATTTCATCAAGCCCAGTTACATACTCAGAATCTGTACTACTGCGCAAATAGGCATGTCTCTTTAGGCAAAAAACTCATTTCTGACAAAGTTGCCCAAATGCATCTCAGAAGTGTGCAACTTGTTCCCTGAGTTAGAAAACGTCGAGAAACGTTCGTTTCTGCTAGCGCTGTGCTTCTACACATGTATTTGCTGAACGGTGAAAGCGCACAGTAATGCACTTTTCTCCCAGCAAATACACTGTTTCTAAGGAAATGGGAACACACTGAGGAGACACTTGTGGGAGCTACTGTGACTAAAACTGAGCTTCCCTACGCACAGGGAAGCAAGAGAAATGCTGATTTCATCAAGCCCAGTTACATACTCAGAATCTGTACTACTGGGCAAATAGGCATGTCTCTGTAGGCAAAAAACTCATTTCTGACAAAGTTGCCCAAATGCACCTCAGAAGTGTGCAACTTGTTCCCTGAGTTAGAAAACATCGAGAAACGGTCATTTCTGCTAGCGCTCTGCTTCTACACATGTATTTGCTGAACGGTGAAAGCCCACAGTAACGCACTTTTCTCGCAGCAAATACACTGTTTCTAAGGAAATGGGAACACACTGAGGAGACACTTGTGGGAGCTACTGTGACCTAAACTGAGCTTCCCTACGCACAGGAAAGCAAGAGAAATGCTGATTTCATCAAGCCCAGTTACATACTCAGAATCTGTACTACTGCGCAAATAGGCATGCCTCTGTAGGCAAAAAACTCATTTCTGACAAAGTTGCCCAAATGCATCTCAGAAGTGTGCAACTTGTTCCCTGAGTTAGAAAACGTCGAGAAACGGTCGTTTCTGCTAGCGCTGTGCTTCTACACATGCATTTGCTGAACGGTGAATGCGCACAGTAATGCACTTTTCTCCCAGCAAATACACTGTTTCTAAGGAACTGGGAACACACTGAGGAGACACTTGTGGGAGCTACTGTGACTAAAACTGAGCTTCCCTACGCACAGGGAAGCAAGAGAAATGCTGATTTCATCAAGCCCAGTTACATACTCAGAATCTGTACTACTGCGCAAATAGGCATGTCTCTTTAGGCAAAAAAGTCATTTCTGACAAAGTTGCCCAAATGCATCTCAGAAGTGTGCAACTTGTTCCCTGAGTTAGAAAACGTCGAGAAACGTTCGTTTCTTCTAGTGCTGTGCTTCTACACATGTATTTGCTGAACGGTGAAAGCGCACAGTAATGCACTTTTCTCCCAGCAAATACACTGTTTCTAAGGAAATGGGAACACACGGAGGAGACACTTGTGGGAGCTACTGTGACTAAAACTGAGCTTCCCTACGCACAGGAAAGCTAGAGAAATGCTGATTCCATCAAGCCCAGTTACATACTCAGAATCTGTACTACTGCGCAAATAGGCACGTCTCTGTAGGCAAAAAACTCATTTCTGACAAAGTTGCCCAAATGCACCTCAGAAGTGTGCAACTTGTTCCCTGAGTTAGAAAACGTCGAGAAACGGTCGTTTCTGCTAGCACTGTGCTTCTACACATGTATTTGCTGAACGGTGAAAGCGCACAGTAATGCACTTTTCTCCCAGCAAATACACTGTTTCTAAGGAAATGGGAACACACTGAGGAGACACTTGTGGGAGCTACTGTGACTAAAACTGAGCTTCGCTACGCACAGGGAAGCAAGAGAAATGCTGATTTCATCAAGACCAGTTACATACTCAGAATCTGTACTACTGCGAAAATAGGCATGTCTCTTTAGGCAAAAAACTCATTTCTGACAAAGTTGCCCAAATGCATCTCAGAAGTGTGCAACTTGTTCCCTGAGTTAGAAAACGTCGAGAAACGGTCGTTTCTGCTAGCGCTGTGCTTCTACACATGTATTTGCTGAACGGTGAAAGCGCACAGTAATGCACTTTTCTCCCAGCAAATACACTGTTTCTAAGGAAATGGGAACACACTGAGGAGACACTTGTGGGAGCTACTGTGACTAAAACTGAGCTTCCCTACGCACAGGGAAGCAAGAGAAATGCTGATTTCATCAAGCCCAGTTACATACTCAGAATCTGTACTACTGCGCAAATAGGCATGTCTCTTTAGGCAAAAAACTCATTTCTGACAAAGTTGCCCAAATGCATCTCAGAAGTGTGCAACTTGTTCCCTGAGTTAGAAAACGTCGAGAAACGGTCGTTTCTGCTAGCGCTGTGCTTCTACACATGTATTTGCTGAACGGTGAAAGCGCACAGTAATGCACTTTTCTCCCAGGAAATACACTGTTTCTAAGGAAATGGGAACACACTGAGGAGACACTTGTGGGAGCTACTGTGACTAAAACTGAGCTTCCCTACGCACAGGGAAGCAAGAGAAATGCTGATTTCATCAAGCCCAGTTACATACTCAGAATCTGTACTACTGCGCAAATAGGCATGTCTCTTTAGGCAAAAAACTCATTTCTGACAAAGTTGCCCAAATGCATCTCAGAAGTGTGCAACTTGTTCCCTGAGTTAGAAAACGTCGAGAAACGGTCGTTTCTGCTAGCGCTGTGCTTCTACACATGTATTTGCTGAACGGTGAAAGCGCACAGTAATGCACTTTTCTCCCAGCAAATACACTGTTTCTAAGGAAATGGGAACACACTGAGGAGACACTTGTGGGAGCTACTGTGACTAAAACTGAGCTTCCCTACGCACAGGGAAGCAAGAGAAATGCTGATTTCATCAAGCCCAGTTACATACTCAGAATCTGTACTACTGCGCAAATAGGCATGTCTCTGTAGGCAAAAAACTCATTTCTTGACAAAGTTGCCCAAATGCACCTCAGAAGTGTGCAACTTGTTCCCTGAGTTAGAAAACGTCGAGAAACGGTCGTTTCTGCTAGCGCTGTGCTTCTACACATGTATTTGCTGAACGGTGAAAGCCCACAGTAACGCACTTTTCTCGCAGCAAATACACTGTTTCTAAGGAAATGGGAAGACACTGAGGAGACACTTGTGGGAGCTACTGTGACTAAAACTGAGCTTCCCTACGCACAGGGAAGCTATAGAAATGCTGATTTCATCAAGCCCAGTTACATACTCAGAATCTGTACTACTGTGCAAATAGGCACGTCTTTGTAGGCAAAAAACTCATTTCTGACAAAGTTGCCAAAATGCACCTCAGAAGTGTGCAACTTGTTCCCTGAGTTAGAAAACATCGAGAAACGGTCGTTTCTGCTAGCGCTGTGCTTCTACACATGTATTTGCTGAACGGTGAAAGCCCACAGTAACGCACTTTTCTCCCAGCAAATACACTGTTTCTAAGGAAATGGGAACACACTGAGGAGACACTTGTGGGAGCTACTGTGACTAAAACTGAGCTTCCCTACGCACAGGGAAGCAAGAGAAATGCTGATTTCATCCTGCCCAGTTACATACTCAGAATCTGTACTACTGCGCAAATAGGCATGTCTCTGTAGGCAAAAAACTCATTTCTTGACAAAGTTGCCCAAATGCACCTCAGAAGTGTGCAACTTGTTCCCTGAGTTAGAAAACGTCGAGAAACGGTCGTTTCTGCTAGCGCTGTGCTTCTACACATGTATTTGCTGAACGGTGAAAGCCCACAGTAATGCACTTTTCTCCCAGCAAATACACTGTTTCTAAGGAAATGGGAACACACTGAGGAGACACTTGTGGGAGCTACTGTGACTAAAACTGAGCTTCCCTACGCACAGGGAAGCAAGAGAAATGCTGATTTCATCAAGCCCAGTTACATACTCAGAATCTGTACTACTGCGCAAATAGGCATGTCTCTTTAGGCAAAAAACTCATTTCTGACAAAGTTGCCCAAATGCATCTCAGAAGTGTGCAACTTGTTCCCTGAGTTAGAAAACGTCGAGAAACGGTCGTTTCTGCTAGCGCTGTGCTTCTACACATGTATTTGCTGAACGGTGAAAGCGCACAGTAATGCACTTTTCTCCCAGCAAATACACTGTTTCTAAGGAAATGGGAACACACTGAGGAGACACTTGTGGGAGCTACTGTGACTAAAACTGAGCTTCCCTACGCACAGGGAAGCAAGAGAAATGCTGATTTCATCAAGCCCAGTTACATACTCAGAATCTGTACTACTGCGCAAATAGGCATGTCTCTGTAGGCAAAAAACTCATTTCTTGACAAAGTTGCCCAAATGCACCTCAGAAGTGTGCAACTTGTTTCCTGAGTTGGAAAACGTCGAGAAACGGTCGTTTCTGCTAGCGCTGTGCTTCTACACATGTATTTGCTGAACGGTGAAAGCCCACAGTAACGCACTTTTCTCGCAGCAAATACACTGTTTCTAAGGAAATGGGAACACACTGAGGAGACACTTGTGGGAGCTACTGTGACTAAAACTGAGCTTCCCTACGCACAGGGAAGCTAGAGAAATGCTGATTTCATCAAGCCCAGTTACATACTCAGAATCTGTACTACTGCGCAAATAGGCACGTCTCTGTAGGCAAAAAACTCATTTCTGACAAAGTTGCCCAAATGCACCTCAGAAGTGTGCAACTTGTTCCCTGAGTTAGAAAACGTCGAGAAACGGTCGTTTCTGCTAGCGCTGTGCTTCTACACATGTATTTGCTGAACGGTGAAAGCCCACAGTAATGCACTTTTCTCCCAGCAAATACACTGTTTCTAAGGAAATGGGAAGACACTGAGGAGACACTTGTTGGAGCTACTGTGACTAAAACTGAGCTTCCCTACGCACAGGGAAGCAAGAGAAATGCTGATTTCATCAAGCCCAGTTACATACTCAGAATCTGTACTACTGCGCAAATAGGCATGTCTCTTTAGGCAAAAAACTCATTTCTGACAAAGTTGCCCAAATGCATCTCAGAAGTGTGCAACTTGTTCCCTGAGTTAGAAAACGTCGAGAAACGTTCGTTTCTGCTAGCGCTGTGCTTCTACACATGTATTTGCTGAACGGTGAAAGCGCACAGTAATGCACTTTTCTCCCAGCAAATACACTGTTTCTAAGGAAATGGGAACACACTGAGGAGACACTTGTGGGAGCTACTGTGACTAAAACTGAGCTTCCCTACGCACAGGGAAGCAAGAGAAATGCTGATTTCATCAAGCCCAGTTACATACTCAGAATCTGTACTACTGCGCAAATAGGCATGTCTCTGTAGGCAAAAAACTCATTTCTGACAAAGTTGCCCAAATGCACCTCAGAAGTGTGCAACTTGTTCCCTGAGTTAGAAAACATCGAGAAACGGTCATTTCTGCTAGCGCTCTGCTTCTACACATGTATTTGCTGAACGGTGAAAGCCCACAGTAACGCACTTTTCTCGCAGCAAATACACTGTTTCTAAGGAAATGGGAACACACTGAGGAGACACTTGTGGGAGCTACTGTGACCTAAACTGAGCTTCCCTACGCACAGGAAAGCAAGAGAAATGCTGATTTCATCAAGCCCAGTTACATACTCAGAATCTGTACTACTGCGCAAATAGGCATGTCTCTGTAGGCAAAAAACTCATTTCTGACAAAGTTGCCCAAATGCATCTCAGAAGTGTGCAACTTGTTCCCTGAGTTAGAAAACGTCGAGAAACGGTCGTTTCTGCTAGCGCTGTGCTTCTACACATGCATTTGCTGAACGGTGAATGCGCACAGTAATGCACTTTTCTCCCAGCAAATACACTGTTTCTAAGGAACTGGGAACACACTGAGGAGACACTTGTGGGAGCTACTGTGACTAAAACTGAGCTTCCCTACGCACAGGGAAGCAAGAGAAATGCTGATTTCATCAAGCCCAGTTACATACTCAGAATCTGTACTACTGCGCAAATAGGCATGTCTCTTTAGGCAAAAAAGTCATTTCTGACAAAGTTGCCCAAATGCATCTCAGAAGTGTGCAACTTGTTCCCTGAGTTAGAAAACGTCGAGAAACGTTCGTTTCTCCTAGTGCTGTGCTTCTACACATGTATTTGCTGAACGGTGAAAGCGCACAGTAATGCACTTTTCTCCCAGCAAATACACTGTTTCTAAGGAAATGGGAACACACTGAGGAGACACTTGTGGGAGCTACTGTGACTAAAACTGAGCTTCCCTATGCACAGGGAAGCAAGAGAAATGCTGATTTCATCAAGCCCAGTTACTTACTCAGAATCTGTACTACTGCGCAAATAGGCATGTCTCTTTAGGCAAAAAACTCATTTCTGACAAAGTTGCCCAAATGCACCTCAGAAGTGTGCAACTTGTTCCCTGAGTTAGAAAACATAGAGAAACGGTCATTTCTGCTAGCGCTCTGCTTCTACACATGTATTTGCTGAACGGTGAAAGCCCACAGTAACGCACTTTTCTCGCAGCAAATACACTGTTTCTAAGGAAATGGGAACACACTGAGGAGACACTTGTGGGAGCTACTGTGACTAAAACTGAGCTTCCCTACGCACAGGGAAGCTAGAGAAATGCTGATTTCATCAAGGCCAGTTACATACTCAGAATCTGTACTACTGCGCAAATAGGCACGTCTCTGTAGCCAAAAAATTCATTTCTGACAAAGTTGCCCAAATGCATCTCAGAAGTGTGCAACTTGTTCCCTGAGTTAGAAAACGTCGAGAAACGGTCGTTTCTGCTAGCGCTGTGCTTCTACACATGTATTTGCTAAACGGTGAAAGCGCACAGTAATGCACTTTTCTCCCAGGAAATACACTGTTTCTAAGGAAATGGGAACACACTGAGGAGACACTTGTGGGAGCTACCGTGACTAAAACTGAGCTTCGCTATGCACAGGGAAGCAAGAGAAATGCTGATTTCATCAAGCCCAGTGACATACTCAGAATCTGTACTACTGCGCAAATAGGCATGTCTCTGTAGGCAAAAAACTCATTTCTGACAAAGTTGCCCAAATGCATCTCAGAAGTGTGCAACTTGTTCCCTGAGTTAGAAAACGTCGAGAAACGGTCATATCTGCTAACGCTGTGCTTCTACACATGTATTTGCTGAACGGTGAAAGCGCACAGTAATGCACTTTTCTCCCAGCAAATACACTGTTTCTAAGGAAATGGGAACACACTGAGGAGACACTTGTGGGAGCTACTGTGACTAAAACTGGGCTTCCCTACGCACAGGGAAGCAAGAGAAATGCTGATTTCACCAAGCCCAGTTACATACTCAGAATCTGTACTACTGCGCAAATAGGCATGTCTCTGTAGGCAAAAAACTCATTTCTGACAAAGTTGCCCAAATGCATCTCAGAAGTGTGCAACTTGTTCCCTGAGTTAGAAAACTTCGAGAAACGTTCGTTTCTGCTAGCGCTGTGCTTCTACACATGTATTTGCTGAACGGTGAATGCGCACAGTAATGCACTTTTCTCCCAGCAAATACACTGTTTCTAAGGAAATGGGAACACACTGAGGAGACACTTGTGGGAGCTACTGTGGTAAAACTGAGCTTCCCTACGCACAGGGAAGCAAGAGAAATGCTGATTTCATCAAGCCCAGTTACATACTCAGAATCTGTACTACTGTGCAAATAGGCATGCCTCTATAGGCAAAAAACTCATTTCTGACAAAGTTGCCCAAATGCACCTCAGAAGTGTGCAACTTGTTCCCTGAGTTAGAAAACGTCGAGAAACGTTCGTTTCTGCTAGCGCTGTGCTTCTACACATGTATTTGCTGAACGGTGAAAGCGCACAGTAATGCACTTTTCTCCCAGCAAATACACTGTTTCTAAGGAAATGGGAACACACTGAGGAGACACTTGTGGGAGCTACTGTGACTAAAACTGATCTTCCCTACGCACAGGGAAGCAAGAGAAATGCTGATTTCATCAAGCCCAGTTACATACTCAGAATCTGTACTACTGCGCAAATAGGCATGTCTCTGTAGGCAAAAAACTCATTTCTGACAAACTTGCCCAAATGCATCTCAGAAGTGTGCAACTTGTTCCCTGAGTTAGAAAACGTCGAGAAACGGTCGTTTCTGCTAGCGCTGTGCTTCTACACATGTATTTGCTGAACGGTGAAAGCGCACAGTAATGCACTTTTCTCCCAGCAAATACACTGTTTATAAGTAAATGGGAACACACTGAGGAGACACTTGTGGGAGCTACTGTGACTAAAACTGAGCTTCCCTACGCACAGGGAAGGAAGAGAAATGCTGATTTCATCAAGCCCAGTTACATACTCAGAATCTGTACTACTGCGCAAATAGGCATGTCTCTTTAGGCAAAAAACTCATTTCTGACAAAGTTGCTCAAATGCATCTCAGAAGTGTGCAACTTGTTCCCTGAGTTAGAAAACGTCGAGAAACGGTCGTTTCTGCTAGCGATGTGCTTCTACACATGTATTTGCTGAACGGTGAAAGCGCACAGTAATGCACTTTTCTCCCAGCAAATACACTGTTTCGAAGGAAATGGGAACACACTGAGGAGACACTTGTGGGAGCTACTGTGACTAAAACTGAGCTTCCCTACGCACAGGGAAGCAAGAGAAAAGCTGATTTCATCAAGCCCAGTTACAGACTCAGAATCTGTACTACTGCGCAAATAGGCATGTCTCTTTAGGCAAAAAACTCATTTCTGACAAAGTTGCCCAAATGCATCTCAGAAGTGTGCAACTTGTTCCCTGAGTTAGAAAACGTCGAGAAACGGTCGTTTCTGCTAGCGCTGTGCTTCTACACATGTATTTGCTGAACGGTGAAAGCGCACAGTAATGCACTTTTCTCGCAGCAAATACACTGTTTCTAAGGAAATGGGAACACACTGAGGAGACACTTGTGGGAGCTACTGTGACTAAAACTGAGCTTCCCTACGCACAGGGAAGCAAGAGAAATGCTGATTTCATCAAGCCCAGTTACATACTCAGAATCTGTACTACTGCGCAAATAGGCATGTCTCTGTAGGCAAAAAACTCATTTCTTGACAAAGTTGCCCAAATGCACCTCAGAAGTGTGCAACTTGTTCCCTGAGTTAGAAAACGTCGAGAAACGGTCGTTTCTGCTAGCGCTGTGCTTCTACACATGTATTTGCTGAAGGGTGAAAGCGCACAGTAATGCACTTTTCTCTCAGCAAATACACTGTTTCTAAGGAAATGGGAACATACTGAGGAGACACTTGTGGGAGCTACTGTGACTAAAACTGAGCTTCCCTACGCACAGGGAAGCAAGAGAAATGCTGATTTCATCAAGCCCAGTTACATACTCAGAATCTGTACTACTGCGCAAATAGGCATGTCTCTTTAGGCAAAAAACTCATTTCTGACAAACTTGCCCAAATGCATCTCAGAAGTGTGCAACTTGTTCCCTGAGTTAGAAAACGTCGAGAAACGGTCGTTTCTGCTAGCGCTGTGCTTCTACACATGTATTTGCTGAACGGTGAAAGCGCACAGTAATGCACTTTTCTCCCAGCAAATACACTGTTTATAAGTAAATGGGAACACACTGAGGAGACACTTGTGGGAGCTACTGTGACTAAAACTGAGCTTCCCTACGCACAGGGAAGCAAGAGAAATGCTGATTTCATCAAGCCCAGTTACATACTCAGAATCTGTACTACTGCGCAAATAGGCATGTCTCTTTAGGCAAAAAACTCATTTCTGACAAAGTTGCTCAAATGCATCTCAGAAGTGTGCAACTTGTTCCCTGAGTTAGAAAACGTCGAGAAACGTTCGTTTCTGCTAGCGCTGTGCTTCTACACATGTATTTGCTGAACGGTGAAAGCGCACAGTAATGCACTTTTCTCCCAGCAAATACACTGTTTCGAAGGAAATGGGAACACACTGAGGAGACACTTGTGGGAGCTACTGTGACTAAAACTGAGCTTCCCTACGCACAGGGAAGCAAGAGAAAAGCTGATTTCATCAAGCCCAGTTACAGACTCAGAATCTGTACTACTGCGCAAATAGGCATGTCTCTTTAGGCAAAAAACTCATTTCTGACAAAGTTGCCCAAATGCATCTCAGAAGTGTGCAACTTGTTCCCTGAGTTAGAAAACGTCGAGAAACGGTCGTTTCTGCTAGCGCTGTGCTTCTACACATGTATTTGCTGAACGGTGAAAGCGCACAGTAATGCACTTTTCTCGCAGCAAATACACTGTTTCTAAGGAAATGGGAACACACTGAGGAGACACTTGTGGGAGCTACTGTGACTAAAACTGAGCTTCCCTACGCACAGGGATGCAAGAGAAATGCTGATTTCATCAAGCCCAGTTACATACTCAGAATCTGTACTACTGCGCAAATAGGCATGTCTCTGTAGGCAAAAAACTCATTTCTTGACAAAGTTGCCCAAATGCACCTCAGAAGTGTGCAACTTGTTCCCTGAGTTAGAAAACGTCGAGACACGGTCGTTTCTGCTAGCGCTGTGCTTCTACACATGTATTAGCTGAACGGTGAAAGCGCAGAGTAATGCACTTTTCTCGCAGCAAATACACTGTTTCTAAGGAAATGGGAACACACTGAGGAGACACTTGTGGGAGCTACTGTGACTAAAACTGAGCTTCCCTACGCACAGGGAAGCAAGAGAAATGCTGATTTCATCAAGCCCAGTTACATACTCAGAATCTGTACTACTGTGCAAATAGGCATGTCTCTGTAGGCAAAAAACTCATTTCTGACAAAGTTGCCCAAATGCATCTCAGAAGTGTGCAACTTGTTCCCTGAGTTAGAAAACGTCAAGAAACGTTCGTTTCTGCTAGCGCTGTGCTTCTACACATGTATTTGCTGAACGGTGAAAGCGCACAATAATGCACTTTTCTCCCAGCAAATACACTGTTTCTAAGGAAATGGGAACACATTGAGGAGACACTAGTGGTAGCTACTGTGACTAAAACTGAGCTTCCCTACGCACAGGGAAGCAAGAGAAATGCTGATTTCATCAAGCCCAGTTACATACTCAGAATCTGTACTACTGCGCAAATAGGCATGTCTCTGTAGGCAAAGAACTCATTTCTGACAAAGTTGCCCAAATGCATCTCAGAAGTGTGCAACTTCTTCCCTGAGTTAGAAAACGTCGAGAAACGGTCGTTTCTGCTAGCGCTGTGCTTCTACACATGTATTTGCTGAACGGTGAAAGAGCACAGTAATGCACTTTTCTCCCAGCAAATACACTGTTTCTAAGGAAATGGGAACACACTGAGGAGACACTTGTGGGAGCTACTGTGACTAAAACTGAGCTTATCTACGCACAGGGAAGCTAGAGAAATGCTGATTTCATCAAGCCCAGTTACATACTCAGAATCTGTTCTACTGCGCAAATAGGCATGTCTCTGTAGGCAAAAAACTCATTTCTGACAAAGTTGCTCAAATGCACCTCAGAAGTGTGCAACTTGTTCCCTGAGTTAGAAAACGTCGAGAAACGGTCGTTTCTGCTAGCGCTGTGCTTCTACACATGTATTTGCTGAACGGTGAAAGCCCACAGTAACGCACTTTTCTCCCAGCAAATACACTGTTTCTAAGTAAATGGGAACACACTGAGGAGACACTTGTGGGAGCTACTGTGACTAAAACTGAGCTTCCCTACGCACAGGGAAGCAAGAGAAATGCTGATTTCATCAAGCCCAGTTACATACTCAGAATCTGTACTACTGCGCAAATAGGCATGTCTCTGTAGGCAAAAAACTCATTTCTGACAAAGTTGCTCAAATGCACCTCAGAAGTGTGCAACTTGTTCCCTGAGATAGAAAACGTCGAGAAACGGTCATTTCTACTAGCACTGTGCTTCTACACATGTATTTTTTGAACGATGAAAGCGCACAGTAACGCACTTTTCTCCCAGCAAATACACTGTTTCTAAGGAAATGGGAACACACTGAGGAGACACTTGTGGGAGCTACTGTGACTAAAACTGAGCTTCCCTACGCACAGGGAAGCAAGAGAAATGCTGATTTCATCAAGCCCAGTTACATACTCAGAATCTGTACTACTGCGCAAATAGGCATGTCTCTGTAGGCAAAAAACTCATTTCTGACAAAGTTGCCCAAATGCATCTCAGAAGTGTGCAACTTGTTCCCTGAGTTAGAAAACGTCGAGAAACGGTCGTTTCTGCTAGCGCTGTGCTTCTACACATGTATTTGCAGAACGGTGAATGCGCACAGTAATGCACTTTTCTCCCAGCAAAAACACTGTTTGTAAGGAAATGGGAACACACTGATTAGACACTTGTGTGAGCTACTGTGACTAAAACTGAGCTTCCCTACGAACAGGGAAGCAAGAGAAATGCTGATTTCATCAAGCCCAGTTACATACTCAGAATCTGTACTACTGCGCAAATAGGCATGTCTCTGTAGGCAAAAAACTCATTTCTGACAATGTTGCCCAAATGCATTTCAGAAGTGTGCAACTTGTTCCCTGAGATAGAAAACGTCGAGAAACGGTCATTTCTACTAGCACTGTGCTTCTACACATGTATTTGCTGAACGATGAAAGCGCACAGTAATGCACTTTTCTCCCAGCAAATACACTGTTTCTAAGGAAATGGGAACACACTGAGGAGACACTTGTGGGAGCTACTGTGACTAAAACTGAGCTTCCCTACGCACAGGGAAGCAAGAGAAATGCTGATTTCATCAAGCCCAGTTACATACTCAGAATCTGTACTACTGCGCAAATAGGCATGTCTCTGTAGGCAAAAAACTCATTTCTGACAAAGTTGCCCAAATGCATCTCAGAAGTGTGCAACTTGTTCCCTGAGTTAGAAAACATCGAGAAACGGTCGTTTCTGCTAGCGCTGTGCTTCTACACATGTATTTGCTGAACGGTGAAAGCACACAGTAATGCAATTTTCTCCCAGCAAATACACTGTTTCTAAGGAAATGGGAACACACTGAGGAGACACTTGTGGGAGCTACTGTGACTAAAACTGAGCTTATCTACGCACAGGGAAGCTAGAGAAATGCTGATTTCATCAAGCCCAGTTACATACTCAGAATCTGTTCTACTGCGCAAATAGGCATGTCTCTGTAGGCAAAAAACTCATTTCTGACAAAGTTGCCCAAATGCATCTCAGAAGTGTGCAACTTGTTCCCTGAGTTAGAAAACGTCGAGAAACGGTCGTTTCTGCTAGCGCTGTTCTTCTACACATGTATTTGCTGAACGGTGAAAGCGCACAGTAATGCACTTTTCTCCCAGCAAAAACACTGTTTGTAAGGAAATGGGAACACACTGATTAGACACTTGTGGGAGCTACTGTGATTGAACCTGAGCTTCCCTACGAACAGGGAAGCAAGAGAAATGCTGATTTCATCAAGCCCAGTTACATACTCAGAATCTGTACTACTGCGCAAATAGGCATGTCTCTTTAGGCAAAAAACTCATTTCTGACAATGTTGCCCAAATGCATTTCAGAAGTGTGCAACTTGTTCCCTGAGATAGAAAACGTCGAGAAACGGTCATTTCTACTAGCACTGTGCTTCTACACATGTATTTGCTGAACGATGAAAGCGCACAGTAATGCACTTTTCTCCCAGCAAATACACTGTTTCTAAGGAAATGGGAACACACTGAGGAGACACTTGTGGGAGCTACTGTGACTAAAACTGAGCTTCCCTACGCACAGGGAAGCAAGAGAAATGCTGATTTCATCAAGCCCAGTTACATACTCAGAATCTGTACTACTGCGCAAATAGGCATGTCTCTGTAGGCAAAAAACTCATTTCTGACAAAGTTGCCCAAATGCATCTCAGAAGTGTGCAACTTGTTCCCTGAGTTAGAAAACGTCGAGAAACGGTCTTTTCTGCTAGCGCTGTGCTTCTACACATGTATTTGCTGAACGGTGAAAGCACACAGTAATGCACTTTTCTCCCAGCAAATAAACTGTTTCTAAGGAAATGGGAACACACTGAGGAGACACTTGTGGGAGCTACTGTGACTAAAACTGAGCTTCCCTACGCACAGGGAAGCAAGAGAAATGCTGATTTCATGAAGCCCAGTTACATACTCAGAATCTGTACTACTGCGCAAATAGGCATGTCTCTTTAGGCAAAAAACTCATTTCTGACAAAGTTGCCGAAATGCATCTCAGAAGTGTGCAACTTGTTCTCTGAGTTAGAAAACGTCGAGAAACGGTCTTTTCTGCTAGCGCTGTGCTTCTACACATGGATTTGCTGAACGGAGAAAGCGCACAGTAATGCACTTTTCTCGCAGCAAATACACTGTTTCTAAGGAAATGGGAACACACTGAGGAGACACTTGTGGGAGCTACTGTGACTAAAACTGAGCTTATCTACGCACAGGGAAGCTAGAGAAATGCTGATTTCATCAAGCCCAGTTACATACTCAGAATCTGTTCTACTGCGCAAATAGGCATGTCTCTGTAGGCAAAAAAATCATTTCTGACAAAGTTGCCCAAATGCACCTCAGAAGTGTGCAACTTGTTCCCTGAGTTAGAAAATGTCGAGAAACGGTCGTTTCTGCTAGCGCTGTGCTTCTACACATGTATTTGCTGAACGGTGAAAGCGCACAGTAATGCACTTTTCTCCCAGCAAATACACTGTTTCTAAGGAAATGGGAACACACTGATTAGACACTTGTGGGAGCTACTGTGACTAAAACTGAGCTTCCCTACGCACAGGGAAGCAAGAGAAATGCTGATTTCATCAAGCCCAGTTACATACTCAAAATCTGTACTACTGTGCAAATAGGCATGTCTCTGTAGGCAAAAAACTCATTTCTGACAAAGTTGCCCAAATGCATCTCAGAAGTGTGCAACTTGTTCCCTGAGTTAGAAAACGTCGAGAAACTGTCGTATCTGCTAGCGCTGTGCTTCTACACATGTATTTGCTGAACGGTGAAAGCGCACAATAATGCACTTTTCTCCCAGCAAATACACTGTTTCTAAGGAAATGGGAACACATTGAGGAGACACTAGTGGTAGCTACTGTGCCTAAAACTGAGCTTCCCTACGCACAGGGAAGCAAGAGAAATGCTGATTTCATCAAGCCCAGTTACATACTCAGAATCTGTACTACTGCGCAAATAGGCATGTCTCTTTAGGCAAAAAACTCATTTCTGACTAAGTTGCCGAAATTCATCTCATAAGTGTGCAACTTGTTCTCTGAGTTAGAAAACGTCGAGAAACGGTCTTTTCTGCTAGCGCTGTGCTTCTACACATGTATTTGCTGAACGGTGAAAGCGCACAGTAATGCACTTTTCTCGCAGCAAATACACTGTTTCTAAGGAAATCGGAACACACTGAGGAGACACTTGTGGGAGCTACTGTGACTAAAACTGAGCTTATCTACGCACAGGGAAGCTAGAGAAATGCTGATTTCATCAAGCCCAGTTACATACTCAGAATCTGTTCTACTGCGCAAATAGGCATGTCTCTGTAGGCAAAAAACTCATTTCTGACAAAGTTGCCCAAATGCACCTCAGAAGTGTGCAACTTGTTCCCTGAGTTAGAAAATGTCGAGAAACGGTCGTTTCTGCTAGCGCTGTGCTTCTACACATGTATTTGCTGAACGGTGAAAGCGCACAGTAATGCACTTTTCTCCCAGCAAATACACTGTTTCTAAGGAAACGGGAACACACTGATTAGACACTTGTGGGAGCTACTGTGACTAAAACTGAGCTTCCCTACGCACAGGGAAGCAAGAGAAATGCTGATTTCATCAAGCCCAGTTACATACTCAGAATCTGTACTACTGCGCAAATAGGCATGTCTCTTTAGGCAAAAAACTCATTTCTGACAAAGTTGCCGAAATGCATCTCAGAAGTGTGCAACTTGTTCCCTGAGTTAGAAAACGTCGAGAAATGTTGGTTTCTGCTAGCGCTGTGCTTCTACACATGTATTTGCTGAACGGTGAAAGCGCACAGTAATGCACTTTTCTCCCAGCAAATACACTGTTTCTAAGGAAATGGGAACACACTGAGGAGACACTTGTGGGAGCTACTGTGACTAAAACTGAGTTTCCCTACGCACAGGGAAGCAAGAGAAATGCTGATTTCATCAAGCCCAGTTACATACTCAGAATCTGTACTACTGCGCAAATAGGCATGTCTCTGTAGGCAAAAAACTCATTTCTGACAAAGTTGCCCAAATGCATCTCAGAAGTGTGCAACTTGTTCCCTGAGTTAGAAAACATAGAGAAACGGTCGTTTCTGCTAGCGCTGTGCTTCTACACATGTATTTGCAGAACGGTGAATGCGCACAGTAATGCACTTTTCTCCCAGCAAAAACACTGTTTGTAAGGAAATGGGAACACACTGAGGAGACACTTGTGGGAGCTACTGTGACTAAAACTGAGCTTCCCTACGCACAGGGAAGCAAGAGAAATGCTGATTTCATCAAGCCCAGTTACATACTCAGAATCTGTACTACTGCGCAAATAGGCATGTCTCTGTAGGCAAAAAACTCATTTCTGACAAAGTTGCCCAAATGCATCTCAGAAGTGTGCAACTTGTTCCCTGAGTTAGAAAACGTCGAGAAACGTTCGTTTCTGCTAGCGCTGTGCTTCTACACATGTATTTGCAGAACGGTGAAAGCGCACAGTAATGCACTTTTCTCCCAGCAAATACACTGTTTCTAAGGAAATGGGAACACACTGAGGAGACACTAGTGGGAGCTACTGTGACTAAAACTGAACTTCCCTACGCACAGGGAAGCAAGAGAAATGCTGATTACATCAAGCCCAGTTACATACTCAGAATCTGTACTACTGCGCAAATAGGCATGTCTCTTTAGGCAAAAAACTCATTTCTGACTAAGTTGCCCAAATGCATCTCAGAAGTGTGCAACTTGTTCCCTGAGTTAGAAAATGTCGAGAAACGTTCGTTTCTGCTAGCGCTGTGCTTCTACACATGTTGCTGAACGGTGAAAGCGCACAGTAATGCGCTTTTCTCCCAGCAAATACACTGTTTCTAAGGAAATGGGAACACACTGAGGAGACACTTGTGGGAGCTACTGTGACTAAAACTGAGCTTCCCTACGCACAGGGAAGCAAGAGAAATGCTGATTTCATCAAGCCCAGTTACATACTCAGAATCTGTACTACTGCGCAAATAGGCATGTCTCTGTAGGTAAAAAACTCATTTCTGACAAAGTTGCCCAAATGCATCTCAGAAGTGTGCAACTTGTTCCCTGAGTTGGAAAACGTCGAGAAACGGTCGTTTCTGCTAGCGCTGTGCTTCTACACATGTATTTGCTGAACAGTGAATGCACACAGTAATGCACTTTTCTCCCAGCTAATACACTGTTTCTAAGGAAATGGGAACACACTGAGGAGACACTAGTGGGAGCTATTGTGACTAAAACTGAGCTTCCCTACGCACAGGGAAGCAAGAGAAATGCTGATTTCATCAAGCCCAGTTACATACTCAGAATCTGTACTACTGCGCAAATAGGAATGTCTCGGTAGGCAAAAAACTCATTTCTGACAAAGTTGCCCAAATGCATCTCAGAAGTGTGCAACTTGTTCCCTGAGTTAGAAAACGTCGAGAAACGTTCGTTTCTGCTAGCGCTGTGCTTCTACACATGTATTTGCTGAACGGTGAAAGCGCACAGTAATGCACTTTTCTCCCAGCAAATACACTGTGTCTAAGGAAATGGGAACACACTGAGGAGACACTTGTGGGAGCTACTGTGACTAAAACTGAGCTTCCCTACGCACAGGGAAGCAAGAGAAATGCTGATTTCATCAAGCCCAGTTACATACTCAGAATCTGTACTACTGCGCAAATAGGCATGTCTCTGTAGGTTAAAAACTCATTTCTGACAAAGTTGCCCAAATGCATCTCAGAAGTGTGCAACTTGTTCCCTGAGTTGGAAAACGTCGAGAAACGGTCGTTTCTGCTAGCGCTGTGCTTCTACACATGTATTTGCTGAACGGTGAAAGCGCACAGTAATGCACTTTTCTCCCAGCAAATACAGTTTCTAAGGAAATGGGAACACACTGAGGAGACACTTGTGGGAGCTACTGTGACTAAAACTGAGCTTCCCTACACACAGGGAAGCAAGAGAAATGCTGATTTCATCAAGCCCAGTTACATACTCAGAATCTGTACTACTGCGCAAATAGGCATGTCTCGGTAGGCAAAAAACTCATTTCTGACAAAGTTGCCCAAATGCATCTCAGAAGTGTGCAACTTGTTCCCTGAGTTAGAAAACATCTAGAAACGTTCGTTTCTGCTAGCGCTGTGCTTCTAAACATGTTGCTGAACGGTGAAAGCGCACAGTAATGCACTTTTCTCCCAGCAAATACACTGTTTCTAAGGAAATGGGAACACACTGAGGAGACACTAGTGGGAGCTACTGTGACTAAAACTGAACTTCCCTACGCACAGAGAAGCAAGAGAAATGCTGATTACATCAAGCCCAGTTACATACTCAGAATCTGTACTACTGCGCAAATAGGCATGTCTCTTTAGGAAAAAACTCATTTCTGACAAAGTTGCCCAAATGCATCTCAGAAGTGTGCAACTTGTTCCCTGAGTTAGAAAATGTCGAGAAACGTTCGTTTCTGCTAGCGCTGTGCTTCTACACATGTTGCTGAACGGTGAAAGCGCACAGTAATGCGCTTTTCTCCCAGCAAATACACTGTTTCTAAGGAAATGGGAACACACTGAGGAGACACTAGTGGGAGCTATTGTGACTAAAACTGAGCTTCCCTACGCACAGGGAAGCAAGAGAAATGCTGATTTCATCAAGCCCAGTTACATACTCAGAATCTGTACTACTGCGCGAATAGGAATGTCTCGGTAGGCAAAAAACTCATTTCTGACAAAGTTGCCCAAATGCATCTCAGAAGTGTGCAACTTGTTCCCTGAGTTAGAAAACGTCGAGAAACGTTCGTTTCTGCTAGCGCTGTGCTTCTACACATGTATTTGCTGAACGGTGAAAGCGCACAGTAATGCACTTTTCTCCCAGCAAATACACTGTGTCTAAGGAAATGGGAACACACTGAGGAGACACTTGTGGGAGCTACTGTGACTAAAACTGAGCTTCCCTACGCACAGGGAAGCAAGAGAAATGCTGATTTCATCAAGCCCAGTTACATACTCAGAATCTGTACTACTGCGCAAATAGGCATGTCTCTGTAGGTAAAAAACTCATTTCTGACAAAGTTGCCCAAATGCATCTCAGAAGTGTGCAACTTGTTCCCTGAGTTGGAAAACGTCGAGAAACGGTCGTTTCTGCTAGCGCTGTGCTTCTACACATGTATTTGCTGAACAGTGAATGCACACAGTAATGCACTTTTCTCCCAGCAAATACACTGTTTCTAAGGAAATGGGAACACACTGAGGAGACACTTGTGGGAGCTACTGTGACTAAAACTGAGCTTCCCTACGCACAGGGAAGCAAGAGAAATGCTGATTTCATCAAGCCCAGTGACATACTCAGAATCTGTACTACTGCGCAAATAGGCATGTCTCTTTAGGCAAAAAACTCATTTCTGACAAAGGTGCCCAAATGCATCTCAGAAGTGTGCAACTTGTTCCCTGAGTTAGAAAATGTCGAGAAACGTTCGTTTCTGCTAGCGCTGTGCTTCTACACATGTTGCTGAACGGTGAAAGCGCACAGTAATGCACTTTTCTCCCAGCAAATACACTGTTTCTAAGGAAATGGGAACACACTGAGGAGACACTAGTGGGAGCTACTGTGACTAAAACTGAACTTCCCTACGCACAGAGAAGCAAGAGAAATGCTGATTTCATCAAGCCCAGTGACATACTCAGAATCTGTACTACTGCGCAAATAGGCATGTCTCTTTAGGCAAAAAACTCATTTCTGACAAAGGTGCCCAAATGCATCTCAGAAGTGTGCAACTTGTTCCCTGAGTTAGAAAATGTCGAGAAACGTTCGTTTCTGCTAGCGCTGTGCTTCTACACATGTTGCTGAACGGTGAAAGCGCACAGTAATGCACTTTTCTCCCAGCAAATACACTGTTTCTAAGGAAATGGGAACACACTGAGGAGACACTAGTGGGAGCTATTGTGACTAAAACTGAGCTTCCCTACGCACAGGGAAGCAAGAGAAATGCTGATTTCATCAAGCCCAGTTACATACTCAGAATCTGTACTACTGCGCAAATAGGAATGTCTCGGTAGGCAAAAAACTCATTTCTGACAAAGTTGCCCAAATGCATCTCAGAAGTGTGCAACTTGTTCCCTGAGTTAGAAAACGTCGAGAAACGTTCGTTTCTGCTAGCGCTGTGCTTCTACACATGTATTTGCTGAACGGTGAAAGCGCACAGTAATGCACTTTTCTCCCAGCAAATACACTGTGTCTAAGGAAATGGGAACACACTGAGGAGACACTTGTGGGAGCTACTGTGACTAAAACTGAGCTTCCCTACGCACAGGGAAGCAAGAGAAATGCTGATTTCATCAAGCCCAGTTACATACTCAGAATCTGTACTACTGTGCAAATAGGCATGTCTCTGTAGGTTAAAAACTCATTTCTGACAAAGTTGCCCAAATGCATCTCAGAAGTGTGCAACTTGTTCCCTGAGTTGGAAAACGTCGAGAAACGGTCGTTTCTGCTAGCGCTGTGCTTCTACACATGTATTTGCTGAACAATGAATGCACACAGTAATGCACTTTTCTCCCAGCAAATACACTGTTTCTAAGGAAATGGGAACACACTGAGGAGACACTTGTGGGAGCTACTGTGACTAAAACTGAGCTTCCCTACGCACAGGGAAGCAAGAGAAATGCTGATTTCATCAAGCCCAGTTACATACTCAGAATCTGTACTACTGCGCAAATAGGCTTGTCTCTTTAGGCAAAAAACTCATTTCTGACAAAGTTGCCCAAATGCATCTCAGAAGTGTACAACTTGTTCCGTGAGTTAGAAAACGTCGAGAAACGGTCGTTTCTGCTAGCGCTGTGCTTCTACACATGTATTTGCTGAACAGTGAAAGCGCACAGTAATGCACTTTTCTCCCAGCAAATACACTGTTTCTAAGGAAATGGGAACACACTGAGGAGACACTTGTGGGAGCTACTGTGACTAAAACTGAGCTTCCCTACGCACAGGGAAGCAAGAGAAATGCTGATTTCATCAAGCCCAGTTACATACTAAGAATCTGTACTACTGCGAAAATAGGCTTGTCTCTGTAGGCAAAAAACTCATTTCTGACAAAGTTGCCCAAATGCATCTCAGAAGTGTGCAACTTGTTCCCTGAGTTAGAAAACGTCGAGAAACGGTCGTTTCTGCTAGCGCTGTGCTTCTACACATGTATTTGCTGAACGGTGAAAGCGCACAGTAATGCACTTTTCTCCCAGCAAATACACTGTTTCTAAGGAACTGGGAACACACTGAGGAGACACTTGTGGGAGCTACTGTGACTAAAACTGAGCTTCCCTACGCACAGGGAAGCAAGAGAAATGCTGATTTCATCAAGCCCAGTTACATACTCAGAATCTGTACTACTGCGCAAATAGGCATGTCTCTTTAGGCAAAAAACTCATTTCTGACAAAGTTGCCCAAATGCATCTCAGAAGTGTGCAACTTGTTCCCTGAGTTAGAAAACATAGAGAAACGGTCGTTTCTGCTAGCGCTGTGCTTCTACACATGTATTTGCTGAACAGTAAAAGCGCCCAGTAATGCACTTTTCTCCCAGCAAATACACTGTTTCTAAGGAAATGGGAACACACTGAGGAGACACTTGTGGGAGCTACTGTGACTAAAACTGAGCTTCCCTCCGCACAGGGAAGCAAGAGAAATGCTGATTTCATCAAGCCCAGTTACATACTAAGAATCTGTACTACTGCGCAAATAGGCATGTCTCTTTAGGCAAAAAAATCATTTCTGACAAAGTTGCCCAAATGCATCTCAGAAGTGTGCAACTTGTTCCCTGAGTTAGAAAACGTCGAGAAACGGTCGTTTCTGCTAGCGCTGTGCTTCTACACATATATTTGCTGAACGGTGAAAGCGCACAGTAATTCACTTTTCTCCCAGCAAATACACTGTTTCTAAGGAAATGGGAACACACTGAGGAGACACTTGTGGGAGCTACTGTGACTAAAACTGAGCTTCTCTACGCAAAGGGAAGCAAGAGAAATGCTGATTTCATCAAGCCCAGTTACATACTCAGAATCTGTACTACTGCGCAAATAGGCATGTCTCTTTAGGCAAAATACTCATTTCTGACAATGTTGCCCAAATGCATCTCAGAAGTGTGCAACTTGTTCCCTGAGTTAGAAAACGTCGAGAAACGTTCGTTTCTGATAGCGCTGTGCTTCTACACATGTTGCTGAACGGTGAAAGCGCACAGTAATGCACTTTTCTCCCAGCAAATACACTGTTTCTAAGGAAATGGGAACACACTGAGGAGACACTAGTGGGAGCTACTGTGACTAAAACTGAGCTTCCCTATGCACAGGGAAGCAAGAGAAATGCTGAATTCATCAAGCCCAGTTACATACTCAGAATATGTACTACTGCGCAAATAGGCATGTCTCTTTAGGCAAAAAACTCATTTCCGACACAAATGCCCAAATGCATCTCAGAAGTGTGCAACTTGTTCCCTGAGTTAGAAAACGTCGAGAAACGGTCGTTTCTGCTAGCGCTGTGCTTCTACACATGTATTTGCTGAACGGTGAAAGCGCACAGTAATGCACTTTTCTCCCAGCAAATACACTGTGTCTAAGGAAATGGGAACACACTGAGGAGACACTTATGGGAGCTACTGTGACTAAAACTGAGCTTCCCTACACACAGGGAAGCAAGAGAAATGCTGATTTCATCAAGCCCCGTTACATACTCAGACTCTGTACTACTGCGCAAATAGGCATGTCTCTTTAGGCAAAAAACTCATTTCTGACAAAGTTGCCCAAATGCATCTAAGAAGTGTGCAACTTGTTCCCTGAGTTAGAAAACGTCGAGAAACGTTCGTTTCTGATAGCGCTGTGCTTCTACACATGTTGCTGAACGGTGAAAGCCCACAGTAATGCACTTTTCTCCCAGCAAATACACTGTGTCTAAGGAAATGGGAACACACTGAGGAGACACTTGTTTGAGCTCCTCTGACTAAAACTGAGCTTCCCTACGCACAGGGTAGCAAGAGAAATGCTGATTTCATCAAGCCCAGTTACATACTCAGAATCTGTACTACTGCGCAAATAGGCATGTCTCTGTAGGCAAAAAACTCATTTCTGACACAGTTGCCCAAATGCATCTCAGAAGTGTGCAACTTGTTCCCTGAGTTAGAAAACGTCGAGAAACGTTCGTTTCTGCTATCGCTGTGCTTCTACACATGTATTTGCTGAATGGTGAAAGCGCACAGTAATGCACTTTTCTCCCAGCAAATACACTGTTTCTAAGGAAATGGGAACACACTGAGGAGACACTTGTGAGAGCTACTGTGACTAAAACTGAGCTTCCCTACGCACAGGGAAGCACTAGAAATGCTTATTTCATCCAGCCCAGTTACATACTCAGAATCTGTACTACTGCGCAAATAGGCATGTCTCTTTAGGCAAAAAACTCATTTCTGACAAAGTTGCCCAAATGCATCTCAGAAGTGTGCAACTTGTTCCCTGAGTTAGAAATCGTCGAGAAACAGTCGTTTCTGCTAGCGCTGTGCTTCTACACATGTATTTGCTGAACGGTGAATGCGCACAGTAATGCACTTTTCTCCCAGCAAATACACTGTGTCTAAGGAAAAGGGAACACACTGAGGAGACACTTGTGGGAGCTACTGTGACTAAAACTGAGCTTCCCTACGCACAGGGAAACAAGAGAAATGCTGATTTCATCAAGCCCAGTTACATACTCAGAATCTGTACTACTGCGCAAATAGGCATGAATCTGTAGGCTAAAAACTCATTTCTGACAAAGTTGCCCAAATGCATCTCAGAAGTGTGCAACTTGTTCCCTGAGTTAGAAAACGTCGAGAAACGGTCGTTTCTGCTAGCGCTGTGCTTCTACACATGTATTTGCTGAACGGTGAAAGCGCACAGTAATGCACTTTTCTCCCAGCAAATACACTGTGTCTAAGGAAATGGGAACACACTGAGGAGACACTTGTGGGAGCTACTGTGACTAAAACTGAGCTTCCCTACGCACAGGGAAGCAAGAGAAATGCTGATTTCATCAAGCCCAGTTACATACTCAGAATCTGTACTACTGCGCAAATAGGCATGTCTCTTTAGGCAGAAAACTCATTTCTGACTAAGTTGCCCAAATGCATCTCAGAAGTGTGCAACTTGTTCCCTGAGTTAGAAAACGTCGAGAAACGGTCGTTTCTGCTAGCGCTGTGCTTCTACACATGTATTGGCTGAACGGTGAAAGCGCACAGTAATGCACTTTTCTCCCAGCAAATACACTGTGTCTAAGGAAATGGGAACACACTGAGGAGACACTTGTGGGAGCTACTGTGACTAAAACTGAGCTTCTCTACGCACAGGGAAGCAAGAGAAATGCTGATTTCATCCAGCCCAGTTACATACTCAGAATCTGTACTACTGCGCAAATAGGCATGTCTCTGTAGGCAAAAAACTCATTTCTGACAAAGTTGCCCAAATGCATCTCAGAAGTGTGCAACTTGTTCCCTGAGTTAGAAAACGTCGAGAAACGGTCGTTTCTGCTAGCGCTGTGCTTCCACACATGTATTTGCTGAACGGAGAAAGCGCACAGTAATGCACTTTTCTCCCAGCAAATACACTGTTTCTAAGGAAATGGGAACACACTGAGGAGACACTTGTGGGAGCTACTGTGACTAAAAATGAGCTTCCCTACGCACAGGGAAGCAAGAGAAATGCTGATTTCATCAAGCCCAGTTACATACTCAGAATCTGTACTACTGCGCAAATAGGCATGTCTCTTTAGGCAAAAAACTCATTTCTGACAAAGTTGCCCAAATGCATCTCAGAAGTGTGCAACTTGTTCCCTGAGTTAGAAAACGTCGAGAAACGGTTGTTTCTGCTAGCGCTGTGCTTCTACACATGTATTTGCTGAACGGTGAAAGCGCACAGTAATGCACTTTTCTCCCAGCAAATACACTGTTTCTAAGGAACTGGGAACACACTGAGGAGACACTTGTGGGAGCTACTGTGACTAAAACTGAGCTTCCCTACGCACTGGGAAGCAAGAGAAATGCTGATTTCATCCAGCCCAGTTACATACTCAGAATCTGTACTACTGCGCAAATAGGCATGTCTCTGTAGGCAAAAAACTCATTTCTGACAAAGTTGCCCAAATGCATCTCAGAAGTGTGCAACTTGTTCCCTGAGTTAGAAAACGTCGAGAAACGGTCGTTTCTGCTAGCGCTGTGCTTCCACACATGTATTTGCTGAACGGAGAAAGCGCACAGTAATGCACTTTTCTGCCAGCAAATACACTGTGTCTAAGGAAATGGGAACACACTGAGGAGACACTTGTGGGAGCTACTGTGACTAAAACTGAGCTTCCCTACGCACAGGGAAGCAAGAGAAATGCTGATTTCATCAAGCCCAGTTACATACTCAGAATCTGTACTACTGCGCAAATAGGCATGTCTCTTTAGGCAAAAAACTCATTTCTGACAAAGTTGCCCAAATGCATCTCAGAAGTGTGCAACTTGTTCCCTGAGTTAGAAAACGTCGAGAAACGGTCGTTTCTGCTATCGCTGTGCTTCTACACATGTATTTGCTGAACGGTGAAAGCGCACAGTAATGCACTTTTCTCCCAGCAAATACACTGTTTCTAAGGAAATGGGAACACACTGAGGAGACACTTGTGGGAGCTACTGTGACTAAAACTGAGCTTCCCTACTCACAGGGAAGCAAGAGAAATGCTGATTTCATCAAGCCCAGTTACATGCTCAGACTCTGTACTACTGCGCAAATAGGCATGTCTCTTTAGGCAAAAAACTCATTTCTGACAAAGTTGCCCAAATGCATCTCAGAAGTGTGCAACTTGTTCCCTGAGTTAGAAAACGTCGAAAAACGTTCGTTTCTGCTAGCGGTGTGCTTCTACACATGTATTTGCTGAACGGTGAAAGCGCACAGTAATGCACTTTTCTCCCAGCAAATACACTGTTTCTAAGGAAATGGGAACACACTGAGGAGACACTTGTGGGAGCTACTGTGACTAAAACTGAGCTTCCCTACGCACAGGGAAGCAAGAGAAATGCTGATTTCATCAAGCCCAGTTACATACTCAGAATCTGTACTACTGCGCAAATAGGCATGTCTCTGTAGGCAAAAACCTCATTTCTGACAAAGTTGCCCAAATGCATCTCAGAAGTGTGCAACTTGTTCCCTGAGTTAGAAAATGTCGAGAAACGGTCGTTTCTGCTAGTGCTGTGCTTCTACACATGTATTTGCTGAACGGTGAAAGCGCACAGTAATGCACTTTTCTCCCAGCAAATACACTGTGTCTAAGGAAATGGGAACACACTGAGGAGACACTTGTGGGAGCTACTGTGACTAAAACTGAGCTTCCCTACGCACAGGGAAGCAAGAGAAATGCTGATTTCATCAAGCCCAGTTACATACTCAGAATCTGTACTACTGCGCAAATAGGCATGTCTCTGTAGGCAAAAAACTCATTTCTGACAAAGTTGCCCAAATGCATCTCAGAAGTGTGCAACTTGTTACCTGAGTTAGAAAACGTCGAGAAACGGTCGTTTCTGCTAGCGCTGTGCTTCTACACATGTATTTGCTGAACGGTGAAAGCGCACAGTAATGCACTTTTCTCGCAGCAAATACACTGTTTCTAAGGAAATGGGAACACACTGAGGAGACACTTGTGGGAGCTACTGTGACTAAAACTGAGCTTCCCTACGCACAGGGAAGCAAGAGAAATGCTGATTTCATCAAGCCCAGTTACATGCTCAGACTCTGTACTACTGCGCAAATAGGCATGTCTCTTTAGGCAAAAAACTCATTTCTGACAAAGTTGCCCAAATGCATCTCAGAAGTGTGCAACTTGTTCCCTGAGTTAGAAAACGTCGAGAAACGTTCGTTTCTGCTAGCGGTGTGCTTCTACACATGTATTTGCTGAACGGTGAAAGCGCACAGTAATGCACTTTTCTCCCAGCAAATACACTGTTTCTAAGGAAATGGGAACACACTGAGGAGACACTTGTGGGAGCTACTGTGACTAAAACTGAGCTTCCCTACGCACAGGGAAGCAAGAGAAATGCTGATTTCATCAAGCCCAGTTACATACTCAGAATCTGTACTACTGCGCAAATAGGCATGTCTCTGTAGGCAAAAAACTCATTTCTGACAAAGTTGCCCAAATGCATCTCAGAAGTGTGCAACTTGTTCCCTGACTTAGAAAACGTCGAGAAACGGTCGTTTCTGCTAGCGCTGTGCTTCTACACATGTATTTGCTGAACGGAGAAAGCGCACAGTAATGCACTTTTCTCCCAGCAAATACACTGTTTCTAAGGAAATGGGAACACACTGAGGAGACACTTGTGGGAGCTACTGTGACTAAAACTGAGCTTCCCTACGCACAGGGAAGCAAGAGAAATGCTGATTTCATCAAGCCCAGTTACATACTCAGAATCTGTACTACTGCGCAAATAGGCATGTCTCTTTAGGCAAAAAACTCATTTCTGACAAAGTTGCCCAAATGCATCTCAGAAGTGTGCAACTTGTTCCCTGAGTTAGAATACGTCGAGAAACGTTCGTTTCTGCTAGCGCTGTGCTTCTACACATGTATTTGCTGAACGGTGAAAGCGCACAGTAATGCACTTTTCTCCCAGCAAATACACTGTTTCTAAGGAAATGGGAACACACTGAGGAGACACTTGTGGGAGCTACTGTGACTAAAACTGAGCTTCCCTACGCACAGGAAAACAAGAGAAATGCTGATTTCATCAAGCCCAGTTACATACTCAGAATCTGTACTACTGCGCAAAAAGGCATGTCTCTGTAGGCAAAAAACTCATTTCTGACAAAGTCGCACAAATGCATCTCAGAAGTGTGCAACTTGTTCATGGAGTTAAAAAACGTCGAGAAACGTTCGTTTCTGCTAGCGCTGTGCTTCTACACATGTATTTGCTGAACGGTGAAAGCGCACAGTAATGCACGTTTCTCCCAGCAAATACACTTCTTCTCAGGAAATGGGAACACACTGAGGAGACACTTGTGGGAGCTACTGTGACTAAAACTGAGCTTCCCTACGCACAGGGAAGTAAGAGAAATGCTGAATTCATCAAGCCCAGTTACATACTCAGAATCTGTACTACTGCGCAAATAGGCATGTCTCTTTAGGCAAAAAAATCATTTCTGACAAAGTTGCCCAAATGCATCTCAGAAGTGTGCAAATTGTTCCCTGAGTTAGAAAACGTCGAGAAACGTTCGTTTCTGCTAGCGCTGTGCCTCTACACATGTATTTGCTGAACGGTGAAAGCACACAGTAATGCACTTTTCTCCCAGCAAATACACTGTTTCAAAGGAAATGAAACACACTGAGGAGAAACTTGTGGGAGCTACTGTGACTAAAACTGAGCTTCCCTAAGCACAGGGAAGCAAGAGAAATGCTGATTTCATCAAGCCCAGTTACATACTCAGAATCTGTACTACTGCGCAAATAGGCATGTCTCTCTAGGCAAAAAACTCATTTCTGACAATGTTGCCCAAATGAATCTCAAAAGTGTGCAACTTGTTCCCTGAGTTAGAAAACGTCGAGAAACGTTCGTTTCTGCTAGCGCTGTGCCTCTACACATGTATTTGCTGAACGGTGAAAGAACACAGTAATGCACTTTTCTCCCAGCAAATACACTGTTTCAAAGTAAATGAAACACACTGAGGAGAAACTTGTGGGAGCTACTGTGACTAAAACTGAGCTTCCCTACGCACAGGGAAGCAAGAGAAATGCTGATTTCATCAAGCCCAGTTACATACTCAGAATCTGTACTACTGCGCAAATAGGCATGTCTTTGTAGGCAAAAAACTCATTTCTGACAATGTTGCCCAAATGAATCTCAAAAGTGTGCAACTTGTTCCCTGAGTTAGAAAACGTCGAGAAACGGTCGTTTCTGCTAGCGCTGTGCTTCTACACATGTATTTGCTGAACGGTGAAAGCGCACAGTAATGCACTTTTCTCCCAGCAAATACACTGTTTCTAAGGAAATGGGAACACACTGAGGAGACACTTGTGGGAGCTACTGTGACTAAAACTGAGCTTCCCTACACACAGGGAAGCAAGAGAAATGCTGATTTCATCAAGCCCAGTTACATACTCAGAATCTGTACTACTGCGCAAATAGGCATGTCTTGTAGGCAAAAAACTCATTTCTGACAAAGTTGCCCAAATGCATCTCAGAAGTGTGCAACTTGTTCCCTGAGTTAGAAAACGTCGAGAAACGGTCGTTTCTGCTAGCGCTGTTCTTCTACACATGTATTTGCTGAACGGAGAAAGCGCACAGTAATTCACTTTTCTCCCAGCAAATACACTGTTTCTAAGGAAATGGGAACACACTGAGGAGACACTTGTGGGAGCTACTGTGACTAAAACTGAGCTTCCCTACGCACAGGGAAGCAAGAGAAATGCTGATTTCATCAAGCCCAGTTACATACTCAGAATCTGTACTACTGCGCAAATAGGCATGTCTCTGTAGGCAAAAAACTCATTTCTGACAATGTTTCCCAAATGCATCTCAGAAGTGTGCAACTTCTTCCGTGAGTTAGAAAACGTCGAGAAACGTTCGTTTCTGCTAGCGCTGTGCTTCTACACATGTATTTGCTGAACGGTGAAAGCGCACAGTAATGCACTTTTCTCCCAGCAAATACACTGTGTCTAAGGAAATGGGAACACACTGAGGAGACACTTGTGGGAGCTACTGTGACTAAAACTGAGCTTCCCTACGCACAGGGGATCAAGAGAAATGCTGATTTCATCAAGCCCAGTTACATACTCAGAATCTGTACTACTGTGCAAATAGGCATGTCTCTTTAGGCAAAAAACTCATTTCTGACAAAGTTGCCCAAATGCATCTCAGAAGTGTGCAACTTGTTCCCTGAGTTAGAAAACGTCGAAAAACGGTCGTTTCTGCTAGCGCTGTGCTTCTACAAATGTATTTGCTGAACGGTGAAAGCGCACAGTAATGCACTTTTCTTCCAGCAAATACACTGTTTCTAAGGAAATGGGAACACACTGAGGAGACACGTGTGGGATTTACAGTGACTAAAACTGAGCTTCCCTACGCACAGGGAAGCAAGAGAAATGCTGATTTCATCAAGCCCAGTTACATACTCAGAATCTGTACTACTGCGCAAATAGGCATGTCTTTGTAGGCAAAAAACTCATTTCTGACAATGTTGCCCAAATGAATCTCAGAAGTGTGCAACTTGTTCCCTGAGTTAGAAACCGTCGAGAAACGGTCGTTTCTGCTAGCGCTGTGCTTCTACACATGTATTGGCTGAACGGTGAAAGCGCACAGTAATGCACTTTTCTCCCAGCAAATACACTGTTTCTAAGGAACTGGGAACACACTGAGGAGACACTTGTGGGAGCTACTGTGACTAAAACTGAGCTTCCCTACGCACAGGGAAGCAAGAGAAATGCTGATTTCATCAAGCCCAGTTACATACTCAGAATCTGTACTACTGCGCAAATAGGCATGTCTCTGTAGGCAAAAAACTCATTTCTGACAAAGTTGCCCAAATGCATCTCAGAAGTGTGCAACTTGTTCCCTGAGATAGAAAACGTCGAGAAACGTTCGTTTCTGCTAGCGCTTTGCTTCTACACATGTATTTTTTGAACGGTGAAGGGGCACAGTAATGCACTTTTCTCTCAGCAAATACACTGTTTCAAAGAAATGGGAACACACTGAGGAGACACTTGTGGGAGCTACTGTGACTAAAACTGAGCTTCCCTACGCACAGGGAAACAAGAGAAATGCTGATTTCATCAAGCCCTGTTACATACTCAGAATCTGTACTACTGCGCAAAAAGGCATGTCTCTGTAGGCAAAAAACTCATTTCTGACAAAGTTGCACAAATGCATCTCAGAAGTGTGCAACTTGTTCATGGAGTTAAAAAACGTCGAGAAACGTTCGTTTCTGCTAGCGCTGTGCTTCTACACATGTATTTGCTGAACGGTGAAAGCGCACAGTAATGCACTTTTCTCCCAGCAAATACACTGTGTCTAAGGAAATGGGAACACACTGAAGAGACACTTGTGGGAGCTACTGTGACTAAAACTGAGCTTCCCTACGCACAGGGGATCAAGAGAAATGCTGATTTCATCAAGCCCAGTTACATACTCAGAATCTGTACTACTGCGCAAATAGGCATGTCTCTGTAGGCAAAAAACTCATTTCTGACAAAGTTGCCCAAATGCATCTCAGAAGTGTGCAACTTGTTCCGTGAGTTAGAAAACGTCGAGAAACGGTCGTTTCTGCTAGCGCTGTGCTTCTACATATGTATTTGCTGAACGGTGAAAGCGCACTGTAATGCACTTTTCTCACAGCAAATACACTGTTTCTAAGGAAATGGGAACACACTGAGGAGACACTTGTGGGAGCTACTGTGACTAAAACTGAGCTTCCCTACGCACAGGGAAGCAAGAGAAATGCTGATTTCATCAAGCCCAGTTACATACTCAGAATCTGTACTACTGCGCAAATAGGCATGTCTCTTTAGGCAAAAAACTCATTTCTGACAAAGTTGCCCAAATGCATCTCAGAAGTGTGCAACTTGTTCCCTGAGTTAGAAAACGTCGAGAAACATTCGTTTCTGCTAGCGCTGTGCTTCTACACATGTATTTGCTGAACAGTGAAAGCGCACAGTAATTCACTTTTCTTCCAGCAAATACACTGTTTCTAAGGAAATGGGAACACACTGAGGAGACACTTGTGGGATCTACAGTGACTAAAACTGAGCTTCCCTACGCACCGGGAAGCAAGAGAAATGCTGATTTCATCAAGCCCAGTTACATACTCAGAATCTGTACTACTGCGCAAATAGGCATGAATCTTTAGGCAAAAAACTCATTTCTGACAAAGATGCCCAAATGCATCTCAGAAGTGTGCAACTTGTTCCCTGAGTTAGAAAACGTCGAGAAACGTTCGTTTCTGCTAGCGCTGTGCTTCTACACATGTATTTGCTGAACGGTGAAAGCGCAAAGCAATGCACTTTTCTCCCAGCAAATACATTGTTTCTAAGGAAATGGGAACACACTGAGTAGACACTTGTGGGAGCTACTGTGACTAAAACTGAGCTTCCCTACGCACAGGGAAGCAAGAGAAATGCTGATTTCATCAAGCCCAGTTACATACTCAGAATCTGTACTACTGCGCAAATAGGCATGTCTCTGTAGGCAAAAAACTCATTTCTGACAAAGTTGCCCAATGCATCTCAGAAGTGTGCAACTTGTTCCCTGAGTTAGAAAACGTCGAGAAACGTTCGTTTCTGCTAGCGCTGTGCTTCTACACATGTATTTGCTGAACGGTGAAAGCGCACAGTAATGCACTTTTCTCCCAGCAAATACACTGTTTCTAAAGAAATGGGAACACACTGAGGAGACACTTGTGGGAGCTACTGTGACTAAAACTGAGCTTCCCTACACACAGGGAAGCATGAGAAATGCTGATTTCATCAAGCCCAGTTACGTACTCAGAATCTGTACTACTGCGCAAATAGGCATGTCTCTGCAGGCAAAATTCTCATTTCTGACAAAGTTGCCCAAATGCCTCTCAGAAGTGTGCAACTAGTTCCCTGAGTTAGAAAACGTCGAGAAACATTCGTTTCTGCTAGCGCTGTGCTTCTACACATGTATTTGCTGAACGGTGAAAGCGCACAGTAATGCACTTTTCTCCCAGCAAATACACTGTGTCTAAGGAAATGGGAACACACTGAGGAGACACTTGTGGGAGCTACTGTGACTAAAACTGAGCTTCCCTACGCACAGGGAATCAAGAGAAATGCTGATTTCATCAAGCCCAGTTACGTACTCAGAATCTGTACTACTGCGCAAATAGGCATGAATCTGTAGGCAAAAAACTCATTTCTGACAAAGTTGCCCAAATGCATCTCAGAAGTGTGCAACTTGTTCCCTGAGTTAGAAAACGTCGAGAAACGTTCGTTTCTGCTAGCGCTGTGCTTCTACACATGTATTTGCTGAACGGTGAAAGCGCAAAGCAATGCACTTTTCTCCCAGCAAATACATTGTTTCTAAGGAAATGGGAACACACTGAGGAGACACTTGTGGGAGCTACTGTGACTAAAACTGAGCTTCCCTACGCACAGGGAAGCAAGAGAAATGCTGATTTCATCAAGCCCAGTTACATACTCAGAATCTGTACTACTGCGCAAATAGGCATGTGTCTGTAGGCAAAAAACTCATTTCTGACAAAGTTGCCCAAATGCATCTCAGAAGTGTGCAACTTGTTCCCTGAGTTAGAAAACGTCGAGAAACGGTCATTTCTGCTAGCGCTGTGCTTCTACACATGTATTTGCTGAACGGTGAAAGCGCACAGTAATGCACTTTTCTCCCAGCAAATACACTGTTTCTAAGGAAATGGGAACACACTGAGGAGACACTTGTGGGAGCTACTGTGACTAAAACTGAGCTTCCCTACGCACAGGGAAACAAGAGAAATGCTGATTTCATCAAGTGCAGTTACATACTCAGAATCTGTACTACTGCGCAAATAGGCATGAATCTGTAGGCAAAAAACTCATTTCTGACAAAGTTGACCAAATGCATCTCAGAAGTGTGCAACTTGTTCCCTGAGTTAGAAAACGTCGAGAAACGGTCGTTTCTGCTAGCGCTGTGCTTCTACACATGTATTTGCTGAACGGTGAAAGCGCACAGTAATGCGCTTTTCTCCCAGCAAATACACTGTTTCTAAGGAAATGGGAACACACTGAGGAGACACTTGTGGGAGCTACTGTGACTAAAACTGAGCTTCCCTACGCACAGGGAAGCAAGAGAAATGCTGATTTCATCAAGCCCAGTTACATACTCAGAATCTGTACTACTGCGCAAATAGGCATGTCTCTGTAGGCAAAAAACTCATTTCTGACAAAGTTGCCCAAATGCATCTCAGAAGTGTGCAACTTGTTCCCTGAGTTAGAAAACGTCGAGAAACCGTCATATCTGCTAACGCTGTGCTTCTACACATGTATTTGCTGAACGCTGAATGCGCACAGTAATGCACTTTTCTCCCAGCAAATACACTGTTTCTAAGGAAATGGGAACACACTGAGGAGACACTTGTGGGAGCTACTGTGACTAAAACTGAGCTTCCCTACGCACAGGGAAGCAAGAGAAATGCTGATTTCATCAAGCCCAGTTACATATTCAGAATCTGTACTACTGCGCAAATAGGCATGTCTCTGTAGGCAAAAAACTCATTTCTGACAAAGTTGCCCAATGCATCTCAGAAGTGTGCAACTTGTTCCTTGAGTTAGAAAACTTCGAGAAACGTTCGTTTCATCTAGCGCTGTGCTTCTACACATGTATTTGCTGAACGGTGAAAGCGCACAGTAATGCACTTTTCTCCCAGCAAATACACTGTTTCTAAAGAAATGGGAACACACTGAGGAGACACTTGTGGGAGCTACTGTGACTAAAACTGAGCTTCCCTACACACAGGGAAGCAAGAGAAATGCTGATTTCATCAAGCCCAGTTACGTACTCAGAATCTGTACTACTGCGCAAATAGGCATGTCTCTGTAGGCAAAAATCTCATTTCTGACAAAGTTGCCCAAATGCCTCTCAGAAGTGTGCAACTAGTTCCCTGAGTTAGAAAACGTCGAGAAACGTTCGTTTCTGCTAGCGGTGTGCTTCTACACATGTATTTGCTGAACGGTGAAAGCGCACAGTAATGCAGTTTTCTCCCAGCAAATACACTGTGTCTAAGGAAATGGGAACACACTGAGGAGACACTTGTGGGAGCTACTGTGACTAAAACTGAGCTTCCCTACGCACAGGGAATCAAGAGAAATGCTGATTTCATCAAGCCCAGTTACGTACTCAGAATCTGTACTACTGCGCAAATAGGCATGAATCTGTAGGCAAAAAACTCATTTCTGACAAAGTTGCCCAAATGCATCTCAGAAGTGTGCAACTTGTTCCCTGAGTTAGAAAACTTCGAGAAACGTTCGTTTCATCTAGCGCTGTGCTTCTACACATGTATTTGCTGAACGGTGAAAGTGCACAGTAATGCATTTTTCTCCTGGCAAATACACTGTTTCTAAAGAAATGGGAACACACTGAGGAGACACTTGTGGGAGCTACTTTGACTAAAACTGAGCTTCCCTACGCACAGGGAAGGAAGAGAAATGCTGATTTCATCAAGCCCAGTTACATACTCAGAATCTGTACTACTGCGCAAATAGGCATGTCTCTGTAGGCAAAAAACTCATTTCTGACAAAGTTGCCCAAATGCATCTCAGAAGTGTGCAACTTGTTCCCTGAGTTAGAAAACATCGAGAAACGTTCGTTTCTGCTAGCGATGTGCTTCTACACATGTATTTGCTGAACGGTGAAAGCGCACAGTAATGCGCTTTTCTCCCAGCAAATACACTGTTTCTAAGGAAATGGGAACACACTGAGGAGACACTTGTGGGAGCTACTGTGACTAAAACTGAGCTTCCCTACGCACAGGGAAGCAAGAGAAATGCTGATTTCATCAAGCCCAGTTACATACTCAGAATCTGTACTACTGCGCAAATAGGCATGTCTCTGTAGGCAAAAAACTCATTTCTGACAAAGTTGCCCAAATGCATCTCAGAAGTGTGCAACTTGTTCCCTGAGTTAGAAAACGTCGAGAAACGTTCGTTTCTGCTAGCGCTGTGCTTCTACACATGTATTTGCTGAACGGTGAAAGCGCACAGTAATGCACTTTTCTCCCAGCAAATACACTGTTTCTAAGGAAATGGGAACACACTGAGGAGACACTTGTGGGAGCTACTGTGACTAAAACTGAGCTTCCCTACGCACAGGGAAGCAAGAGAAATGCTGATTTCATCAAGCCCAGTTACATACTCAGAATCTGTACTACTGCGCAAATAGGCATGTCTCTGTAGGCAAAAAACTCATTTCTGACAAAGTTGCCCAAATGCATCTCAGAAGTGTGCAACTTGTTCCCTGAGTTAGAAAACGTCGAGAAACGGTCATATCTGCTAACGCTGTGCTTCTACACATGTATTTGCTGAACGGTGAAAGCGCACAGTAATGCACTTTTCTCCCAGCAAATACACTGTTTCTAAGGAAATGGGAACACACTGAGGAGAAACTTGTGGGAGCTACTGTGACTAAAACTGAGCTTCCCTACGCACAGGGAAGCAAGAGAAATGCTGATTTCATCAAGCCCAGTTACATACTCAGAATCTGTACTACTGCGCAAATAGGCATGTCTCTGTAGGCAAAAAACTCATTTCTGACAAAGTTGCCCAAATGCATCTCAGAAGTGTGCAACTTGTTCCCTGAGTTAGAAAACGTCGAGAAACGGTCATATCTGCTAACGCTGTGCTTCTACACGTGTATTTGCTGAACGGTGAAAGCGCACAGTAATGCACTTTTCTCCCAGCAAATACACTGTTTCTAAGGAAATGGGAACACACTGAGGAGAAACTTGTGGGAGCTACTGTGACTAAAACTGAGCTTCCCTACGCACAGGGAAGCAAGAGAAATGCAGATTTCATCAAGCCCAGTTACATACTCAGAATCTGTACTACTGCGCAAATAGACATGTCTCTGTAGGCAAAAAACTCATTTCTGACAAAGTTGCCCAAATGCATCTCAGAAGTGTGCAACTTGTTCCCTGAGTTAGAAAACGTCGAGAAATGGTCATATCTGCTAGCACTGTGCTTCTACACATGTATTTGCTGAACAGTGAAAGCGCACAGTAATGCACTTTTCTCCCAGCAAATACACTGTTTCTAAGGAAATGGGAACACACTGAGGAGACACTTGTGGGAGCTACTGTGACTAAAACTGAGCTTCCCTACGCACAGGGAAGCAAGAGAAATGCTGATTTCATCAAGCCCAGTTACATACTCAGAATCTGTATTACTGCGCAAATAGGCATGTCTCTAGGCAAAAAACTCATTTCTGACAAAGTTGCCCAAATGCATCTCAGAAGTGTGCAACTTGTTCCCTGAGTTAGAAAACGTCGAGAAACGGTCGTTTCTGCTAGCGCTGTGCTTCTACACATGTATTTGCTGAACGGTGAAAGCGCACAGTAATGCACTTTTCTCTCAGCAAATACACTGTTTCTAAGGAAATGGGAACACACTGAGGAGACACTTGTGGGAGCTACTGTGACTAAAACTGAGCTTCCCTACGCACAGGGAAGCAAGAGAAATGCTGATTTCATCAAGCCCAGTTACATACTCAGAAACTGTGCTACTGCGCAAATAGGCATGTCTCTGTAGGCAAAAAACTCATTTCTGACAAAGTTGCCCAAATGCATCTCAGAAGTGTGCAACTTGTTCCCTGAGTTAGAAAACGTCGAGAAACGTTCGTTTCTGTTAGCGCTGTGCTTCTACACATGTATTTGCTGAACGGTGAAAGCGCACAGTAATGCACTTTTCTCCCAGCAAATACACTGTTTCTAAGGAAATGGGAACACACTGAGGAGACACTTGTGGGAGCTACTGTGACTAAAACTGAGCTTCCCTACGCACAGGGAAGCAAGAGAAATGCTGATTTCATCAAGCCCAGTTACATACTCAGAATCTGTACTACTGCGCAAATAGGCATGTCTCTGTAGGCAAAAAACTCATTTCTGACAAAGTTGCCCAAATGCATCTAAGAAGTGTGCAACTTGTTCCCTGAGTTAGAAAACTTCGAGAAACGGTCATATCTGCTAACGCTGTGCTTCTACACATGTATTTGCTGAACGGTGAAAGCGCACAGTAATGCACTTATCTCCCAACAAATACACTGTTTCTAATGAAATGGGAACACACTGAGGAGACACTTGTGGGAGCTACTGTGACTAAAACTGAGCTTCCCTACGCACAGGGAGCAAGAGAAATGCTGATTTCATCAAGCCCAGTTACATACTCAGAATCTGTACTACTGCGCAAATAGGCATGTCTCTGTAGGCAAAAAACTCATTTCTGACAAAGTTGCCCAAATGCATCTCAGAAGTGTGCAACTTGTTCCCTGAGTTAGAAAACGCCGAGAAACGTTCGTTTCTGCTAGCGCTGTGCTTCTACACATGTACTTGCTGAAGGGTGAAAGCGCACAGTAATGCACTTTTCTCCCAGCAAAAACACTGTTTCTAAGGAAATGGGAACACACTGAGGAGACACTTGTGGGAGCTACTGTGACTAAAACTGAGGTTCCCTACGCACAGGGAAGCAAGAGAAATGCTGATTTCATAGAGCCCAGTTACATACTCAGAATCTGTACTACTGCGCAAATAGGCATGTCTCTGTAGGCAAAAAACTCATTTCTGACAAAGTTGCCCAAATGCATCTCAGAAGTGTGCAACTTGTTCTCTGAGTTAGAAAACGTCGAGAAACGTGCGTTTCTGCTAGCGCTGTGCATCTACACATGTACTTGCTGAACGGTGAAAGCGCACAGTAATGCACTTTTCTCCCAGCAAATACACTGTTTCTAAGGAAATGGGAACACACTGAGGAGACACTTCTGGGAGCTACTGTGACTAAAACTGAGCTTCCCTACGCACAGGGAAGCAAGAGAAATGCTGATTTCATCAAGCCCAGTTACATACTCAGAATCTGTACTACTGCGCAAATAGGCATGTCTCTGTAGGCAAAAAACTCATTTCTGACAAAGTTGCCCAAATGCATCTCAGAAGTGTGCAACTTGTTCCCTGAGTTAGAAAACTTCGAAAAACGGTCATATCTGCTAACGCTGTGCTTCTACACATGTATTTGCTGAACGGTGAAAGCGCACAGTAATGCACTTTTCTCCCAGCAAATACACTGTTTCTAAGGAAATGGGAACACACTGAGGAGACACTTGTGGGAGCTACTGTGACTAAAACTGAGCTTCCCTACGCACAGGGAAGCAAGAGAAATGCTGATTTCATCAAGCCCAGTTACATACTCAGAATATGTACTACTGCGCAAATAGGCATGTCTCTGTAGGCAAAAAACTCATTTCTGACAAAGTTGCCCAAATGCATCTCAGAAGTGTGCAACTTGTTCCCTGAGTTAGAAAACTTCGAGAAACGGTCATATCTGCTAACGCTGTGCTTCTACACATGTATTTGCTGAACGGTGAAAGCGCACAGTAATGCACTTTTCTCCCAGCAAATACACTGTTTCTAAGGAAATGGGAACACACTGAGGAGACACTTGTGGGAGCTACTGTGACTAAAACTGAGCTTCCCTACGCACAGGGAAGCAAGAGAAATGCTGATTTCATCAAGCCCAGTTACATACTCAGAATATGTACTACTGCGCAAATAGGCATGTCTCTGTAGGCAAAAAACTCATTTCTGACAAAGTTGCCCAAATGCATCTCAGAAGTGTGCAACTTGTTCCCTGAGTTAGAAAACTTCGAGAAACGGTCATATCTGCTAACGCTGTGCTTCTACACATGTATTTGCTGAACGGTGAAAGCGCACAGTAATGCACTTTTCTCCCAGCAAATACACTGTTTCTAAGGAAATGGGAACACACTGAGGAGACACTTGTGGGAGCTACTGTGACTAAAACTGAGCTTCCCTACGCACAGGGAAGCAAGAGAAATGCTGATTTCATCAAGCCCAGTTACATACTCAGAATATGTACTACTGCGCAAATAGGCATGTCTCTGTAGGCAAAAAACTCATTTCTGACAAAGTTGCCCAAATGCATCTCAGAAGTGTGCAACTTGTTCCCTGAGTTAGAAAACTTCGAGAAACGGTCATATCTGCTAACGCTGTGCTTCTACACATGTATTTGCTGAACGGTGAAAGCGCACAGTAATGCACTTTTCTCCCAGCAAATACACTGTTTCTAAGGAAATGGGAACACACTGAGGAGACACTTGTGGGAGCTACTGTGACTAAAACTGAGCTTCGCTACGCACAGGGAAGCAAGAAATTCTGATTTCATCAAGCCCAGTTACATACTCAGAATCTGTATTACTGCGCAAATAGGCATGTCTCTAGGCAAAAAACTCATTTCTGACAAAGTTGCCCAAATGCATCTCGGAAGTGTGCAACTTGTTCCCTGAGTTAGAAAACGTCGAGAAACGGTCGTTTCTGCTAGCGCTGTGCTTCTACACATGTATTTGCTGAACGGTGAAAGCGCACAGTAATGCACTTTTCTCCCAGCAAATACACTGTTTCTAAGGAAATGGGAACACACTGAGGAGACACTTGTGGGAGCTACTGTGACTAAAACTGAGGTTCCCTACGCACAGGGAAGCAAGAGAAATGCTGATTTCATCAAGCCCAGTTACATACTCAGAATCTGTACTACTGCGCAAATAGGCATGTCTCTGTAGGCAAAAAACTCATTTCTGACAAAGTTGCCCAAATGCATCTCAGAAGTGTGCAACTTGTTCCCTGAGTTAGAAAACTTCGAGAAACGGTCATATCTGCTAACGCTGTGCTTCTACACATGTATTTGCTGAACGGTGAAAGCGCACAGTAATGCACTTTTCTCCCAGCAAATACACTGTTTCTAAGGAAATGGGAACACACGGAGGAGACACTTGTGGGAGCTACTGTGACTAAAACTGAGCTTCCCTACGCACAGGGAAGCAAGAGAAATGCTGATTTCATCAAGCCCAGTTACATACTCAGAATCTGTACTACTGCGCAAATAGGCATGTCTCTGTAGGCAAAAAACTCATTTCTGACAAAGTTGCCCAAATGCATCTCAGAAGTGTGCAACTTGTTCCCTGAGTTAGAAAACTTCGAGAAACGGTCATATCTGCTAACGCTGTGCTTCTACACATGTATTTGCTGAACGGTGAAAGCACACAGTAATGCACTTTTCTCCCAGCAAATACACTGTTTCTAAGGAAATGGGAACACACTGAGGAGACACTTGTGGGAGCTACTGTGACTAAAACTGAGCTTCCCTACGCACAGGGAAGCAAGAGAAATGCTGATTTCATCAAGCCCAGTTACATACTCAGAATCTGTACTACTGCGCAAATAGGCATGTCTCTGTAGGCAAAAAACTCATTTCTGACAAAGTTGCGCAAATGCATCTCAGAAGTGTGCAACTTGTTCCCTGAGTTAGAAAACGTCGAGAAACGGTCATATCTGCTAACGCTGTGCTTCTACACATGTATTTGCTGAACGGTGAAAGCGCACAGTAATGCACTTTTCTCCCAGCAAATACACTGTTTCTAAGGAAATGGGAACACACTGAGGAGACACTTGTGGGAGCTACTGTGACTAAAACTGAGCTTTGCTACGCACAGGGAAGCAAGAAATTCTGATTTCATCAAGCCCAGTTACATACTCAGAATCTGTATTACTGCGCAAATAGGCATGTCTCTAGGCAAAAAACTCATTTCTGACAAAGTTGCCCAAATGCATCTCGGAAGTGTGCAACTTGTTCCCTGAGTTAGAAAACGTCGAGAAACGGTCGTTTCTGCTAGCGCTGTGCTTCTACACATGTATTTGCTGAACGGTGAAAGCGCACAGTAATGCACTTTTCTCTCAGCAAATACACTGTTTCTAAGGAAATGGGAACACACTGAGGAGACACTTGTGGGAGCTACAGTGACTAAAACTGAGCTTCCCTACGCACAGGGAAGCAAGAGAAATGCTGATTTCATCAAGCCCAGTTACATACTCAGAAACTGTACTACTGCGCAAATAGGCATGTCTCTGTAGGCAAAAAACTCATTTCTGACAAAGTTGCCCAAATGCATCTCAGAAGTGTGCAACTTGTTCCCTGAGTTAGAAAACGTCGAGAAACGTTCGTTTCTGTTAGCGCTGTGCTTCTACACATGTATTTGCTGAACGGTGAAAGCGCACAGTAATGCACTTTTCTCCCAGCAAATACACTGTTTCTAAGGAAATGGGAACACACTGAGGAGACACTTGTGGGAGCTACTGTGACTAAAACTGAGCTTCCCTACGCACAGGGAAGCAAGAGAAATGCTGATTTCATCAAGCCCAGTTACATACTCAGAATCTGTACTACTGCGCAAATAGGCATGTCTCTGTAGGCAAAAAACTCATTTCTGACAAAGTTGCCCAAATGCATCTCAGAAGTGTGCAACTTGTTCCCTGAGTTAGAAAACTTCGAGAAACGGTCATATCTGCTAACGCTGTGCTTCTACACATGTATTTGCTGAACGGTGAAAGCGCACAGTAATGCACTTATCTCCCAACAAATACACTGTTTCTAATGAAATGGGAACACACTGAGGAGACACTTGTGGGAGCTACTGTGACTAAAACTGAGCTTCCCTACACACAGGGAAGCAAGAGAAATGCTGATTTCATCAAGCCCAGTTACATACTCAGAATCTGTACTACTGCGCAAATAGGCTTGTCTCTGTAAGCAAAAAACTCATTTCTGACAAAGTTGCCCAAATGCATCTCAGAAGTGTGCAACTTGTAACCTGAGTTAGAAAACGCCGAGAAACGTTCGTTTCTGCTAGCGCTGTGCTTCTACACATGTACTTGCTGAAGGGTGAAAGCGCACAGTAATGCACTTTTCTCCCAGCAAATACACTGTTTCTAAGGAAATGGGAACACACTGAGGAGACACTTGTGGGAGCTACTGTGACTAAAACTGAGCTTCCCTACGCACAGGGAAGCAAGAGAAATGCTGATTTCATAGAGCCCAGTTACATACTCAGAATCAGTACTACTGCGCAAATAGGCATGTCTCTGTAGGCAAAAAACTCATTTCTGACAAAGTTGCCCAAATGCATCTCAGAAGTGTGCAACTTGTTCTCTGAGTTAGAAAACGTCGAGAAACGTGCGTTTCTGCTAGCGCTGTGCATCTACACATGTACTTGCTGAACGGTGAAAGCGCACAGTAATGCACTTTTCTCCCAGCAAATACACTGTTTCTAAGGAAATGGGAACACACTGAGGAGACACTTGTGGGAGCTACTGTGACTAAAACTGATCTTCCCTACGCACAGGGAAGCAAGAGAAATGCTGATTTCATCAAGCCCAGTTACATACTCAGAATCTGTACTACTGCGCAAATAGGCATGTCTCTGTAGGCAAAAAACTCATTTCTGACAAAGTTGCCCAAATGCATCTCAGAAGTGTGCAACTTGTTCCCTGAGTTAGAAAACGTCGAGAAACGGTCATATCTGCTAACGCTGTGCTTCTACACATGTATTTGCTGAACGGTGAAAGCGCACAGTAATGCACTTTTCTCCCAGCAAATACACTGTTTCTAAGGAAATGGGAACACACTGAGGAGACACTTGTGGGAGCTACTGTGACTAAAACTGAGCTTCCCTACGCACAGGGAAGCAAGAAATTCTGATTTCATCAAGCCCAGTTACATACTCAGAATCTGTATTACTGCGCAAATAGGCATGTCTCTAGGCAAAAAACTCATTTCTGACAAAGTTGCCCAAATGCATCTCGGAAGTGTGCAACTTGTTCCCTGAGTTAGAAAACGTCGAGAAACGGTCGTTTCTGCTAGCGCTGTGCTTCTACACCTGTATTTGCTGAACGGTGAAAGCGCACAGTAATGCACTTTTCTCTCAGCAAATACACTGTTTCTAAGGAAATGGGAACACACTGAGGAGACACTTGTGGGAGCTACTGTGACTAAAACTGAGCTTCCCTACGCACAGGGAAGCAAGAGAAATGCTGATTTCATCAAGCCCAGTTACATACTCAGAAACTGTACTACTGCGCAAATAGGCATGTCTCTGTAGGCAAAAAACTCATTTCTGACAAAGTTGCCCAAATGCATCTCAGAAGTGTGCAACTTGTTCCCTGAGTTAGAAAACGTCGAGAAACGTTCGTTTCTGTTAACGCTGTGCTTCTACACATGTATTTGCTGAACGGTGAAAGCGCACAGTAATGCACTTTTCTCCCAGCAAATACACTGTTTCTAAGGAAATGGGAACACACTGAGGAGACACTTGTGGGAGCTACTGTGACTAAAACTGAGCTTCCCTACGCACAGGGAAGCAAGAGAAATGCTGATTTCATCAAGCCCAGTTACATACTCAGAATCTGTACTACTGCGCAAATAGGCATGTCTCTGTAGGCAAAAAACTCATTTCTGACAAAGTTGCCCAAATGCATCTCAGAAGTGTGCAACTTGTTCCCTGAGTTAGAAAACTTAGAGAAACGGTCATATCTGCTAACGCTGTGCTTCTACACATGTATTTGCTGAACGGTGAAAGCGCACAGTAATGCACTTATCTCCCAACAAATACACTGTTTCTAATGAAATGGGAACACACTGAGGAGACACTTGTGGGAGCTACTGTGACTAAAACTGAGCTTCCCTACACACAGGGAAGCAAGAGAAATGCTGATTTCATCAAGCCCAGTTACATACTCAGAATCTGTACTACTGCGCAAATAGGCATGTCTCTGTAAGCAAAAAACTCATTTCTGACAAAGTTGCCCAAATGCATCTCAGAAGTGTGCAACTTGTAACCTGAGTTAGAAAACGCCGAGAAACGTTCGTTTCTGCTAGCGCTGTGCTTCTACACATGTACTTGCTGAAGGGTGAAAGCGCACAGTAATGCACTTTTCTCCCAGCAAATACACTGTTTCTAAGGAAATGGGAACACACTGAGGAGACACTTGTGGGAGCTACTGTGACTAAAACTGAGCTTCCCTACGCACAGGGAAGCAAGAGAAATGCTGATTTCATAGAGCCCAGTTACATACTCAGAATCAGTACTACTGCGCAAATAGGCATGTCTCTGTAGGCAAAAAACTCATTTCTGACAAAGTTGCCCAAATGCATCTCAGAAGTGTGCAACTTGTTCCCTGAGTTAGAAAACGTCGAGAAACGGTCATATCTGCTAACGCTGTGCTTCTACACATGTATTTGCTGAACGGTGAATGCGCACAGTAATGCACTTTTCTCCCAGCAAATACACTGTTTCTAAGGAAATGGGAACACACTGAGGAGACACTTGTGGGAGCTACTGTGACTAAAACTGAGCTTCCCTACGCACAGGGAAGCAAGAGAAATGCTGATTTCATCAAGCCCAGTTACATACTCAGAATCTGTACTACTGCGCAAATAGGCATGTCTCTGTAGCCAAAAAACTCATTTCTGACAAAGTTGCCCAAATGCATCTCAGAAGTGTGCAACTTGTTCTCTGAGTTAGAAAACGTCGAGAAACGTGCGTTTCTGCTAGCGCTGTGCATCTACACATGTACTTGCTGAATGGTGAAAGCGCACAGTAATGCACTTTTCTCCCAGCAAATACACTGTTTCTAAGGAAATGTGAACACACTGAGGAGACAATTGTGGGAGCTACGGTGACTAAAACTGAGCTTCCCTACGCACAGGGAAGCAAGAGAAATGCTGATTTCGTCAAGCCCAGTTACATACTCAGAATCTGTACTACTGCGCAAATAAGCATGTCTCTGTAGGCAAAAAACTCATTTCTGACAAAGTTGCCCAAATGCATCTCAGAAGTGTGCAACTTGTTCCCTGAGTTAGAAAACGTCGAGAAACGGTCGTTTCTGCTAGCGCTGTGCTTCTACACATGTACTTGCTGAACGGTGAAAGTGCACAGTAATGCACTTTTCTCCCAGCAAATACACTGTTTCTAAGGAAATGGGAACACACTGAAGAGACACTTGTGGGAGCTACTGTGACTAAAACTGAGCTTCCCTACGCACAGGGAAGCAAGAGAAATGCTGATTTCATCAAGCCCAGTTACATACTAAGAATCTGTACTACTGCGCAAATAGGCATGTCTCTTTAGGCAAAAAACTCATTTCTGACAAAGTTGCCCAAATGCATCTCAGAAGTGTGCAACTTGTTCCCTGAGTTAGAAAACGTCGAGAAACGTTCGTTTCTGCTAGCGCTGTGCTTCTACACATGTATTTGCTGAACGGTGAAAGCGCACAGTAGTGCACTTTTCTCCCAGCAAATACACTGTTGCTAAGGAAATGGGAACACACTGAGGAGACACTTGTGGGATCTACAGTGACTAAAACTGAGCTTCCCCACACACCGGGAAGCAAGAGAAATGCTGATTTCATCAAGCCCAGTTACATACTCAGAATCTGTACTACTGCGCAAATAGGCATGTCTCTGTAGGCAAAAAACTCATTTCTGACAAAGTTGCCCAAATGCATCTCAGAAGTGTGCAACTTGTTCCCTGAGTTAGAAAACGTCGAGAAACGGTCGTTTCTGCTAGCGCTGTGCTTCTACACATGTACTTGCTGAAGGGTGAAAGCGCACAGTAATGCACTTTTCTCCCAGCAAATACACTGTTTCTAAGGAAATGGGAACACACTGAGGAGACACTTGTGGGAGCTACTGTGACTAAAACTGAGGTTCCCTATGCACAGGGAAGCAAGAGAAATGCTGATTTCATCAAGCCCAGTTACATACTCAGAATCTGTACTACTGCGCAAATAGGCATGTCTCTGTAGGCAAAAAACTCATTTCTGACAAAGTTGCCCAAATGCATCTCAGAAGTGTGCAACTTGTTCCCTGAGTTAGAAAACGTCGAGAAACGGTCGTTTCTGCTAGCGCTGTGCTTCTACACATGTATTTGCTGAACGGTGAAAGCGCACAGTAATGCACTTTTCTCTCAGCAAATACACTGTTTCTAAGGAAATGGGAACATACTGAGGAGACACTTGTGGGAGCTACTGTGACTAAAACTGAGCTTCCCTACGCACAGGGAAGCAAGAGAAATGCTGATTTCATCAAGCCCAGTTACATACTCAGAATCTGTACTACTGCGCAAATAGGCATGTCTCTGTAGGCAAAAACCTCATTTCTGACAAAGTTGCCCAAATGCATCTCAGAAGTGTGCAACTTGTTCCCTGAGTTAGAAAACGTCGAGAAACGTTCATTTCTGCTAGCGCTGTGCTTCTACACATGTATTTGCTGAACGGTGAAAGCGCACAGTAATGCACTTTTCTCCCAGCAAATACACTGTTTCTAAGGAAATGGGAAAACACTGAGGAGACACTTCTGGGAGCTACTGTGACTAAAACTGAGCTTCCCTACGCACAGGGAAGCAAGAGAAATGCTGATTTCATCAAGCCCAGTTACATACTCAGAATCTGTACTACTGCGCAAATAGGCATGTCTCTGTAGGCAAAAAACTCATTTCTGACAAAGTTGCCCAAATGCATCTCAGAAGTGTGCAACTTGTTCCCTGAGTTAGAAAACTTCGAGAAACGGTCATATCTGCTAACGCTGTGCTTCTACACATGTATTTGCTGAACGGTGAAAGCGCACAGTAATGCACTTTTCTCCCAGCAAATACACTGTTTCTAAGGAAATGGGAACACACTGAGGAGACACTTGTGGGAGCTACTGTGACTAAAACTGAGCTTCCCTACGCACAGGGAAGAAAGAAAAATGCTGATTTCATCAAGCCCAGTTACATACTCAGAATCTGTACTACTGCGCAAATAGGCATGTCTCTGTAGGCAAAAAACTCATTTCTGACAAAGTTGCCCAAATGCATCTCAGAAGTGTGCAACTTGTTCTCTGAGTTAGAAAACGTCGAGAAACGTGCGTTTCTGCTAGCGCTGTGCATCTACACATGTACTTGCTGAACGGTGAAAGCGCACAGTAATGCACTTTTCTCCCAGCAAATACACTGTTTCTAAGGAAATGTGAACACACTGAGGAGACAATTGTGGGAGCTACGGTGACTAAAACTGAGCTTCCCTACGCACAGGGAAGCAAGAGAAATGCTGATTTCGTCAAGCCCAGTTACATACTCAGAATCTGTACTACTGCGCAAATAAGCATGTCTCTGTAGGCAAAAAACTCATTTCTGACAAAGTTGCCCAAATGCATCTCAGAAGTGTGCAACTTGTTCCCTGAGTTAGAAAACGTCGAGAAACGGTCGTTTCTGCTAGCGCTGTGCTTCTACACATGTACTTGCTGAACGGTGAAAGTGCACAGTAATGCACTTTTCTCCCAGCAAATACACTGTTTCTAAGGAAATGGGAACACACTGAAGAGACACTTGTGGGAGCTACTGTGACTAAAACTGAGCTTCCCTACGCACAGGGAAGCAAGAGAAATGCTGATTTCATCAAGCCCAGTTACATACTAAGAATCTGTACTACTGCGCAAATAGGCATGTCTCTTTAGGCAAAAAACTCATTTCTGACAAAGTTGCCCAAATGCATCTCAGAAGTGTGCAACTTGTTCCCTGAGTTAGAAAACGTCGAGAAACGTTCGTTTCTGCTAGCGCTGTGCTTCTACACATGTATTTGCTGAACGGTGAAAGCGCACAGTAGTGCACTTTTCTCCCAGCAAATACACTGTTGCTAAGGAAATGGGAACACACTGAGGAGACACTTGTGGGATCTACAGTGACTAAAACTGAGCTTCCCCACACAACGGGAAGCAAGAGAAATGCTGATTTCATCAAGCCCAGTTACATACTCAGAATCTGTACTACTGCGCAAATAGGCATGTCTCTGTAGGCAAAAAACTCATTTCTGACAAAGTTGCCCAAATGCATCTCAGAAGTGTGCAACTTGTTCCCTGAGTTAGAAAACGTCGAGAAACGGTCGTTTCTGCTAGCGCTGTGCTTCTACACATGTACTTGCTGAAGGGTGAAAGCGCACAGTAATGCACTTTTCTCCCAGCAAATACACTGTTTCTAAGGAAATGGGAACACACTGAGGAGACACTTGTGGGAGCTACTGTGACTAAAACTGAGGTTCCCTACGCACAGGGAAGCAAGAGAAATGCTGATTTCATCAAGCCCAGTTACATACTCAGAATCTGTACTACTGCGCAAATAGGCATGTCTCTGTAGGCAAAAAACTCATTTCTGACAAAGTTGCCCAAATGCATCTCAGAAGTGTGCAACTTGTTCTCTGAGTTAGAAAACGTCGAGAAACGTGCGTTTCTGCTAGCGCTGTGCATCTACACATGTACTTGCTGAACGATGAAAGCGCACAGTAATGCACTTTTCTCCCAGCAAATACACTGTTTCTAAGGAAATGGGAACACACTGAGGAGACAATTGTGGGAGCTACGGTGACTAAAACTGAGCTTCCCTACGGACAGGGAAGCAAGAGAAATGCTGATTTCATCAAGCCCAGTTACATACTCAGAATCTGTACTACTGCGCAAATAGACATGTCTCTGTAGGCAAAAAACTCATTTCTGACAAAGTTGCCCAAATGCATCTCAGAAGTGTGCAACTTGTTCCATGAGTTAGAAAACGTCGAGAAACGGTCATATCTGCTAACTCTGTGCTTCTACACCTGTATTTGCTGAACGGTGAAAGCGCACAGTAATGCACTTTTCTCCCAGCAAATACACTGTTTCTAAGGAAATGGGAACACACTGAGGAGACACTTGTGGGAGCTACTGTGACTAAAACTGAGCTTCCCTACGCACAGGGAAGCAAGAGAAATGCTGATTTCATCAAGCCCAGTTACATACTCAGAATCTGTACTACTGCGCAAATAGGCATGTCTCTGTAGGCAAAAAACTCATTTCTGACAAAGTTGCCCAAATGTATCTCAGAAGTGTGCAACTTGTTCCCTGAGTTAGAAAACGTCGAGAAACGGTCGTTTCTGCTAGCGCTGTGCTTCTACACATGTATTTGCTGAACGGTGAAAGCGCACAGTAATGCACTTTTCTCTCAGCAAATACACTGTTTCTAAGGAAATGGGAACATACTGAGGAGACACTTGTGGGAGCTACTGTGACTAAAACTGAGCTTCCCTACGCACAGGGAAGCAAGAGAAATGCTGATTTCATCAAGCCCAGTTACATACTCAGAATCTGTACTACTGCGCAAATAGGCATGTCTCTGTAGGCAAAAAACTCATTTCTGACAAAGTTGCCCAAATGCATCTCAGAAGTGTGCAACTTGTTCTCTGAGTTAGAAAACGTCGAGAAACGTGCGTTTCTGCTAGCGCTGTGCATCTACACATGTACTTGCTGAACGGTGAAAGCGCACAGTAGTGCACTTTTCTCCCAGCAAATACACTGTTGCTAAGGAAATGGGAACACACTGAGGAGACACTTGTGGGATCTACAGTGACTAAAACTGAGCTTCCCCACACACCGGGAAGCAAGAGAAATGCTGATTTCATCAAGCCCAGTTACATACTCAGAATCTGTACTACTGCGCAAATAGGCATGTCTCTGTAGGCAAAAAACTCATTTCTGACAAAGTTGCCCAAATGCATCTCAGAAGTGTGCAACTTGTTCCCTGAGTTAGAAAACGTCGAGAAACGGTCGTTTCTGCTAGCGCTGTGCTTCTACACATGTACTTGCTGAAGGGTGAAAGCGCACAGTAATGCACTTTTCTCCCAGCAAATACACTGTTTCTAAGGAAATGGGAACACACTGAGGAGACACTTGTGGGAGCTACTGTGACTAAAACTGAGGTTCCCTACGCACAGGGAAGCAAGAGAAATGCTGATTTCATCAAGCCCAGTTACATACTCAGAATCTGTACTACTGCGCAAATAGGCATGTCTCTGTAGGCAAAAAACTCATTTCTGACAAAGTTGCCCAAATGCATCTCAGAAGTGTGCAACTTGTTCTCTGAGTTAGAAAACGTCGAGAAACGTGCGTTTCTGCTAGCGCTGTGCATCTACACATGTACTTGCTGAACGATGAAAGCGCACAGTAATGCACTTTTCTCCCAGCAAATACACTGTTTCTAAGGAAATGGGAACACACTGAGGAGACAATTGTGGGAGCTACGGTGACTAAAACTGAGCTTCCCTACGGACAGGGAAGCAAGAGAAATGCTGATTTCATCAAGCCCAGTTACATACTCAGAATCTGTACTACTGCGCAAATAGACATGTCTCTGTAGGCAAAAAACTCATTTCTGACAAAGTTGCCCAAATGCATCTCAGAAGTGTGCAACTTGTTCCATGAGTTAGAAAACGTCGAGAAACGGTCATATCTGCTAACTCTGTGCTTCTACACCTGTATTTGCTGAACGGTGAAAGCGCACAGTAATGCACTTTTCTCCCAGCAAATACACTGTTTCTAAGGAAATGGGAACACACTGAGGAGACACTTGTGGGAGCTACTGTGACTAAAACTGAGCTTCCCTACGCACAGGGAAGCAAGAGAAATGCTGATTTCATCAAGCCCAGTTACATACTCAGAATATGTACTACTGCGCAAATAGGCATGTCTCTGTAGGCAAAAAACTCATTTCTGACAAAGTTGCCCAAATGCATCTCAGAAGTGTGCAACTTGTTCCCTGAGTTAGAAAACTTCGAGAAACGGTCATATCTGCTAACGCTGTGCTTCTACACATGTATTTGCTGAACGGTGAAAGCGCACAGTAATGCACTTTTCTCCCAGCAAATACACTGTTTCTAAGGAAATGGGAACACACTGAGGAGACACTTGTGGGAGCTACTGTGACTAAAACTGAGCTTCCCTACGCACAGGGAAGAAAGAAAAATGCTGATTTCATCAAGCCCAGTTACATACTCAGAATCTGTACTACTGCGCAAATAGGCATGTCTCTGTAGGCAAAAAACTCATTTCTGACAAAGTTGCCCAAATGCATCTCAGAAGTGTGCAACTTGTTCTCTGAGTTAGAAAACGTCGAGAAACGTGCGTTTCTGCTAGCGCTGTGCATCTACACATGTACTTGCTGAACGATGAAAGCGCACAGTAATGCACTTTTCTCCCAGCAAATACACTGTTTCTAAGGAAATGGGAACACACTGAGGAGACAATTGTGGGAGCTACGGTGACTAAAACTGAGCTTCCCTACGGACAGGGAAGCAAGAGAAATGCTGATTTCATCAAGCCCAGTTACATACTCAGAATCTGTACTACTGCGCAAATAGACATGTCTCTGTAGGCAAAAAACTCATTTCTGACAAAGTTGCCCAAATGCATCTCAGAAGTGTGCAACTTGTTCCATGAGTTAGAAAACGTCGAGAAACGGTCATATCTGCTAACTCTGTGCTTCTACACCTGTATTTGCTGAACGGTGAAAGCGCACAGTAATGCACTTTTCTCCCAGCAAATACACTGTTTCTAAGGAAATGGGAACACACTGAGGAGACACTTGTGGGAGCTACTGTGACTAAAACTGAGCTTCCCTACGCACAGGGAAGCAAGAGAAATCCTGATTTCATCAAGCCCAGTTACATACTCAGAATCTGTACTACTGCACAAATAGGCATGTCTCTGTAGGCAAAAAACTCATTTCTGACAAAGTTGCCCAAATGTATCTCAGAAGTGTGCAACTTGTTCCCTGAGTTAGAAAACGTCGAGAAACGGTCGTTTCTGCTAGCGCTGTGCTTCTACACATGTATTTGCTGAACGGTGAAAGCGCACAGTAATGCACTTTTCTCTCAGCAAATACACTGTTTCTAAGGAAATGGGAACATACTGAGGAGACACTTGTGGGAGCTACTGTGACTAAAACTGAGCTTCCCTACGCACAGGGAAGCAAGAGAAATGCTGATTTCATCAAGCCCAGTTACATACTCAGAATCTGTACTACTGCGCAAATAGGCATGTCTCTGTAGGCAAAAACCTCATTTCTGACAAAGTTGCCCAAATGCATCTCAGAAGTGTGCAACTTGTTCCCTGAGTTAGAAAACGTCGAGAAACGTTCGTTTCTGCTAGCGCTGTGCTTCTACACATGTATTTGCTGAACGGTGAAAGCGCACAGTAATGCACTTTTCTCCCAGCAAATACACTGTTTCTAAGGAAATGGGAACACACTGAGGAGACACTTGTGGGAGCTACTGTGACTAAAACTGAGCTTCCCTACGCACAGGGAAGCAAGAGAAATGCTGATTTCATCAAGCCCAGTTACATACTCAGAATATGTACTACTGCGCAAATAGGCATGTCTCTGTAGGCAAAAAACTCATTTCTGACAAAGTTGCCCAAATGCATCTCAGAAGTGTGCAACTTGTTCCCTGAGTTAGAAAACTTCGAGAAACGGTCATATCTGCTAACGCTGTGCTTCTACACATGTATTTGCTGAACGGTGAAAGCGCACAGTAATGCACTTTTCTCCCAGCAAATACACTGTTTCTAAGGAAATGGGAACACACTGAGGAGACACTTGTGGGAGCTACTGTGACTAAAACTGAGCTTCCCTACGCACAGGGAAGAAAGAAAAATGCTGATTTCATCAAGCCCAGTTACATACTCAGAATCTGTACTACTGCGCAAATAGGCATGTCTCTGTAGGCAAAAAACTCATTTCTGACAAAGTTGCCCAAATGCATCTCAGAAGTGTGCAACTTGTTCTCTGAGTTAGAAAACGTCGAGAAACGTGCGTTTCTGCTAGCGCTGTGCATCTACACATGTACTTGCTGAACGGTGAAAGCGCACAGTAATGCACTTTTCTCCCAGCAAATACACTGTTTCTAAGGAAATGGGAACACACTGAGGAGACACTTGTGGGAGCTACTGTGACTAAAACTGAGCTTCCCTACACACAGGGAAGCAAGAGAAATGCTGATTTCATCAAGCCCAGCTACATACTCAGAATCTGTACTACTGCGCAAATAGGCATGTCTCTTTAGCCAAAAAACTAATTTCTGACAAAGTTGCCCAAATGCATCTCAGAAGTGTGCAACTTGTTCTCTGAGTTAGAAAACATCGAGAAACGTTCGTTTCTGCTAGCGCTGTGCATATACACATGTACTTGCTGAACGGTGAAAGCGCACAGTAATGCACTTTTCTCCCAGCAAATACACTGTTTCTAAGGAAATGGGAACACACTGAGGAGACACTTGTGGGAGCTACTGTGACTAAAACTGAGCTTCCCTACACACAGGGAAGCCAGAGAAATGCTGATTTCATCAAGCCCAGTTACATACTCAGAATCTGTACTACTGCGCAAATAGGCATGTCTCTGTAGGCAAAAAACTGATTTCTGACAAAGTTGCCCAAATGCATCTCAGAAGTGTGCAACTTGTTCCCTGAGTTAGAAAACGTCGAGAAACGTTCCTTTCTGCTAGCGCTGTGCTTCTACACATGTATTTGCTGAACGGTGAAAGCGCACAGTATTGTACTTTACTCCCAGCAAATACACTGTTTCTAAGGAAATGGGAACACACTGAGGAGACACTTCTGGGAGCTACTGTGACTAAAACTGAGCTTCCCTACGCACAGGGAAGCAAGAGAAATGCTGATTTCATCAAGCCCAGTTACATACTCAGAATCTGTACTACTGCGCAAATAGGCATGTCTCTGTAGGCAAAAAACTCATTTCTGACAAAGTTGCCCAAATGCATCTCAGAAGTGTGCAACTTGTTCTCTGAGTTAGAAAACGTCGAGAAACGTGCGTTTCTGCTAGCGCTGTGCATCTACACATGTACTTGCTGAACGGTGAAAGCGCACAGTAATGCACTTTTCTCCCAGCAAATACACTGTTTCTAAGGAAATGTGAACACACTGAGGAGACACTTGTGGGAGCTACTGTGACTAAAACTGAGCTTCCCTACGCACAGGGAAGCAAGAGAAATGCAGGATTTCATCAAGCCCAGTTACATACTCAGACTCTGTACTACTGCCCAAATAGGCATGTCTCTGTAGGCAAAAAACTCATTTCTGACAAAGTTGCCCAAATGCATCTCAGAAGTGTGCAACTTGTTCCCTGAGTTAGAAAACGTCGAGAAACGGTCATATCTGCTAACGCTGTGCTTCTACACATGTATTTGCTGAACGGTGAAAGCGCACAGTAATGCACTTTTCTCCCAGCAAATACACTGTTTCTAAGGAAATGGGAACACACTGAGGAGACACTTGTGGGAGCTACTGTGACTAAAACTGAGCTTCCCTACGCACAGGGAAGCAAGAGAAATGCTGATTTCATCAAGCCCAGTTACATACTCAGAATCTGTACTACTGCGCAAATAGGCATGTCTCTGTAGGCAAAAAAACTCATTTCTGACAAAGTTGCCCAAATGCATCTCAGAAGTGTGCAACTTGTTCTCTGAGTTAGAAAACGTCGAGAAACGTGCGTTTCTGCTAGCGCTGTGCATCTACACATGTACTTGCTGAACGGTGAAAGCGCACAGTAATGCACTTTTCTCCCAGCAAATACACTGTTTCTAAGGAAATGTGAACACACTGAGGAGACAATTGTGGGAGCTACGGTGACTAAAACTGAGCTTCCCTACGCACAGGGAAGCAAGAGAAATGCTGATTTCGTCAAGCCCAGTTACATACTCAGAATCTGTACTACTGCGCAAATAAGCATGTCTCTGTAGGCAAAAAACTCATTTCTGACAAAGTTGCCCAAATGCATCTCAGAAGTGTGCAACTTGTTCCCTGAGTTAGAAAACGTCGAGAAACGGTCGTTTCTGCTAGCGCTGTGCTTCTACACATGTACTTGCTGAACGGTGAAAGTGCACAGTAATGCACTTTTCTCCCAGCAAATACACTGTTGCTAAGGAAATGGGAACACACTGAGGAGACACTTGTGGGATCTACAGTGACTAAAACTGAGCTTCCCCACACACCGGGAAGTAAGAGAAATGCTGATTTCATCAAGCCCAGTTACATACTCAGAATCTGTACTACTGCGCAAATAGGCATGTCTCTGTAGGCAAAAAACTCATTTCTGACAAAGTTGCCCAAATGCATCTCAGAAGTGTGCAACTTGTTCCCTGAGTTAGAAAACGTCGAGAAACGGTCGTTTCTGCTAGCGCTGTGCTTCTACACATGTACTTGCTGAAGGGTGAAAGCGCACAGTAATGCACTTTTCTCCCAGCAAATACACTGTTTCTAAGGAAATGGGAACACACTGAGGAGACACTTGTGGGAGCTACTGTGACTAAAACTGAGGTTCCCTACGCACAGGGAAGCAAGAGAAATGCTGATTTCATCAAGCCCAGTTACATACTCAGAATCTGTACTACTGCGCAAATAGGCATGTCTCTGTAGGCAAAAAACTCATTTCTGACAAAGTTGCCCAAATGCATCTCAGAAGTGTGCAACTTGTTCTCTGAGTTAGAAAACGTCGAGAAACGTGCGTTTCTGCTAGCGCTGTGCATCTACACATGTACTTGCTGAACGATGAAAGCGCACAGTAATGCACTTTTCTCCCAGCAAATACACTGTTTCTAAGGAAATGGGAACACACTGAGGAGACAATTGTGGGAGCTACGGTGACTAAAACTGAGCTTCCCTACGGACAGGGAAGCAAGAGAAATGCTGATTTCATCAAGCCCAGTTACATACTCAGAATCTGTACTACTGCGCAAATAGACATGTCTCTGTAGGCAAAAAACTCATTTCTGACAAAGTTGCCCAAATGCATCTCAGAAGTGTGCAACTTGTTCCATGAGTTAGAAAACGTCGAGAAACGGTCATATCTGCTAACTCTGTGCTTCTACACCTGTATTTGCTGAACGGTGAAAGCGCACAGTAATGCACTTTTCTCCCAGCAAATACACTGTTTCTAAGGAAATGGGAACACACTGAGGAGACACTTGTGGGAGCTACTGTGACTAAAACTGAGCTTCCCTACGCACAGGGAAGCAAGAGAAATGCTGATTTCATCAAGCCCAGTTACATACTCAGAATCTGTACTACTGCGCAAATAGGCATGTCTCTGTAGGCAAAAAACTCATTTCTGACAAAGTTGCCCAAATGTATCTCAGAAGTGTGCAACTTGTTCCCTGAGTTAGAAAACGTCGAGAAACGGTCGTTTCTGCTAGCGCTGTGCTTCTACACATGTATTTGCTGAACGGTGAAAGCGCACAGTAGTGCACTTTTCTCCCAGCAAATACACTGTTGCTAAGGAAATGGGAACACACTGAGGAGACACTTGTGGGATCTACAGTGACTAAAACTGAGCTTCCCCACACACCGGGAAGCAAGAGAAATGCTGATTTCATCAAGCCCAGTTACATACTCAGAATCTGTACTACTGCGCAAATAGGCATGTCTCTGTAGGCAAAAAACTCATTTCTGACAAAGTTGCCCAAATGCATCTCAGAAGTGTGCAACTTGTTCCCTGAGTTAGAAAACGTCGAGAAACGGTCGTTTCTGCTAGCGCTGTGCTTCTACACATGTACTTGCTGAAGGGTGAAAGCGCACAGTAATGCACTTTTCTCCCAGCAAATACACTGTTTCTAAGGAAATGGGAACACACTGAGGAGACACTTGTGGGAGCTACTGTGACTAAAACTGAGGTTCCCTACGCACAGGGAAGCAAGAGAAATGCTGATTTCATCAAGCCCAGTTACATACTCAGAATCTGTACTACTGCGCAAATAGGCATGTCTCTGTAGGCAAAAAACTCATTTCTGACAAAGTTGCCCAAATGCATCTCAGAAGTGTGCAACTTGTTCTCTGAGTTAGAAAACGTCGAGAAACGTGCGTTTCTGCTAGCGCTGTGCATCTACACATGTACTTGCTGAACGATGAAAGCGCACAGTAATGCACTTTTCTCCCAGCAAATACACTGTTTCTAAGGAAATGGGAACACACTGAGGAGACAATTGTGGGAACTACGGTGACTAAAACTGAGCTTCCCTACGGACAGGGAAGCAAGAGAAATGCTGATTTCATCAAGCCCAGTTACATACTCAGAATCTGTACTACTGCGCAAATAGACATGTCTCTGTAGGCAAAAAACTCATTTCTGACAAAGTTGCCCAAATGCATCTCAGAAGTGTGCAACTTGTTCCATGAGTTAGAAAACGTCGAGAAACGGTCATATCTGCTAACTCTGTGCTTCTACACCTGTATTTGCTGAACGGTGAAAGCGCACAGTAATGCACTTTTCTCCCAGCAAATACACTGTTTCTAAGGAAATGGGAACACACTGAGGAGACACTTGTGGGAGCTACTGTGACTAAAACTGAGCTTCCCTACGCACAGGGAAGCAAGAGAAATGCTGATTTCATCAAGCCCAGTTACATACTCAGAATCTGTACTACTGCGCAAATAGGCATGTCTCTGTAGGCAAAAAACTCATTTCTGACAAAGTTGCCCAAATGTATCTCAGAAGTGTGCAACTTGTTCCCTGAGTTAGAAAACGTCGAGAAACGGTCGTTTCTGCTAGCGCTGTGCTTCTACACATGTATTTGCTGAACGGTGAAAGCGCACAGTAATGCACTTTTCTCTCAGCAAATACACTGTTTCTAAGGAAATGGGAACATACTGAGGAGACACTTGTGGGAGCTACTGTGACTAAAACTGAGCTTCCCTTCGCGCAGGGAAGCAAGAGAAATGCTGATTTCATCAAGCCCAGTTACATACTCAGAATCTGTACTACTGCGCAAATAGGCATGTCTCTGTAGGCAAAAACCTCATTTCTGACAAAGTTGCCCAAATGCATCTCAGAAGTGTGCAACTTGTTCCCTGAGTTAGAAAACGTCGAGAAACGGTCGTTTCTGCTAGCGCTGTGCTTCTACACATGTACTTGCTGAAGGGTGAAAGCGCACAGTAATGCACTTTTCTCCCAGCAAATACACTGTTTCTAAGGAAATGGGAACACACTGAGGAGACACTTGTGGGAGCTACTGTGACTAAAACTGAGGTTCCCTACGCACAGGGAAGCAAGAGAAATGCTGATTTCATCAAGCCCAGTTACATACTCAGAATCTGTACTACTGCGCAAATAGGCATGTCTCTGTAGGCAAAAAACTCATTTCTGACAAAGTTGCCCAAATGCATCTCAGAAGTGTGCAACTTGTTCTCTGAGTTAGAAAACGTCGAGAAACGTGAGTTTCTGCTAGCGCTGTGCATCTACACATGTACTTGCTGAACGATGAAAGCGCACAGTAATGCACTTTTCTCCCAGCAAATACACTGTTTCTAAGGAAATGGGAACACACTGAGGAGACAATTGTGGGAGCTACGGTGACTAAAACTGAGCTTCCCTACGGACAGGGAAGCAAGAGAAATGCTGATTTCATCAAGCCCAGTTACATACTCAGAATCTGTACTACTGCGCAAATAGACATGTCTCTGTAGGCAAAAAACTCATTTCTGATAAAGTTGCCCAAATGCATCTCAGAAGTGTGCAACTTGTTCCATGAGTTAGAAAACGTCGAGAAACGGTCATATCTGCTAACTCTGTGCTTCTACACCTGTATTTGCTGAACGGTGAAAGCGCACAGTAATGCACTTTTCTCCCAGCAAATACACTGTTTCTAAGGAAATGGGAACACACTGAGGAGACACTTGTGGGAGCTACTGTGACTAAAACTGAGCTTCCCTACGCACAGGGAAGCAAGAGAAATGCTGATTTCATCAAGCCCAGTTACATACTCAGAATCTGTACTACTGCGCAAATAGGCATGTCTCTGTAGGCAAAAAACTCATTTCTGACAAAGTTGCCCAAATGTATCTCAGAAGTGTGCAACTTGTTCCCTGAGTTAGAAAACGTCGAGAAACGGTCGTTTCTGCTAGCGCTGTGCTTCTACACATGTATTTGCTGAACGGTGAAAGCGCACAGTAATGCACTTTTCTCTCAGCAAATACACTGTTTCTAAGGAAATGGGAACATACTGAGGAGACACTTGTGGGAGCTACTGTGACTAAAACTGAGCTTCCCTACGCACAGGGAAGCAAGAGAAATGCTGATTTCATCAAGCCCAGTTACATACTCAGAATCTGTACTACTGCGCAAATAGGCATGTCTCTGTAGGCAAAAACCTCATTTCTGACAAAGTTGCCCAAACGCATCTCAGAAGTGTGCAACTTGTTCCCTGAGTTAGAAAACGTCGAGAAACGTACGTTTCTGCTAGCGCTGTGCTTCTACACATGTATTTGCTGAACGGTGAAAGCGCACAGTAATGCACTTTTCTCCCAGCAAATACACTGTTTCTAAGGAAATGGGAAAACACTGAGGAGACACTTCTGGGAGCTACTGTGACTAAAACTGAGCTTCCCTACGCACAGGGAAGCAAGAGAAATGCTGATTTCATCAAGCCCAGTTACATACTCAGAATCTGTACTACTGCGCAAATAGGCATGTCTCTGTAGGCAAAAAACTCATTTCTGACAAAGTTGCCCAAATGCATCTCAGAAGTGTGCAACTTGTTCCCTGAGTTAGAAAACTTCGAGAAACGGTCATATCTGCTAACGCTGTGCTTCTACACATGTATTTGCTGAACGGTGAAAGCGCACAGTAATGCACTTTTCTCCCAGCAAATACACTGTTTCTAAGGAAATGGGAACACACTGAGGAGACACTTGTGGGAGCTACTGTGACTAAAACTGAGCTTCCCTACGCACAGGGAAGAAAGAAAAATGCTGATTTCATCAAGCCCAGTTACATACTCAGAATCTGTACTACTGCGCAAATAGGCATGTCTCTGTAGGCAAAAAACTCATTTCTGACAAAGTTGCCCAAATGCATCTCAGAAGTGTGCAACTTGTTCTCTGAGTTAGAAAACGTCGAGAAACGTGCGTTTCTGCTAGCGCTGTGCATCTACACATGTACTTGCTGAACGGTGAAAGCGCACAGTAATGCACTTTTCTCCCAGCAAATACACTGTTTCTAAGGAAATGGGAACACACTGAGGAGACACTTGTGGGAGCTACTGTGACTAAAACTGAGCTTCCCTACACACAGGGAAGCAAGAGAAATGCTGATTTCATCAAGCCCAGCTACATACTCAGAATCTGTACTACTGCGCAAATAGGCATGTCTCTTTAGCCAAAAAACTCATTTCTGACAAAGTTGCCCAAATGCATCTCAGAAGTGTGCAACTTGTTCTCTGAGTTAGAAAACATCGAGAAACGTTCGTTTCTGCTAGCGCTGTGCATATACACATGTACTTGCTGAACGGTGAAAGCGCACAATAATGCACTTTTCTCCCAGCAAATACACTGTTTCTAAGGAAATGGGAACACACTGAGGAGACACTTGTGGGAGCTACTGTGACTAAAACTGAGCTTCCCTACACACAGGGAAGCCAGAGAAATGCTGATTTCATCAAGCCCAGTTACATACTCAGAATCTGTACTACTGCGCAAATAGGCATGTCTCTGTAGGCAAAAAACTGATTTCTGACAAAGTTGCCCAAATGCATCTCAGAAGTGTGCAACTTGTTCCCTGAGTTAGAAAACGTCGAGAAACGTTCCTTTCTGCTAGCGCTGTGCTTCTACACATGTATTTGCTGAACGGTGAAAGCGCACAGTATTGTACTTTACTCCCAGCAAATACACTGTTTCTAAGGAAATGGGAACACACTGAGGAGACACTTTTGGGAGCTACTGTGACTAAAACTGAGCTTCCCTACGCACAGGGAAGCAAGAGAAATGCTGATTTCATCAAGCCCAGTTACATACTCAGAATCTGTACTACTGCGCAAATAGGCATGTCTCTTTAGGCAAAAAACTCATTTCTGACAAAGTTGCCCAAATGCATCTCAGAAGTCAGCAACTTGTTCCCTGAGTTAGAAAACGTCGAGAAACGTTCGTTTCTGCTAGCGCTGTGCTTCTACGCATGTATTTGCTGAACGGTGAAAGCGCACAGTAATGCACTTTTCTCCCAGCAAATACACTGTTTCTAAGGAAATGGGAACACACTGAGGAGACACTTGTGGGAGCTATTGTGACTAAAACTGAGCTTCCCTACGCACAGGGAAGCAAGAGAAATGCTGATTTCATCAAGCCCAGTTACATACTCAGAATCTGTACTACTGCGCAAATAGGCATGTCTCTGTAGGCAAAAAACTCATTTCTGACAAAGTTGCCCAAATGCATCTCAGAAGTGTGCAACTTGTTCCCTGAGTTAGAAAACGTCGAGAAAAGTTCGTTTCTGCTAGCGCTGTGCTTCTACACATGTACTTGCTTAACGGTGAAAGCGCACAGTAATGCACTTTTCTCCCAGCAAATACACTGTTTCTAAGGAAATGGGAACACACTGAGGAGACACTTGTGGGAGCTACTGTGACTAAAACTGAGCTTCCCTACGCACAGGGAAGCAAGAGAAATGCTGATTTCATCAAGCCCAGTTACATACTCAGAATCTGTACTACTGCCCAAATAGGCATGTCTCTGTAGGCAAAAAACTCATTTTTGAGAAAGTTACCCAAATGCATCTCAGAAGTGTGCAACTTGTTCCCTGAGTTAGACAACGTCGAGAAAGGGTCTTTTCTGCTAGCGCTGGGCGCCTACACATGTATTTGCTGAACGGTGAAAGCGCACAGTAATGCACTTTTCTCCCAGCAAATACACTGCTTCTAAGGATCTGGAACACACTGAGGAGACACTTGTGGGAGCAACTGTGACTAAAACTGAGCTTCCCTACGCACAGGGAAGCAAGAGAAATGCTGATTTCATCAAGCCCAGTTACATACTCAGAATCTGTACTACTGCGCAAATAGGCATGTCTCTGTAGGCAAAAAACTCATTTCTGACAAAGTTGCCCAAATGCATCTCAGAAGTGTGCAACTTGTTCTCTGAGTTAGAAAACGTCGAGAAACGGTCTTTTCTGCTAGCGCTGTGCTTCTACACATGTATTTGCTGAACAGTGAAAGCGCACAGTAATGCACTTTTCTCCCAGCAAATACACTGTTTCTAAGGAAATGGGAACACACTGAGGAGACACTTGTGGGAGCTACTGTGACTAAAACTGAGCTTCCCTACGCACAGGGAAGCAAGAGAAATGCTGATTTCATCAAGCCCAGTTACATACTCAGAATCTGTACTACTGCGCAAATAGGCATGTCTCTGTTGGCAAAAACCCATTTCTGACAAAGTTGCCCAAATGCATCTCAGAAGTGTGCATCTTCTTCCCTGAGTGAGAAAACGTCGAGAAACGGTCGTTTCTGCTAGCGCTGTGCTTCTACACATGTATTTGCTGAACGGTGAAAGCACACAGTAATGCACTTTTCTCCCAACAAATACACTGTTTCTAAGGAAATGGGAACACACTGAGGAGACACTTGTGGGAGCTACTGTGACTAAAACTGAGCTTCCCTACTCACAGGGAAGCAAGAGAAATGCTGATTTCATTGAGCCCAGTTACATACTCAGAATCTGTACTACTGCGCAAATAGGCATGTCTCTTTAGGCAAAAAACTCATTTCTGACAAAGTTGCCCAAATGCATCTCAGAAGTGTGCAACTTGTTCCCTGAGTTAGAAAACGTCGAGAAACGGTCGTTTCTGCTAGCCCTGTGCTTCTACACATGTATTTGCTGAACGGTGAAAGCGCACAGTAATGCACTTTTCTCCCAACAAATACACTGTTTCTAAGGAAATGGGAACACACTGAGGAGACACTTGTGGGAGCTACTGTGACTAAAACTGAGCTTCCCTACTCACAGGGAAGCAAGAGAAATGCTGATTTCATTGAGCCCAGTTACATACTCAGAATCTGTACTACTGCGCAAATAGGCATGTCTCTGTAGGCAAAAAACTCATTTCTGACAAAGTTGCCCAAATGCATCTCAGAAGTGTGCAACTTGTTCCCTGAGTTAGAAAACGTCGAGAAACGGTCGTTTCTGCTAGCGCTGTGCTTCTACACATGTATTTGCTGAACGGTGAAAGCGCACAGTAATGCACTTTTCTCCCAGCAAATACACTTCTTCTCAGTAAATGGGAACACACTTAGGAGACACTTGTGGGAGCTACTGTGACTAAAACTGAGCTTCCCTACGCACAGGGAAGCAAGAGAAATGCTGATTTCATCAAGCCTAGTTACAAACTCAGATTCTGTACTACTGTGCAAATAGGCATGTCTCTTTAGGCAAAAAACTCATTTCTGACAAAGTTGCCCAAATGCATCTCAGAAGTGTGCAACTTGTTCCCTGAGTTAGAAAACGTCGAGAAACGGTCGTTTCTGCTAGCGCTGTGCTTCTACACATGTATTTGCTGAACGGTGAAAGCGCACAGTAATGCACTTTTCTCCCAGCAAATACACTGTTTCTAAGGAACTGGAAACACACTGAGGAGACACTTGTGGGAGCTACTGTGACTAAAACTGAGCTTCCCTACGCACAGGGAAGCAAGAGAAATGCTGATTTCATCAAGCCCAGTTACATACTCAGAATCTGTACTACTGCGCAAATAGGCATGTCTCTTTAGGCAAAAAACTCATTTCTGACAAAGTTGCCCAAATGCATCTCAGAAGTGTGCAACTTGTTCCCTGAGTTAGAAAACGTCGAGAAACGGTCGTTTCTGCTAGCGCTGTGCTTCTACACATGTATTTGCTGAACGGTGAAAGCGCACAGTAATGCACTTTTCTCGCAGCAAATACACTATTTCTAAGGAAATGGGAACACACTGAGGAGACACTTGTGGGAGCTACTGTGACTAAAACTGAGCTTCCCTACGCACAGGGAAGCAAGAGAAATGCTGATTTCATCCAGCCCTGTTACATACTCAGAATCTGTACTACTGTGCAAATAGGCATGTCTCTGTAGGCAAAAAACTCATTTCTGACAAAGTTGCCCAAATGCAACTCAGAAGTGTGCAACTTGTTCCCTGAGTTAGAAAACGTCGAGAAACGGTCGTTTCTGCTAGCGCTGTGCTTCTACACATGTATTTGCTGAACGGTGAAAGCGCACAGTAATGCACTTTTCTCCCAGCAAATACACTGTTTCTAAGGAAATGGGAACACACTGAGGAGACACTTGTGGGAGCTACTGTGACTAAAACTGAGCTTCCCTACGCACAGGGAAGCAAGAGAAATGCTGATTTCATCAAGCCCAGTTACATACTCAGAATCTGTACTACTGCGCAAATAGGCATGTCTCTGTAGGCAAAAAACTCATTTCTGACAAAGTTGCCCAAATGCATCTCAGAAGTGTGCAACTTGTTCCCTGAGTTAGAAAACGTCGAGAAACGGTCGTTTCTGCTAGCGCTGTGCTTCTACACATGTATTTGCTGAACGGTGAAAGCGCACAGTAATGCACTTTTCTCCCAGCAAATACACTGTTTCTAAGGAAATGGGAACACACTGAGGAGACACTTTTGGGAGCTACTGTGACTAAAACTGAGCTTCCCTACGCACAGGGAAGCAAGAGAAATGCTGATTTCATCAAGCCCAGTTACATACTCAGAATCTGTACTACTGCGCAAATAGGCATGTCTCTGTAGGCAAAAAACTCATTTCTGACAAAGTTGCCCAAATGCATCTCAGAAGTGTGCAACTTGTTCCCTGAGTTAGAAAACGTCGAGAAACGGTCGTTTCTGCTAGCGCTGTGCTTCTACACATGTATTTGCTGAACGGTGAAAGCGCACAGTAATGCACTTTTCTCCCAGCAAATACACTGTTTCTAAGGAAATGGGAACACACTGAGGAGACACTTGTGGGAGCTACTGTGACTAAAACTGAGCTTCCCTACGCACAGGGAAGCAAGAGAAATGCTGATTTCATCAAGCCCAGTTACATACTCAGAATCTGTACTACTGCGCTAATAGGCATGTCTCTTCAGGCAAAAAACTCATTTCTGACAAAGTTGCCCAAATGCATCTCAGAAGTGTGCAACTTGTGCCCTGAGTTAGAAAATGTCGAGAAACGGTCATTTCTGCTAGCGCTGTGCTTCTACACATGTATTTGCTGAACGGTGAAAGCGCACAGTAATGCACTTTTCTCCCAGCAAATACACTGTTTCTAAGGAAATGGGAACACACTGAGGAGACACTTGTGGGAGCTACTGTGACTAAAACTGAGCTTCCCTACGCACAGGGAAGCAAGAGAAATGCTGATTTCATCAAGCCCAGTTACATACTCAGAATCTGTACTACTGCGCAAATAGGCATGTCTCTGTAGGCAAAAAACTCATTTTTGAGAAAGTTACCGAAATGTATCTAAGAAGTGTGCAACTTGTTCCCTGAGTTCGAAAACGTCGAGAAACGTTCGTTTCTGCTAGCGCTGTGCTTCTACACATGTATTTGCTGAACGGTGAAAGCGCACAGTAATGCACTTTTCTCCCAGCAAATACACTGTTTCTAAGGAAATGGGAACACACTGAGGAGATACTTGTGGGAGCTACTGTGACTAAAACTGAGCTTCCCTACGCACAGGGAAGCAAGAGAAATGCTGATTTCATCAAGCCCAGTTACATACTCAGAATCTGTACTACTGCGCAAATAGGCATGTCTCTGTAGGCAAAAAACTCATTTTTGAGAAAGTTACCGAAATGCATCTCAGAAGTGTGCAACTTGTTCCATGAGTTCGAAAACGTCGAGAAACGTTCGTTTCTGCTAGCGCTGTGCTTCTACACATGTATTTGCTGAACGGTGAAAGCGCACAGTAATGCACTTTTCTCCCAGCAAATACACTGTTTCTAAGGAAATGGGAACACACTGAGGAGACACTTGTGGGAGCTACTGTGACTAAAACTGAGCTTCCCTACGCACAGGGAAGCAAGAGAAATGCTGATTTCATCAAGCCCAGTTACATACTCAGAATCTGTACTACTGCGCAAATAGGCATGTCTCTTTAGGCAAAAAACTCATTTCTGACAACGTTGCCCAAATGCATCTCAGAAGTGTGCAACTTGTTCCCCGAGTTAGAAAACGTCGAGAAACGGTCGTTTCTGCTAGCGCTGTGCTTCTACACATGTATTTGCTGAATGGTGAAAGCACACAGTGATGCACTTTTCTCCCAGCAAATACACTGTTTCTAAGGAAATGGGAACACACTGAGGAGACACTTGTGGGAGCTACTGTGACTAAAACTGAGCTTCCCTACGCACAGGGAAGCAAGAGAAATGCTGATTTCATCAAGCCCAATTACATACTCAGAATCCGTCCTACTGTGCAAATAGGCATGTCTCTGTAGGCAAAAAACTCATTTCTGACAAAGTTGCCCAAATGCATCTCAGAAGTGTGCAACTTGTTCCCTGAGTTAGAAAACGTCGAGAAACGGTCGTTTCTGCTAGCGCTGTGCTTCTATACATGTATTTGCTGAACGGTGAAAGCGCACAGTAAAGCACTTTTCTCCCAGCAAATACACTGTTTCTAAGGAACTGGAAACACACTGAGGAGACACTTGTGTGAGCTACTGTAACTAAAACTGAGCTTCCCTACGCACAGGGAAGCAAGAGAAATGCTGATTTCATCAAGCCCAGTTACATACTCAGAATCTGTACTACTGCGCAAATAGGCATGTCTCTTTAGGCAAAAAACTCATTTCTGACAAAGTTGCCCAAATGCATCTCAGAAGTGTGCAACTTGTTCCCTGAGTTTGAAAACGTCGAGAAACGTTCGTTTCTGCTAGCGCTGTGCTTCTACACATGTATTTGCTGAACCGTGAAAGCGCACAGTAATGCACTTTTCTCCCAGCAAATACACTGTGTCTAAGGGAATGGGAACACACTGAGGAGACACTTGTGGGAGCTACTGTGACTAAAACTGAGCTTCCCTACGCACAGGGAAGCAAGAGAATGCTGATTTCATCAAGCCCAGTTACCACTCAGAATCTGTACTACTCTGCAATAGGCATGTCTCTTTAGGCAAAAAACTCATTTCTGACAAAGTTGCCCAAATGCATCTCAGAAGTGTGCAACTTGTTCCCTGAGTTAGAAAACGTCGAGAAACGGTCGTTTCTGCTAGCGCTGGACTTCTACACATGTATTTGCTGAACGGTGAAAGCGCACAGTAATGCACTTTTCTCCCAGCAAATACACTGTTTCTAAGGAAATGGGAACACACTGAGGAGACACTTGTGGGAGCTACTGTGACTAAAACTGAGCTTCCCTACGCACAGGGAAGCAAGAGAAATGCTGATTTCATCAAGCCCAGTTACATACTCAGAATCTGTACTACTGCGCAAATAGGCATGTCTCTGTAGGCAAAAAACTCATTTGTGACAAAGTTGCCCAAATGCATCTCAGAAGTGTGCAACTTGTTCCCTGAGTTAGAAAACGTCGAGAAACGTTCGTTTATGCTAGCGCTGTGCTTCTAGACATGTATTTGCTGAACGGTGAAAGCGCACAGTAATGCACTTTTCTCCCAGCAAATACACTGTTTCTAAGGAAATGGGAACACACTGAGGAGACACTTGTGGGAGCTACTGTGATTAAACTGAGCTTCCCTACGCACAGGGAAGCATGAGAAATGCTGATTTCATCAAGCCCAGTTACATACACAGAATCTGTACTACTGCGCAAATAGGCATGTCTCTGTAGGCAAAAAACTCATTTCTGACAAAGTTGCCCAAATGCATCTCAGAAGTGTGCAACTTGTTCCCTGAGTTAGAAAACGTCGAGAAACGGTCGTTTCTGCTAGCGCTGTGCTTCTACTCATGTATTTGCTGAACGGTGAAAGCGCACAGTAATGCACTTTTCTCCCAGCAAATACACTGTTTCTAAGGAACTGGGAACACACTGAGGAGACACTTGTGGAAACTACTGTGACTAAAACTGAGCTTCCCTACGCACACGGAAGCTAGAGAAATGCTGATTTCATCAAGCCCAGTTACATACTCAGAATCTGTACTACTGCGCAAATAGGCATTTCTCTGTAGGCAAAAACTCATTTCTGACAAAGTTGCCCAAATGCATCTCAGAAGTGTGCCACTTGTTCCGTGAGTTAGAAAACGTCGAGAAGCTGTCGTTTCAGCTAGCGCTGTGCTTCTACACATGTATTTGCTGAACGGTGAAAGCACACAGTAATGCACTTTTCTCCCAGCAAATACACTGTTTCTAAGGAAATGGGAACACACTGAGGAGATACTTGTAGGAGCTACTGTGACTAAAACTGAGCTTCCCTACGCACAGGGAAGCAAGAGAAATGCTGATTTCATCAAGCCCAGTTACATACTCAGAATCTGTACTACTGCGCAAATAGGCATGTCTCTGTAGGCAAAAAACTCATTTCTGACAAAGTTGCCCAAATGCATCTCAGAGTGTGCAACTTGTTCCCTGAGTTAGAAAACGTCGAGAAACGGTCGTTTCTGCTAGCGCTGTGCTTCTACACATGTATTTGCTGAACGGTGAAAGCGCACAGTAATGCACTTTTCTCCCAGCAAATACACTGTTTCTAAGGAAATGGGAACACAATGAGGAGACACTTGTGGGAGCTACTGTGACTAAAACTGAGCTTCCCTACGAACAGGGAAGCAAGAGAAATGCTGATTTCATCAAGCCCAGTTACATACTCAGAATCTGTACTACTGTGCAAATAGGCATGTCTCTGTAGGCAAAAAACTCATTTCTGACAAAGTTGCCCAAATGCATCTCAGAAGTGTGCAACTTGTTCCCTGAGTTAGAAAACGTCGAGAAACGTTCGTTTCTGCTAGCGCTGTGCTTCTACACATGTATTTGCTGAACGGTGAAAGCACACAGTAATGCACTTTTCTCCCAGCAAATACACTGTTTCTAAGGAAATGGGAACACACTGAGGAGACACTTGTGGGAGCTACTGTGACTAAAACTGAGCTTCCCTACGCACAGGGAAGCAGGAGAAATGCTGATTTCATCAAGCCCAGTTACATACTCAGAATCTGTACTACTGCGCAAATAGGCATGTCTCTGTAGGCAAAAAACTCATTTCAGACAAAGTTGTCCAAATGCATCTCAGAAGTGTGCAACTTGTTCCCTGAGTTAGAAAACGTCGAGAAACGGTCGTTTCTGCTAGCGCTGTGCTTCTACACATGTATTTGCTGAACGGTGAAAGCGCACAGTAATGCACTTTTCTCCCAGCAAATACACTGTTTCTAAGGAACTGGGAACACACTGAGGAGACACTTGTGGGAGCTACTGTGACTAAAACTGAGCTTCCCTACGCACACGGAAGCTAGAGAAATGCTGATTTCATCAAGCCCTGTTACATACTCAGAATCTGTACTACTGCGCAAATAGGCATTTCTCTGTAGGCAAAAAACTCATTTCTGACAAAGTTGCCCAAATGCATCTCAGAAGTGTGCAACTTGTTCCCTGAGTCAGAAAACGTCGAGAAACGGTCGTTTCTGCTAGCGCTGTGCTTCTACACATGTATTTGCTGAACGGTGAAAGCGCACAGTAATGCACTTTTCTCCCAGCAAATACACTGTTTCTAAGGAAATGGGAACACACTGAGGAGACACTTGTGGGAGCTACTGTGACTAAAACTGAGCTTCCCTACGCACAGGGAAGCAAGAGAAATGCTGATTTCATCCAGCCCAGTTACATACTCAGAATCTGTACTACTGCGCAAATAGGCATGTCTCTTTAGGCAAAAAACTCATTTCTGACAAAGTTGCCCAAATGCATCTCAGAAGTGTGAAACTTGTTCCCTGAGTTAGAAAACGTCGAGAAACGGTCGTTTCTGCTAGCGCTGTGCTTCTACACATGTATTTGCTGAACGGTGAAAGCACACAGTAATGCACTTTTCTCCCAGCAAATACACTGTTTCTAAGGAAATGGGAACACACTGAGGAGACACTTGTGGGAGCTACTGTGACTAAAACTGAGCTTCCCTACGCACAGGGAAGCAAGAGAAATGCTGATTTCATCAAGCCCAGTTACATACTCAGAATCTGTACTACTGCGCAAATAGGCATGTCTCTGTAGGCAAAAAACTCATTTTTGAGAAAGTTACCGAAATGCATCTCAGAAGTGTGCAACTTGTTCCCTGAGTTCGAAAACGTCGAGAAACGTTCGTTTCTGCTAGCGCTGTGCTTCTACACATGTATTTGCTGAACGGTGAAAGCGCACAGTAATGAACTTTTCTCCCAGCAAATACACTGTTTCTAAGGAAATGGGAACACACTGAGGAGATACTTGTGGGAGCTACTGTGACTAAAACTGAGCTTCCCTACGCACAGGGAAGCAAGAGAAATGCTGATTTCATCAAGCTCAGTTACATACTCAGAATCTGTCCTACTGCGCAAATAGGCATGTCTCTGTAGGCAAAAAACTCATTTCTGACAAAGTTGCCCAAATGCATCTCAGAAGTGTGCAACTTGTTCCCTGAGTTAGAAAACGTCGAGAAACGGTCGTTTCTGCTAGCGCTGTGCTTCTACACATGTATTTGCTGAACGGTGAAAGCGCACAGTAATGCACTTTTCTCCCAGCAAATACACTGTTTCTAAGGAAATGGGAACACACTGAGGAGACACTTGTGGGAGCTACTGTGACTAAAACTGAGCTTCCGTACGCACAGGGAACCAAGAGAAATGCTGATTTCATCAAGCCCAGTTACATACTCAGTATCTGTACTACTGCGCAAATAGGCATGTCTCTGTAGGCAAAAAACTCATTTCTGACAAAGTTGCCCAAATGCATCTCAGAAGTGTGCAACTTGTTCCCTGAGTTAGAAAACGTCGAGAAACGGTCGTTTCTGCTAGCGCTGTGCTTCTACACATGTATTTGCTGAACGGTGAAAGCGCACAGTAATGCACTTTTCTCCCAGCAAATACACTGTTTCTAAGGAAATGGGAACACACTGAGGAGACACTTGTGGGAGCTACTGTGACTAAAACTGAGCTTCCCTACGTACAGGGAAGCAAGAGAATGCTGATTTCATCAAGCCCAGTTACATACTCAGAATCTGTACTACTGCGCAAATAGGCATGTCTCTTTAGGCAAAAAACTCATTTCTGACAAAGTTGCCCAAATGCATCTCAGAAGTGTGCAACTTGTTCCCTGAGTTAGAAAACGTCGAGAAACGGTCATTTCTGCTAGCGCTGTGCTTCTACACATGTATTTGCTGAACAGTGAAAGCACACAGTAATGCACTTTTCTCCCAGCAAATACACTGTTTCTAAGGAACTGGGAACACACTGAGGAGACACTTGTGGGAGCTACTGTGACTAAAACTGAGCTTCCCTACGCACAGGGAAGCAAGAGAATGCTGATTTCATCAAGCCCAGTTACATACTCAGAATCTGTACTACTGCGCAAATAGGCATGTCTCTGTAGGCAAAAAACTCATTTCTGACAAAGTTGCCCAAATGCATCTCAGAAGTGTGCAACTTGTTCCCTGAGTTAGAAAACATCGAGAAAGGTCGTTTCTGCTAGCGCTGTGCTTCTACACATGTATTTGCTGAACGGTGAAAGCGCAGAGTAATGCACTTTTCTCCCAGCAAATACACTGTTTCTAAGGAAATGGGAACACACTGAGGAGACACTTGTGGGAGCTACTTTGACTAAAACTGAGCTTCCCTACGCACAGGGAAGCAAGAGAAATGCTGATTTCATCAAGCCCAGTTACATACTCAGAATCTGTACTACTGCGCAAATAGGCATGTCTCTGTAGGCAAAAAACTCATTTCTGATAAAGTTGCCCAAATGCATCTCAGAAGTGTGCAACTTGTTCCCTGAGTTAGAATACGTCGAGAAACGGTCGTTTCTGCTAGCGCTGTGCTTCTACACATGTATTTGCTGAACGGTGAAAGCGCACAGTAATGCACTTTTCTCCCAGCAAATACACTGTTTCTAAGGAAATGGGAACACACTGAGGAGACACTTGTGGGAGCTACTGTGACTAAAACTGAGCTTCCCTACGCACAGGGAAGCAAGAGAAATGCTGATGTCATCAAGCCCAGTTACATACTCAGAATCTGTACTACTGTGCAAATAGGCATGTCTCTGTAGGCAAAAAACTCATTTCTGACAAAGTTGCCCAAATGCATCTCAGAAGTGTGCAACTTGTTCCCTGAGTTAGAAAACGTCGAGAAACGTTCGTTTCTGCTAGCGCTGTGCTTCTACACATGTATTTGCTGAACGGTGAAAGCGCACAGTAATGCACTTTTCTCCCAGCAAATACACTGTTTCTAAGGAACAGGAAACACACTGAGGAGACACTTGTGGGAGCTACTGTGACTAAAACTGAGCTTCCCTACGCACAGGGGAGCAAGAGAAATGCTGATTTCATCAAGCCCAGTTACATACTCAGAATCTGTACTACTGCGCAAATAGGCATGTCTCTGTAGGAAGAAAACTCATTTGTGACAAAGTTGCCCAAATGCATCTCAGAAGTGTGCAACTTGTTCCCTGAGTTAGAAAACGTCGAGAAACGGTCGTTTCTGCTAGCGCTATGCTTCTACACATGTATTTGCTGAACGGTGAAAGCGCACAGTAATGCACTTTTCTCCCAGCAAATACACTGTTTCTAAGGAACTGGGAAAACACTGAGGAGACACTTGTGGGAGCTACCGTGACTAAAACTGAGCTTCCCTACGCACAGGGAAGCAAGAGAATGCTGATTTCATCAAGCCCAGTTACCTACTCAGAATCTGTACTACAGCGCAAATAGGCATGTCTCTGTAGGCAAAAAACTCATTTCTGACAAAGTTGCCCAAATGCATCTCAGAAGTGTGCAACTTGTTCCCTGAGTTAAAAAACGTCGAGAAACGTTCGTTTCTGCTAGCGCTGTGCTTCTACACATGTATTTGCTGAACGGTGAATGCGCACAGTAATGCACTTTTCTCCCAGCAAATACACTGTTTCTAAGGAAATGGGAACACACTGAGGAGACACTTGTGGGAGCTACTGTGACTAAAACTGAGCTTCCCTACTCACAGGGAAGCAAGAGAATGCTGATTTCATCAAGCCCAGTTACATACTCAGAATCTGTACTACTGCGCAAATAGGCATGTCTCTGTAGGCAAAAAACTCATTTCTGACAAAGTTGCCCAAATGCATCTCAGAAGTGTGCAACTTGTTCCCTGAGTTAGAAAACGTCGAGAAACGTTCGTTTCTGCTAGCGCTGTGCTTCTAGACATGTATTTGCTGAACGGTGAAAGCGCACAGTAATGCACTTTTCTCCCAGCAAATACACTGTTTCTAAGGAAATGGGAACACACTGAGGAGACACTTGTGGGAGCTACTGTGACTAAAACTGAGCTTCCCTACGCACAGGGAAGCAAGAGAAATGCTGATTTCATCAAGTCCAGTTACATACACAGAATCTGTACTACTGCGCAAATAGGCAAGTCTCTGTAGGCAAAAAACTCATTTCTGACAAAGTTGCCCAAATGCATCTCAGAAGTGTGCCACTTGTTCCCTGAGTTAGAAAATGTCGAGAAACGGTCGTTTCAGCTAGCGCTGTGCTTCTACACATGTATTTGCTGAACGGTGAAAGCGCACAGTAATGCACTTTTCTGCCAGCAAATACACTGTTTCTAAGGAAATGGGAACACACTGAGGAGACACTTGTGGGAGCTACTGTGACAAAAACTGAGCTTCCCTACGCACAGGGAAGCAAGAGAAATGCTGATTTCATCAAGCCCAGTTACATACTCAGAATCTGTACTACTGGGCAAATAGGCATGTCTCTTTAGGCAAAAAACTCATTTCTGACAAAGTTGCCCAAATGCATCTCAGAAGTGTACAACTTGTTCCCTGAGTTAGAAAACGTCGAGAAAGGTCGTTTCTGCTAGCGCTGTGCTTCTACACATGTATTTGCTGAACGGTGAAAGCGCACAGTAATGCACTTTTCTCCCAGCAAATACACTGTTTGTAAGGAACAGGGAACACACTGAGGAGACACAAGTGGGAGCTATTATGACTAAAACTGAGCTTCCCTACGCAGAGGGAAGCAAGAGAAATGCTGATTTCATCAAGCCCAGTTACATACTCAGAATCTGTACTACTGCGCAAATAGGCATGTCTCTTTAGGCAAAAAACTCATTTCTGACAAAGTTGCCCAAATGCATCTCAGAAGTGTGCAACTTGTTCCCTGAGTTAGAAAACGTCGAGAAACGGTCGTTTCTGCTAGCGCTGTGCTTCTACACATGTATTTGCTGAACGGTGAAAGCACACAGTAATGCACTTTTCTCCCAGCAAATACACTGTTTCTAAGGAAATGGGAACACACTGAGGAGACACTTGTGGGAGCTACTGTGACTAAAACTGAGCTTCCCTACACACAGGGAAGCAAGAGAAATGCTGATTTCATCAAGCCCAGTTACATACTCAGAATCTGTACTACTCGCAAATAGGCATGTCTCTGTAGGCAAAAAACTCATTTCTGACAAAGTTGCCCAAATGCATCTCAGAAGTGTGCAACTTGTTCCCTGAGTTAGAAAACGTCGAGAAACTGTCGTTTCTGCTAGCGCTATGCTTCTACACATGTATTTGCTGAACGGTGAAAGCGCACAGTAATGCACTTTTCTCCCAGCAAATACACTGTTTCTAAGGAAATGGGAACACACTGAGGAGACACTTGTGGGAGCTACTGTGACTAAAACTGAGCTTCCCTATGCACAGGGAAGCAAGAGAATGCTGATTTCATCAAGCCCAGTTACCTACTCAGAATCTGTACTACTGCGCAAATAGGCATGTCTCTGTAGGCAAAAAACTCATTTCTGACAAAGTTGCCCAAATGCATCTCAGAAGTGTGCAACTTGTTCCCTGAGTTAGAAAACGTCGAGAAACGGTCGTTTCTGCTAGCGCTGTGCTTCTACACATGTATTTGCTGAACGGTGAATGCGCACAGTAATGCACTTTTCTCCCAGCAAATACACTGTTTCTAAGGAAATGGGAACACACTGAGGAGACACTTGTGGGAGCTACTGTGACTAAAACTGAGCTTCCCTACTCACAGGGAAGCAAGAGAATGCTGATTTCATCAAGCTCAGTTACATACTCAGAATCTGTACTACTGCACAAATAGGCATGTCTCTGTAGGCAAAAAACTCATTTCTGACAAAGTTGCCCAAATGCATCTCAGAAGTGTGCAACTTGTTCCCTGAGTTAGAAAACGTCGAGAAACGGTCGTTTCTGCTAGCGCTGTGCTTCTACACATGTATTTGCTGAACGGTGAATGCGCACAGTAATGCACTTTTCTCCCAGCAAATACACTGTTTCTAAGGAAATGGGAACACACTGAGGAGACACTTGTGGGAGCTACTGTGACTAAAACTGAGCTTCCCTACTCACAGGGAAGCAAGAGAATGCTGATTTCATCAAGCCCAGTTACATACTCAGAATCTGTACTACTGCGCAAATAGGCATGTCTCTGTAGGCAAAAAACTCATTTCTGACAAAGTTGCCCAAATGCATCTCAGAAGTGTGCAACTTGTTCCCTGAGTTAGAAAACGTCGAGAAACGTTCGTTTCTGCTAGCGCTGTGCTTCTAGACATGTATTTGCTGAACGGTGAAAGCGCACAGTAATGCACTTTTCTCCCAGCAAATACACTGTTTCTAAGGAAATGGGAACACACTGAGGAGACACTTGTGGGAGCTACTGTGATTAAAACTGAGCTTCCCTACGCACAGGGAAGCAAGAGAAATGCTGATTTCATCAAGTCCAGTTACATACACAGAATCTGTACTACTGCGCAAATAGGCAAGTCTCTGTAGGCAAAAAACTCATTTCTGACAAAGTTGCCCAAATGCATCTCAGAAGTGTGCCACTTGTTCCCTGAGTTAGAAAACGTAGAGAAACGGTCGTTTCAGCTAGCGCTGTGCTTCTACACATGTATTTGCTGAACGGTGAAAGCGCACAGTAATGCACTTTTCTCCCAGCAAATACACTGTTTCTAAGGAAATGGGAACACACTGAGGAGACACTTGTGGGAGCTACTGTGACAAAAACTGAGCTTCCCTACGCACAGGGAAGCAAGAGAAATGCTGATTTCATCAAGCCCAGTTACATACTCAGAATCTGTACTACTGGGCAAATAGGCATGTCTCTTTAGGCAAAAAACTCATTTCTGACAAAGTTGCCCAAATGCATCTCAGAAGTGTACAACTTGTTCCCTGAGTTAGAAAACGTCGAGAAAGGTCGTTTCTGCTAGCGCTGTGCTTCTACACATGTATTTGCTGAACGGTGAAAGCGCACAGTAATGCACTTTTCTCCCAGCAAATACACTGTTTGTAAGGAACAGGGAACACACTGAGGAAACACATGTGGGAGCTATTATGACTAAAACTGAGCTTCCCTACGCAGAGGGAAGCAAGAGAAATGCTGATTTCATCAAGCCCAGTTACATACTCAGAATCTGTACTACTGCGCAAATAGGCATGTCTCTTTAGGCAAAAAACTCATTTCTGACAAAGTTGCCCAAATGCATCTCAGAAGTGTGCAACTTGTTCCCTGAGTTAGAAAACGTCGAGAAACGGTCGTTTCTGCTAGCGCTGTGCTTCTACACATGTATTTGCTGAACGGTGAAAGCGCACAGTAATGCACTTTTCTCCCAGCAAATACACTGTTTCTAAGGAAATGGGAACACACTGAGGAGACACTTGTGGGAGCTACTGTGACTAAAACTGAGCTTCCCTACACACAGGGAAGCAAGAGAAATGCTGATTTCATCAAGCCCAGTTACATACTCAGAATCTGTACTACTCGCAAATAGGCATGTCTCTGTAGGCAAAAAACTCATTTCTGACAAAGTTGCCCAAATGCATCTCAGAAGTGTGCAACTTGTTCCCTGAGTTAGAAAACGTCGAGAAACGGTCGTTTCTGCTAGCGCTATGCTTCTACACATGTATTTGCTGAACGGTGAAAGCGCACAGTAATGCACTTTTCTCCCAGCAAATACACTGTTTCTAAGGAACTGGGAACACACTGAGGAGACACTTGTGGGAGCTACTGTGACTAAAACTGAGCTTCCCTATGCACAGGGAAGCAAGAGAATGCTGATTTCATCAAGCCCAGTTACCTACTCAGAATCTGTACTACTGCGCAAATAGGCATGTCTCTGTAGGCAAAAAACTCATTTCTGACAAAGTTGCCCAAATGCATCTCAGAAGTGTGCAACTTGTTCCCTGAGTTAGAAAACGTCGAGAAACGGTCGTTTCTGCTAGCGCTGTGCTTCTACACATGTATTTGCTGAACGGTGAATGCGCAGAGTAATGCACTTTTCTCCCAGCAAATACACTGTTTCTAAGGAAATGGGAACACACTGAGGAGACACTTGTGGGAGCTACTGTGACTAAAACTGAGCTTCCCTACTCACAGGGAAGCAAGAGAATGCTGATTTCATCAAGCTCAGTTACATACTCAGAATCTGTACTACTGCACAAATAGGCATGTCTCTGTAGGCAAAAAACTCATTTCTGACAAAGTTGCCCAAATGCATCTCAGAAGTGTGCAACTTGTTCCCTGAGTTAGAAAACGTCGAGAAACGTTCGTTTCTGCTAGCGCTGTGCTTCTACACATGTATTTGCTGAACGGTGAAAGCGCACAGTAATGCACTTTTCTCCCAGCAAATACACTGTTTCTAAGGAAATGGGAACACACTGAGGAGACACTTGTGGGAGCTACTGTGACTAAAACTGAGCTTCCCTACGCACAGGGAAGCAAGAGAAATGCTGATTTCATCAAGCCCAGTTACATACACAGAATCTGTACTACTGCGCAAATAGGCAAGTCTCTGTAGGCAAAAAACTCATTTCTGACAAAGTTGCCCAAATGCATCTCTGAAGTGTGCCACTTGTTCCCTGAGTTAGAAAACGTCGAGAAACGGTCGTTTCAGCTAGCGCTGTGCTTCTACACATGTATTTGCTGAACGGTGAAAGCGCACAGTAATGCACTTTTCTCCCAGCAAATACACTGTTTCTAAGGAAATGGGAACACACTGAGGAGACAATTGTGGGAGCTACTGTGACAAAAACTGAGCTTCCCTACGCACAGGGAAGCAAGAGAAATGCTGATTTCATCAAGCCCAGTTACATACTCAGAATCTGTACTACTGGGCAAATAGGCATGTCTCTTTAGGCAAAAAACTCATTTCTGACAAAGTTGCCCAAATGCATCTCAGAAGTGTACAACTTGTTCCCTGAGTTAGAAAACGTCGAGAAAGGTCGTTTCTGCTAGCGCTGTGCTTCTACACATGTATTTGCTGAACGGTGAAAGCGCACAGTAATGCACTTTTCTCCCAGCAAATACACTGTTTCTAAGGAACAGGTAACACACTGAGGAGACACTTGTGGGAGCTATTATGACTAAAACTGAGCTTCCCTACGCAGAGGGAAGCAAGAGAAATGCTGATTTCATCAAGCCCAGTTACATACTCAGAATCTGTACTACTGCGCAAATAGGCATGTCTCTTTAGGCAAAAAACTCATTTCTGACAAAGTTGCCCAAATGCATCTCAGAAGTGTGCAACTTGTTCCCTGAGTTAGAAAACGTCGAGAAACGGTCGTTTCTGCTAGCGCTGTGCTTCTACACATGTATTTGCTGAACGGTGAAAGCGCACAGTAATGCACTTTTCTCCCAGCAAATACACTGTTTCTAAGGAAATGGGAACACACTGAGGAGACACTTGTGGGAGCTACTGTGACTAAAACTGAGCTTCCCTACGCACAGGGAAGCAAGAGAAATGCTGATTTCATCAAGCCCAGTTACATACTCAGAATCTGTACTACTGCGCAAATAGGCATGTCTCTGTAGACAAAAAAATCATTTTTGAGAAAGTTACACAAATGCATCTCAGAAGTGTGCAACTTGTTCCCTGAGTTAGAAAACGTCGAGAAACGGTCGTTTCTGCTAGCGCTGTGCTTCTACACATGTATTTGCTGAACGGTGAAAGCGCACAGTAATGCACTTTTCTCCCAGCAAATACACTGTTTCTAAGGAAATGGGAACACACTGAGGAGACACTTGTGGGAGCTACTGTGACTAAAACTGAGCTTCCCTACGCACAGGGAAGCAAGAGAAATGCTGATTTCATCAAGCCCAGTTACATACTCAGAATCTGTACTACTGCGCAAATAGGCATGTCTCTGTAGGCAAAAAACTCATTTCTGACAAAGTTGCCCAAATGCATCTCAGAAGTGTGCAACTTGTTCCCTGAGTTAGAAAACGTCGAGAAACGGTCGTTTCTGCTAGCGCTGTGCTTCTACACATGTATTTGCTGAACGGTGAAAGCGCACAGTAATGCACTTTTCTCCCAGCAAATACACTGTTTCTAAGGAAATGGGAACACACTGAGGAGACACTTGTGGGAGCTACTGTGACTAATAGTGAGCTTCTCCACGCACAGGTTAGCAAGAGAAATGCTGATGTCATCAAGCCCAGTTACATACTCAGAATCTGTACTACTGCGCAAATAGGCATGTCTCTTTAGGCAAAAAACTCATTTCTGACAAAGTTGCCCAAATGCATCTCAGAAGTGTGCAACTTGTTCCCTGAGTTAGAAAACATCGAGAAACGGTCGTTTCTGCTAGCGCTGTGCTTCTACACATGTATTTGCTGAACGGTGAAAGCGCACAGTAATGCACTTTTCTCCCAGCAAATACACTGTTTCTAAGGAAATGGGAACACACTGAGGAGACACTTGTGGGAGCTACTGTGACTAAAACTGAGCTTCCCTACGCACAGGGAAGCAAGAGAAATGCTGATTTCATCAAGCCCAGTTACATACTCAGAATCTGTACTACTGCGCAAATAGGCATGTCTCTGTAGGCAAAAAACTCATTTCTGACAAAGTTGCCCAAATGCATCTCAGAAGTGTGCAACTTGTTCCCTGAGTTAGAAAACGTCGAGAAACGGTCGTTTCTGCTAGCGCTGTGCTTCTACACATGTATTTGCTGAACGGTGAAAGCGCACAGTAATGCACTTTTCTCCCAGCAAATACACTGTTTCTAAGGAAATGGGAACACACTGAGGAGACACTTGTGGGAGCTACTGTGACTAAAACTGAGCTTCCCTACGCACAGGGAAGCAAGAGAAATGCTGATTTCATCAAGTCCAGTTACATACACAGAATCTGTACTACTGCGCAAATAGGCAAGTCTCTGTAGGCAAAAAACTCATTTCTGACAAAGTTGCCCAAATGCATCTCTGAAGTGTGCCACTTGTTCCCTGAGTTAGAAAACGTCGAGAAACGGTCGTTTCAGCTAGCGCTGTGCTTCTACACATGTATTTGCTGAACGGTGAAAGCGCACAGTAATGCACTTTTCTCCCAGCAAATACACTGTTTCTAAGGAAATGGGAACACACTGAAGAGACACTTGTGGGAGCTACTGTGACAAAAACTGAGCTTCCCTACGCACAGGGAAGCAAGAGAAATGCTGATTTCATCAAGCCCAGTTACATACTCAGAATCTGTACTACTGGGCAAATAGGCATGTCTCTTTAGGCAAAAAACTCATTTCTGACAAAGTTGCCCAAATGCATCTCAGAAGTGTACAACTTGTTCCCTGAGTTAGAAAACGTCGAGAAAGGTCGTTTCTGCTAGCGCTGTGCTTCTACACATGTATTTGCTGAACGGTGAAAGCGCACAGTAATGCACTTTTCTCCCAGCAAATACACTGTTTCTAAGGAAATGAAAAAACACTGAGGAGACACTTGTGGGAGCTACTGTGACTAAAACTGAGCTTCCCTACGCACAGGGAAGCAAGAGAAATGCTGATTTCATCAAGCCCAGTTACATACTCAGAATCTGTACTACTGCGCAAATAGGCATGTCTCTGTAGACAAAAAAATCATTTTTGAGAAAGTTACACAAATGCATCTCAGAAGTGTGCAACTTGTTCCCTGAGTTAGAAAACGTCGAGAAACGGTCGTTTCTGCTAGCGCTGTGCTTCTACACATGTATTTGCTGAACGGTGAAAGCGCACAGTAATGCACTTTTCTCCCAGCAAATACACTGTTTCTAAGGAAATGGGAACACACTGAGGAGACACTTGTGGGAGCTACTGTGACTAAAACTGAGCTTCCCTACGCACAGGGAAGCAAGAGAAATGCTGATTTCATCAAGCCCAGTTACATACTCAGAATCTGTACTACTGCGCAAATAGGCATGTCTCTTTAGGCAAAAAACTCATTTCTGACAAAGTTGCCCAAATGCATCTCAGAAGTGTGCAACTTGTTCCCTGAGTTAGAAAACGTCGAGAAACGTTCGTTTCTGCTAGCGCTGTGCTTCTACACATGTATTTGCTGAACGGTGAAAGCGCACAGTAATGCACTTTTCTCCCAGCAAATACACTGTTTCTAAGGAAATGGGAACACACTGAGGAGACACTTGTGGGAGCTACTGTGACTAAAACTGAGCTTCCCTACGCACAGGGAAGCAAGAGAATGCTGATTTCATCAAGCCCAGTTACATACTCAGAATCTGTACTACTGCGCAAATAGGCATGTCTCTGTAGGCAAAAAACTCATTTCTGACAAAGTTACCCAAATGCATCTCAGAAGTGTGCACCTTGTTCCCTGAGTTAGAAAACGTGGAGAAACGGTCGTTTCTGCTAGCGTTGTGCTTCTACAAATGTATTTGCTGAACGGTGAAAGCGCACAATAATGCACTTTTCTCCCAGCAAATACACTGTTTCTAAGGAAATGGGAACCCACTGAGGAGACACTTGTGGGAGCTACTGTGACTAAAACTGAGCTTCCCTACGCACAGGGAAGCAAGAGAAATGCTGATTTCATCAAGCCCAGTTACATACTCAGAATCTGTACTACTGCGCAAATAGGCATGTCTCTGTAGGCAGAAAACTCATTTGTGACAAAGTTGCCCAAATGCATCTCAGAAGTGTGCAACTTGTTCCCTGAGTTAGAAAACATCGAGAAACGTTCGTTTCTGCTAGCGCTGTGCTTCTACACATGTATTTGCTGAACGGTGAAAGCGCACAGTAATGCACTTTTCTCCCAGCAAATACACTGTTTCTAAGGAAATGGGAACACACTGAGGAGACACTTGTGGGAGCTACTGTGACTAAAACTGAGCTTCCCTACGCACAGGGAAGCAAGAGAAAGGCTGATTTCATCAAGCCCAGTTACATACTCAGAATCTGTACTACTGCGCAAATAGGCATGTCTCTGTAGGCAAAAAACTCATTTCTGACAAAGTTGCCCAAATGCATCTCAGAAGTATGCAACTTGTTCCCTGAGTTAGAAAACATCGAGAAACGGTCTTTTCTGCTAGCGCTGTGCTTCTACACATGTATTTGCTGAACGGTGAAAGCGCACAGTAATGCACATTTCTCCCAGCAAAAACACTGTTTCTAAGGAAATGGGAACACAATGAGGAGACACTTGTGGGAGCTACTGTGACTAAAACTGAGCTTCCCTACGCACAGGGAAGCAAGAGAAATGCTGATTTCATCAAGCCCAGTTACATACTCAGAATCTGTACTACTGCGCAAATAGGCATGTCTCTGTAGGCAAAAAACTCATTTCTGACAAAGTTGCCCAAATGCATCTCAGAAGTGTGCAACTTGTTCCCTGAGTTAGAAAACGTCGAGGAACGGTCGTTTCTGCTAGCGTTGTGCTTCTACACTTGTATTTGCTGAACGGTGAAAGCGCACAGTAATGCACTTTTCTCCCAGCAAATACACTGTTTCTAAGGAAATGGGAACACACTGAGGAGACACTTGTGGGAGCTACTGTGACTAAAACTGAGCTTCCCTACGCACAGGGAAGCAAGAGAAATGCTGATTTCATCAAGCCCAGTTACATACTCAGAATCTGTACTACTGCGCAAATAGGCATGTCTCTTTAGGCAAAAAACTCATTTCTGACAAAGTTGCCCAAATGCATCTCAGAACTGTGCAACTTGTTCCCTGAGTTAGAAAACGTCGAGAAACGGTCGTTTCTGCTAGCGCTGTGCTTCTACACATGTATTTGCTGAATGGTGAATGCGCACAGTAATTCACTTTTCTCCCAGCAAATACACTGTTTCTAAGGAACTGGGAACACACTGAGGAGACACTTGTGGGAGCTACTGTGACTAAAACTGAGCTTCCCTACGCACAGGGAAGCAAGAGAAATGCTGATTTCATCCAGCCCAGTTACATACTCAGAATCTGTACTACTGCGCAAATAGGCTTGTCTCTTTAGGCAAAAAACTCATTTCTGACAAAGTTGCCCAAATGCATCTCAGAAGTGTGCAACTTGTTCCCTGAGTCAGAAAACGTCGAGAAACGTTCGTTTCTGCTAGCGCTGTGCTTCTACACATGTATTTGCTGAACGGTGAAAGCGCACAGTAATGCACTTTTCTCCCAGCAAATACACTGTTTCTAAGGAAATGGGAACACACTGAGGAGACACTTGTGGGAGCTATGGTGACTAAAACTGAGCTTCCCTACGCACAGGGAAGCAAGAGAAATGCTGATTTCGTCAAGCCCAGTTACGTACTCAGAAACTGTACTACTGCGCAAATAGGCATGTCTCTGTAGGCAAAAAACTCATTTCTGACAAAGTTGCCCAAATGCATCTCAGAAGTGTGCAACTTGTTCCCTGAGTTAGAAAACGTCAAGAAACGTTCATTTCTGCTAGCGCTGTGCTTCTACACATGTACTTGCTGAAGGGTGAAAGCGCACAGTAATGCACTTTTCTCCCAGCAAATACACAGTTTCTAAGGAAATGAGAACACACTGAAGAGACACTTGTGGGAGCTACTGTGACTAAAACTGAGCTTCCTTACGCACAGGGAAGCAAGAGAAATGCTGATTTCATCAAGCCCAGTTACATACTAAGAATCTGTACTACTGCGCAAATAGGCATGTCTCTGTAGGCAAAAAACTCATTTCTGACAAAGTTGCCCAAATGCATCTCAGAAGTGTGCAACTTGTTCCCTGTGTTTGTAAACGTCGAGAAACGATCTTTTCTGCTATCGCTGTGCTTCTACACATGTATTTGCTGAACGGTGAAAGCGCACAGTAATGCACTTTTCTCCCAACAAATACACTGTTTCTAAGGAAATGGGAACACACTGAGGAGACACTTGTGGGAGCTACTGTGACTAAAACTGAGCTTCCCTACGCACAGGGAAGCAAGAGAAATGCTGATTTCATCAAGCCCAGTTACATACTCAGAATCTGTACTACTGCGCTAATAGGCATGTCTCTTTAGGCAAAAAACTCATTTCTGACAAAGTTGCCCAAATGCATCTCAGAAGTGTGCAACTTGTTCCCTGAGTTAGAAAACGTCGAGAAACGGTCGTTTCTGCTAGCGCTGTGCTTCTACAAATGTATTTGCTGAACGGTGAAAGCGCACAGTAATTCACTTTTCTCCCAGCAAATTCACTGTTTCTAAGGAAATGGGAACACACTGAGGAGACACTTGTGGGAGCTACAGTGACTAAAACGGAGCTTCCCTACGCACAGGGAAGCAAGAGAAATGCTGATTTCATCAAGCCCAGTTACATACTCAGAATCTGTATAACTGCGCAAATAGGCATGTCTCTGTAGGCAAAAAACTCATTTCTGACAAAGTTGCCCAAATGCATCTCAGAAGTGTGCAACTTGTTCCCTGAGTTAGAAAACGTCGAGAAACGGTCTTTTCTGCTAGCGCTGTGCTTCTACACATGTATTTGCTGAACGGTGAAAGCGCACAGTAATGCAATTTTCTCCCAGCAAATACACTGTTTCTAAGGAAATGGGAACCCACTGAGGAGACACTTGTGGGAGCTACTGTGACTAAAACTGAGCTTCCCTACGCACAGGGAAGCAAGAGAAATGCTGATTTCATCAAGCCCAGTTACATACTCAGAATCTGTACTACTGCGCAAATAGGCATGTCTCTGTAGGCAAAAAACTCATTTCTGACAAAGTTGCCCAAATGCATCTCAGAAGTGTGCAACTTGTTCCCTGAGGTAGAAAACGTCGAGAAACAGTTGTTTCTGCTAGCACTGTGCTTCTACACATGTATTTGCTGAACGGTGAAAGCGCACAGTAATGCACTTTTCTCCCAGCAAATACACTGTTTCTAAGGAAATGGGAACACACTGAGGAGACACTTGTGGGAGCTACTGTGACTAAAACTGAGCTTCCCTACGCACAGGGAAGCAAGAGAAAGCTGATTTCATCCAGCCCAGTTACATACTCAGAATCTGTACTACTGCACAAATAGGCATGTCTCTGTAGGCAAAAAACTCATTTCTGACAAAGTTGCCCAAATGCATCTCAGAAGTGTGCAACTTGTTCCCTGAGTTAGAAAACGTCGAGAAACGGTTATATCTGCTAACGCTGTGCTTCTACACATGTATTTGCTGAACGGTGAAAGCGCACAGTAATGCACTTTTCTCCCAGCAAATACACTGTTTCTAAGGAAATGGGAACACACTGAGGAGACACTTGTGGGAGCTACTGTGACTAAAACTGAGCTTCCCTACGCACAGGGAAGCAAGAGAAATGCTGATTTCATCAAGCCCAGTTACATACTCAGAATCTGTACTACTGCGCAAATAGGCATGTCTTTGTAGGCAAAAAACTCATTCTGGAAATGTTGCCCAAATGCATCTCAGAAGTGTGCAACTTGTTCCCTGAGTTAGAAAACGTCGAGAAACGTTCATTTCTGCTAGCGCTGTGCTTCTACACATGTATTTGCTGAACGGTGAATGCGCACAGTAATGCACTTTTCTCCCAGCAAATACACTGTTTCTAAGGAAATGGGAACACACTGAGGAGACACTTGTGGGAGCTACTGGGACTAAAACTGAGCTTCCCTACGCACAGGGAAGCAAGAGAAATGCTGATTTCATCAAGCCCAGTTACATACTCAGAATCTGTACTACTGCGCAAATAGGCATGTCTCTTTAGGCAAAAAACTAATTTCTGACAAAGTTGCCCAAATGCATCTCAGAAGTGATAAACTTGTTCCCTGAGTTAGAAAACGTCGAGAAACGGTCGTTTCTGCTAGCGCTGTGCTTCTACACATGTATTTGCTGAACGGTGAAAGCACACAGTAATGCACTTTTCTCCCAGCAAATACACAGTTTCTAAGGAAATGGGAACACACTGAGGAGACACTTGTGGGAGCTACTGTGACTAAAACTGAGCTTCCCTACGCACAGGGAAGCAAGAGAAATGCTGATTTCATCCAGCCCAGTTACATACTCAGAATCTGTACTACTGCGCAAATAGGCATGTCTCTGTAGGCAAAAAACTCATTTCTGACAAAGTTGCCCAAATGCATCTCAGAAGTGTGCAACTTGTTCCCTGAGTTAGAAAACGTCGAGAAACGGTCATATCTGCTAACGCTGTGCTTCTACACATGTATTTGCTGAACGGTGAAACGCACAGTAATGCACTTTTCTCCCAGCAAATACACTGTTTCTAAGGAAATGGGAACACACTGAGGAGACACTTGTGGGAGCTACTGTGACTAAAACTGAGCTTCCCTACGCACAGAGAAGCAAGAGAAATGCTGATTTCATCAAGCCCAGTTACATACTCAGAATCTGTACTACTGCGCAAATAGGCATGTCTTTGTAGGCTAAAAACTCATTCTGAAAATGTTGCCCAAATGCATCTCAGAAGTGTGCAACTTGTTCCCTGAGTTAGAAAACGTTGAGAAACGTTCATTTCTGCTAACGCTGTGCTTCTACACATGTATTTGCTGAACGTTGAAAGCGCACAGTAATGCACTTTTCTCCCAGCAAATACACTGTTTCTAAGGAAATGGGAACACACTGAGGAGACACTTGTGGGAGCTACTGTGACTAAAACTGAGTTTCCCTACGCACAGGGAAGCAAGAGAAATGCTGATTTCATCAAGCCCAGTTACATACTCAGAATCTGTACTACTGCGCAAATAGGCATGTCTTTGTAGGCAAAAAACTCATTCTGAAAATGTTGCCCAAATGCATCTCAGAAGTGTGCAACTTGTTCCCTGAGTTAGAAAACGTCGAGAAACGTTCATTTCTGCTAGCGCTGTGCTTCTACACATGTATTTGCTGAACGGTGAAAGCACACAGTAATGCACTTTTCTCCCAGCAAATACACTGTTTCTAAGGAACTGGGAACACACTGAGGAGACACTTGTGGGAGCTACTGTGACTAAAACTGAGCTTCCCTACGCACAGGGAAGCAAGAGAAATGCTGATTTCATCCAGCCAAGTTACATACTCAGAATCTGTACTACTGCGCAAATAGGCATGTCTCTGTAGGCAAAAAACTCATTTCTGACAAAGTTGCCCAAATGCATCTCAGAAGTGTGCAACTTGTTCCCTGAGTTAGAAAACGTCGAGAAACGGTCGTTTCTGCTAGCGCTGTGCTTCTACACATGTATTTGCTGAACGGTGAATGTGCACAGTAATGCACTTTTCTCCCAGCAAATACACTGTTTCTAAGGAAATGGGAACACACTGAGGAGACACTTGTGGGAGCTACTGTGACTAAAACTGAGCTTCCCTACGCACAGGGAAGCAAGAGAAATGCTGATTTCATCAAGCCCAGTTACATACTCTGAATCTGTACTACTGCGCAAATAGGCATGTCTTTGTAGGCAAAAAACTCATTTTGGACAATGTTGCCCAAATGCATCTCAGAAGTGTGCAACTTGTTCCCTGAGTTAGAAAACGTCGAGAAACGGTCGTATCTGCTAACGCTGTGCTTCTACACATGTATTTGCTGAACGGTGAAAGCGCACAGTAATGCACTTTTCTCCCAGCAAATACACTGTTTCTAAGGAAATGGGAACACACTGAGGAGACACTTGTGGGAGCTACTGTGACTAAAACTGAGCTTCCCTACGCACAGAGAAGCAAGAGAAATGCTGATTTCATCAAGCCCAGTTACATACTCAGAATCTGTACTACTGCGCAAATAGGCATGTCTTTGTAGGCTAAAAACTCATTCTGAAAATGTTGCCCAAATGCATCTCAGAAGTGTGCAACTTGTTCCCTGAGTTAGAAAACGTTGAGAAACGTTCATTTCTGCTAACGCTGTGCTTCTACACATGTATTTGCTGAACGTTGAAAGCGCACAGTAATGCACTTTTCTCCCAGCAAATACACTGTTTCTAAGGAAATGGGAACACACTGAGGAGACACTTGTGGGAGCTACTGTGACTAAAACTGAGTTTCCCTACGCACAGGGAAGCAAGAGAAATGCTGATTTCATCAAGCCCAGTTACATACTCAGAATCTGTACTACTGCGCAAATAGGCATGTCTTTGTAGGCAAAAAACTCATTCTGAAAATGTTGCCCAAATGCATCTCAGAAGTGTGCAACTTGTTCCCTGAGTTAGAAAACGTCGAGAAACGTTCATTTCTGCTAGCGCTGTGCTTCTACACATGTATTTGCTGAACGGTGAAAGCACACAGTAATGCACTTTTCTCCCAGCAAATACACTGTTTCTAAGGAACTGGGAACACACTGAGGAGACACTTGTGGGAGCTACTGTGACTAAAACTGAGCTTCCCTACGCACAGGGAAGCAAGAGAAATGCTGATTTCATCCAGCCAAGTTACATACTCAGAATCTGTACTACTGCGCAAATAGGCATGTCTCTGTAGGCAAAAAACTCATTTCTGACAAAGTTGCCCAAATGCATCTCAGAAGTGTGCAACTTGTTCCCTGAGTTAGAAAACGTCGAGAAACGGTCGTTTCTGCTAGCGCTGTGCTTCTACACATGTATTTGCTGAACGGTGAATGTGCACAGTAATGCACTTTTCTCCCAGCAAATACACTGTTTCTAAGGAAATGGGAACACACTGAGGAGACACTTGTGGGAGCTACTGTGACTAAAACTGAGCTTCCCTACGCACAGGGAAGCAAGAGAAATGCTGATTTCATCAAGCCCAGTTACATACTCTGAATCTGTACTACTGCGCAAATAGGCATGTCTTTGTAGGCAAAAAACTCATTTTGGACAATGTTGCCCAAATGCATCTCAGAAGTGTGCAACTTGTTCCCTGAGTTAGAAAACGTCGAGAAACGGTCGTATCTGCTAACGCTGTGCTTCTACACATGTATTTGCTGAACGGTGAAAGCGCACAGTAATGCACTTTTCTCCCAGCAAATACACTGTTTCTAAGGAAATGGGAACACACTGAGGAGACACTTGTGGGAGCTACTGTGACTAAAACTGAGCTTCCCTACGCACAGGGAAGCAAGAGAAATGCTGATTTCATCCAGCCAAGTTACATACTCAGAATCTGTACTACTGCGCAAATAGGCATGTCTCTGTAGGCAAAAAACTCATTTCTGACAAAGTTGCCCAAATGCATCTCAGAAGTGTGCAACTTGTTCCCTGAGTTAGAAAACGTCGAGAAACGGTCGTTTCTGCTAGCGCTGTGCTTCTACACATGTATTTGCTGAACGGTGAATGCGCACAGTAATGCACTTTTCTCCCAGCAAATACACTGTTTCTAAGGAAATGGGAACACACTGAGGAGACACTTGTGGGAGCTACTGTGACTAAAACTGAGCTTCCCTACGCACAGGGAAGCAAGAGAAATGCTGATTTCATCCAGCCCAGTTACATACTCTGAATCTGTACTACTGCGCAAATAGGCATGTCTTTGTAGGCAAAAAACTCATTTCGGACAATGTTGCCCAAATGCATCTCAGAAGTGTGCAACTTGTTCCCTGAGTTAGAAAACGTCGAGAAACGGTCGTATCTGCTAACGCTGTGCTTCTACACATGTATTTGCTGAACGGTGAAAGCGCACAGTAATGCACTTTTCTCCCAGCAAATACACTGTTTCTAAGGAAATGGGAACACACTGAGGAGACACTAGTGGGAGCTACTGTGACTAAAACTGAGCTTCCCTACGCACAGGGAAGCAAGAGAAGTGCTGATTTCATCCAGCAAAGTTACATACTCAGAATCTGTACTACTGCGCAAATAGGCATGTCTCTGTAGGCAAAAAACTCATTTCTGACAAAGTTGCCCAAATTCATCTCAGAAGTGTGCAACTTGTTCCCTGAGTTAGAAAACGTCGAGAAACGGTCGTTTCTGCTAGCGCTGTGCTTCTACACATGTATTTGCTGAACGGTGAATGCGCACAGTAATGCACTTTTCTCCCAGCAAATACACTGTTTCTAAGGAAATGGGAACACACTGAGGAGACACTTGTGGGAGCTACTGGGACTAAAACTGAGCTTCCCTACGCACAGGGAAGCAAGAGAAATGCTGATTTCATCCAGCCCAGTTACATACTCTGAATCTGTACTACTGCGCAAATAGGCATGTCTTTGTAGGCAAAAAACTCATTTCGGACAATGTTGCCCAAATGCATCTCAGAAGTGTGCAACTTGTTCCCTGAGTTAGAAAACGTCGAGAAACGGTCGTATCTGCTAACGCTGTGCTTCTACACATGTATTTGCTGAACGGTGAAAGCGCACAGTAATGCACTTTTCTCCCAGCAAATACACTGTTTCTAAGGAAATGGGAACACACTGAGGAGACACTTGTGGGAGCTACTGTGACTAAAACTGAGCTTCCCTACGCACAGGGAAGCAAGAGAAATGCTGATTTCATCCAGCCCAGTTACATACTCAGAATCTGTACTACTGCGCAAATAGGCATGTCTTTGTAGGCAAAAAACTCATTTCTGACAAAGTTGCCCAAATGCATCTCAGAAGTGTGCAACTTGTTCCCTGAGTTAGAAAACGTCGAGAAACGGTCATATCTGCTAAAGCTGTGCTTCTACACATGTATTTGCTGAACGGTGAAAGCGCACAGTAATTCACTTTTCTCCCAGCAAATACACTGTTTCTAAGGAAATGGGAACACACTGAGGAGACACTTGTGGGAGCTACTGTGACTAAAACTGAGCTTCCCTACGCACAGCGAAGCAAGAGAAATGCTGATTTCATCAAGCCCAGTTACATACTCAGAATCTGTACTACTGCGCAAATAGGCATGTCTCTTTAGGCAAAAAACTCATTTCTGACAAAGTTGCCCAAATGCATCTCAGAAGTGTGCAACGTGTTCCCTGAGTTAGAAAACGTCGAGAAACGGTCGTTTCTGCTAGCACTGTGCTTCTACACATGTATTTGCTGAGCGGTGAAAGCGCACAGTAATGCACTTTCTCCCAGCAAATACACTGTTTCTAAGGAAATGGGAACACACTGAGGAGACACTTGTGGGAGCTACTGTGACTAAAACTGAGCTTCCCTACGCACAGGGAAGCAAGAGAAATGCTGATTTCATCAAGCCCAGTTACATACTCAGAATCTGTACTACTGCGCAAATAGGCATGTCTCTTTAGGCAAAAAACTCATTTCTGACAAAGTTGCCCAAATGCATCTCAGAAGTGTGCAACTTGTTCCCTGAGTTAGAAAACGTCGAGAAACGGTCGTTTCTGCTAGCGCTGTGCTTCTACACATGTATTTGCTGAACGGTGAAAGCGCACAGTAATGCACTTTTCTCCCAGCAAATACACTGTTTCTAAGGAAATGGGAACACACTGAGGAGACACTTGTGGGAGCTACTGTGACTAAAACTGAGCTTCCCTACGCACAGGGAAGCAAGAGAAATGCTGATTTCATCAAGCCCAGTTACATACTCAGAATCTGTACTACTGCGCAAATAGGCATGTCTCTTTAGGCAAAAAACTGATTTCTGACAAAGTTGCCCAAATGCATCTCAGAAGTGTGCAACGTGTTCAATGAGTTAGAAAACGTCGAGAAACGGTCGTTTCTGCTAGCACTGTGCTTCTACACATGTATTGGCTGAGCGGTGAAAGCGCACAGTAATGCACTTTCTCCCAGCAAATACACTGTTTCTAAGGAAATGGGAACACACTGAGGAGACACTTGTGGGAGCTACTGTGACTAAAACTGAGCTTCCCTACGCACAGGGAAGCAAGAGAAATGCTGATTTCATCAAGCCCAGTTACATACTCAGAATCTGTACTACTGCGCAAATAGGCATGTCTCTGTAGGCAAAAAACTCATTTCTGACAAAGTTGCCCAAATGCACCTCAGAAGTTTGCAACTTGTTCCCTGAGTTAGAAAACGTCGAGAAACGGTCGTATCTGCTAGCGCTGTGCTTCTACACATGTATTTGCTGAACGGTGAAAGCGCACAGTAATGCACTTTTCTCCCAGCAAATACACTGTTTCTAAGGAAATGGGAACACACTGAGGAGACACTTGTGGGAGCTACTGGGACTAACTGAGCTTCCCTACGCACAGGGAAGCAAGAGAAATGCTGATTTCATCAAGCCCAGTTACATACTCAGAATCTGTACTACTGCGCAAATAGGCATGTCTCTGTAGGCAAAAAACTCATTTCTGACAAAGTTGCCCAAATGCACCTCAGAAGTTTGCAACTTGTTCCCTGAGTTAGAAAACGTCGAGAAACGGTCGTATCTGCTAGCGCTGTGCTTCTACACATGTATTTGCTGAACGGTGAAAGCGCACAGTAATGCACTTTACTCCCAGCAAATACACTGTTTCTAAGGAAATGGGAACACACTGAGGAGACACTTGTGGGAGCTACTGGGACTAACTGAGCTTCCCTACGCACAGGGAAGCAAGAGAAATGCTGATTTCATCAAGCCCAGTTACATACTCAGAATCTGAACTACTGCGCAAATAGGCATGAATCTGTAGGCAAAAAACTCATTTCTGACAAAGTTGCCCAAATGTATCTCAGAAGTGTGCAACTTGTTCCCTGAGTTAGAAAACGTCGAGAAACGTTCGTTTCTGCTAGCGCTGTGCTTCTACACATGTATTTGCTGAACGGTGAAAGTGCACAGTAATGCACTTTTCTCCCAGCAAATACACTGTTTCTAAGGAAATGGGAACACACTGAGGAGACACTTGTGGGAGCTACTGTGACTAAAACTGAGCTTCCCTACGCACAGGGAAGCAAGAGAAATGCTGATTTCATCAAGCCCAGTTACATACTCAGAATCTGTACTACTGCGCAAATAGGCATGTCTCTGTAGGATAAAAACTCATTTCTGACAAAGTTGCCCAAATGCACCTCAGAAGTTTGCAACTTGTTCCCTGAGTTAGAAAACGTCGAGAAACATTCGTTTCTGCTAGCGCTGTGCTTCTACACATGTATTTGCTGAACGGTGAAAGCGCACAGTAATGCACTTTTCTCCCAGCAAATACACTGTTTCTAAGGAAATGGGAACACACTGAGGAGACACTTGTGGGAGCTACTGGGACTAACTGAGCTTCCCTACGCACAGGGAAGCAAGAGAAATGCTGATTTCATCAAGCCCAGTTACATACTCAGAATCTGTACTACTGCGCAAATAGGCATGAATCTGTAGGCAAAAAACTCATTTCTGACAAAGTTGCCCAAATGTATCTCAGAAGTGTGCAACTTGTTCCCTGAGTTAGAAAACGTCGAGAAACGTTCGTTTCTGCTAGCGCTGTGCTTCTACACATGTATTTGCTGAACGGTGAAAGCGCACAGTAATGCACTTTTCTCCCAGCAAATACACTGTTTCTAAGGAAATGGGAACACACTGAGGAGACACTTGTGGGAGCTACTGTGACTAAAACTGAGCTTCCCTACGCACAGAGAAGCAAGAGAAATGCTGATTTCATCAAGCCCAGTTACATACTCAGAATCTGTACTACTGCGCAAATAGGCATGTCTCTGTAGGCAAAAAACTCATTTCTGACAATGTTGCCCAAATGCATCTCAGAAGTGTGCAACTTGTTCCCTGAGTTAGAAAACGTCGAGAAACGTTCGTTTCTGCTAGCGCTGTGCTTCTACACATGTATTTGCTGAACGGTGAAAGCGCACAGTAATGCACTTTTCTCCCAGCAAATACACTGTTTCTAAGGAAATGGGAACACACTGAGGAGACACTTGTGGGAGCTACAGTGACTAAAACTGAGCTTCCCTACGCACAGGGAAGCAAGAGAAATGCTGATTTCATCAAGCCCAGTTACATACTCAGAATCTGTACTACTGCGCAAATAGGCATGTCTCTTTAGGCAAAAAACTCATTTCTGACAAAGTTGCCCAAATGCACCTCAGAAGTGTGCAACTTGTTCCCTGAGTTAGAAAACGTCGAGAAACGGTCGTATCTGCTAGCGCTGTGCTTCTACACATGTATTTGCTGAACGGTGAAAGCGCACAGTGATGCACTTTTCTCCCAGCAAATACACTGTTTCTAAGGAAATGGGAACACACTGAGGAGACACTTGTGGGAGCTACTGTGACTAAAACTGAGCTTCCCTACGCACAGGGAAGCAAGAGAAATGCTGATTTCATCAAGCCCAGTTACATACTCAGAATCTGTACTACTGCGCAAATAGGCATGTCTCTGTAGGCAAAAAACTCATTTCTGACAAAGTTGCCCAAATGCACCTCAGAAGTTTGCAACTTGTTCCCTGAGTTAGAAAACGTCGAGAAACGGTCGTATCTGCTAGCGCTGTGCTTCTACACATGTATTTGCTGAACGGTGAAAGCGCACAGTAATGCACTTTTCTCCCAGCAAATACATTGTTTCTAAGGAAATGGGAACACACTGAGGAGACACTTGTGGGAGCTACTGGGACTAACTGAGCTTCCCTACGCACAGGGAAGCAAGAGAAATGCTGATTTCATCAAGCCCAGTTACATACTCAGAATCTGTACTACTGCGCAAATAGGCATGTCTCTGTAGGCAAAAAACTCATTTCTGACAAAGTTGCCCAAATGCACCTCAGAAGTTTGCAACTTGTTCCCTGAGTTAGAAAACGTCGAGAAACGGTCGTATCTGCTAGCGCTGTGCTTCTACACATGTATTTGCTGAACGGTGAAAGCGCACAGTAATGCACTTTACTCCCAGCAAATACACTGTTTCTAAGGAAATGGGAACACACTGAGGAGACACTTGTGGGAGCTACTGGGACTAACTGAGCTTCCCTACGCACAGGGAAGCAAGAGAAATGCTGATTTCATCAAGCCCAGTTACATACTCAGAATCTGTACTACTGCGCAAATAGGCATGAATCTGTAGGCAAAAAACTCATTTCTGACAAAGTTGCCCAAATGTATCTCAGAAGTGTGCAACTTGTTCCCTGAGTTAGAAAACGTCGAGAAACGTTCGTTTCTGCTAGCGCTGTGCTTCTACACATGTATTTGCTGAACGGTGAAAGCGCACAGTAATGCACTTTTCTCCCAGCAAATACACTGTTTCTAAGGAAATGGGAACACACTGAGGAGACACTTGTGGGAGCTACTGTGACTAAAACTGAGCTTCCCTACGCACAGAGAAGCAAGAGAAATGCTGATTTCATCAAGCCCAGTTACATACTCAGAATCTGTACTACTGCGCAAATAGGCATGTCTCTGTAAGCAAAAAACTCATTTCTGACAATGTTGCCCAAATGCATCTCAGAAGTGTGCAACTTGTTCCCTGAGTTAGAAAACGTCGAGAAACGTTCGTTTCTGCTAGCGCTGTGCTTCTACACATGTATTTGCTGAACGGTGAAAGCGCACAGTAATGCACTTTTCTCCCAGCAAATACACTGTTTCTAAGGAAATGGGAACACACTGAGGAGACACTTGTGGGAGCTACAGTGACTAAAACTGAGCTTCCCTACGCACAGGGAAGCAAGAGAAATGCTGATTTCATCAAGCCCAGTTACATACTCAGAATCTGTACTACTGCGCAAATAGGCATGTCTCTTTAGGCAAAAAACTCATTTCTGACAAAGTTGCCCAAATGCACCTCAGAAGTGTGCAACTTGTTCCCTGAGTTAGAAAACGTCGAGAAACGGTCGTATCTGCTAGCGCTGTGCTTCTACACATGTATTTGCTGAACGGTGAAAGCGCACAGTAATGCACTTTTCTCCCAGCAAATACACTGTTTCTAAGGAAATGGGAACACACTGAGGAGACACTTGTGGGAGCTACTGTGACTAAAACTGAGCTTCCCTACGCACAGGGAAGCAAGAGAAATGCTGATTTCATCAAGCCCAGTTACATACTCAGAATCTGTACTACTGCGCAAATAGGCATGTCTCTGTAGGCAAAAAACTCATTTCTGACAAAGTTGCCCAAATGCATCTCAGAAGTGTGCAACTTGTTCCCTGAGTTAGAAAACGTCGAGAAACGTTCGTTTCTGCTAGCGCTGTGCTTCTACACATGTATTTGCTGAACGGTGAAAGTGCACAGTAATGCACTTTTCTCCCAGCAAATACACTGTTTCTAAGGAAATGGGAACACACTGAGGAGACACTTGTGGGAGCTACTGTGACTAAAACTGAGCTTCCCTACGCACAGGGAAGCAAGAGAAATGCTGATTTCATCAAGCCCAGTTACATACTCAGAATCTGTACTACTGCGCAAATAGGCATGTCTCTGTAGGCAAAAAACTCATTTCTGACAAAGTTGCCCAAATGCACCTCAGAAGTTTGCAACTTGTTCCCTGAGTTAGAAAACGTCGAGAAACGGTCGTATCTGCTAGCGCTGTGCTTCTACACATGTATTTGCTGAACGGTGAAAGCGCACAGTAATGCACTTTTCTCCCAGCAAATACACTGTTTCTAAGGAAATGGGAACACACTGAGGAGACACTTGTGGGAGCTACTGGGACTAACTGAGCTTCCCTACGCACAGGGAAGCAAGAGAAATGCTGATTTCATCAAGCCCAGTTACATACTCAGAATCTGTACTACTGCGCAAATAGGCATGAATCTGTAGGCAAAAAACTCATTTCTGACAAAGTTGCCCAAATGTATCTCAGAAGTGTGCAACTTGTTCCCTGAGTTAGAAAACGTCGAGAAACGTTCGTTTCTGCTAGCGCTGTGCTTCTACACATGTATTTGCTGAACGGTGAAAGCGCACAGTAATGCACTTTTCTCCCAGCAAATACACTGTTTCTAAGGAAATGGGAACACACTGAGGAGACACTTGTGGGAGCTACTGTGACTAAAACTGAGCTTCCCTACGCACAGAGAAGCAAGAGAAATGCTGATTTCATCAAGCCCAGTTACATACTCAGAATCTGTACTACTGCGCAAATAGGCATGTCTCTGTAGGCAAAAAACTCATTTCTGACAATGTTGCCCAAATGCATCTCAGAAGTGTGCAACTTGTTCCCTGAGTTAGAAAACGTCGAGAAACGTTCGTTTCTGCTAGCGCTGTGCTTCTACACATGTATTTGCTGAACGGTGAAAGCGCACAGTAATGCACTTTTCTCCCAGCAAATACACTGTTTCTAAGGAAATGGGAACACACTGAGGAGACACTTGTGGGAGCTACTGTGACTAAAACTGAGCTTCCCTACGCACAGGGAAGCAAGAGAAATGCTGATTTCATCAAGCCCAGTTACATACTCAGAATCTGTACTACTGCGCAAATAGGCATGTCTCTGTAGGCAAAAAACTCATTTCTGACAATGTTGCCCAAATGCATCTCAGAAGTGTGCAACTTGTTCCCTGAGTTAGAAAACATCGAGAAACGTTCGTTTCTGCTAGCGCTGTGCTTCTACACATGTATTTGCTGAACGGTGAAAGCGCACAGTGATGCACTTTTCTCCCAGCAAATACACTGTTTCTAAGGAAATGGGAACACACTGAGGAGACACTTGTGGGAGCTACTGTGACTAAAACTGAGCTTCCCTACGCACAGGGAAGCAAGAGAAATGCTGATTTCATCAAGCCCAGTTACATACTCAGAATCTGTACTACTGCGCAAATAGGCATGTCTCTGTAGGCAAAAAACTCATTTCTGACAAAGTTGCCCAAATGCACCTCAGAAGTTTGCAACTTGTTCCCTGAGTTAGAAAACGTCGAGAAACGGTCGTATCTGCTAGCGCTGTGCTTCTACACATGTATTTGCTGAACGGTGAAAGCGCACAGTAATGCACTTTTCTCCCAGCAAATACACTGTTTCTAAGGAAATGGGAACACACTGAGGAGACACTTGTGGGAGCTACTGGGACTAACTGAGCTTCCCTATGCACAGGGAAGCAAGAGAAATGCTGATTTCATCAAGCCCAGTTACATACTCAGAATCTGTACTACTGCGCAAATAGGCATGAATCTGTAGGCAAAAAACTCATTTCTGACAAAGTTGCCCAAATGTATCTCAGAAGTGTGCAACTTGTTCCCTGAGTTAGAAAACGTCGAGAAACGTTCGTTTCTGCTAGCGCTGTGCTTCTACACATGTATTTGCTGAACGGTGAAAGCGCACAGTAATGCACTTTTCTCCCAGCAAATACACTGTTTCTAAGGAAATGGGAACACACTGAGGAGACACTTGTGGGAGCTACTGTGACTAAAACTGAGCTTCCCTACGCACAGAGAAGCAAGAGAAATGCTGATTTCATCAAGCCCAGTTACATACTCAGAATCTGTACTACTGCACAAATAGGCATGTCTCTGTAGGCAAAAAACTCATTTCTGACAATGTTGCCCAAATGCATCTCAGAAGTGTGCAACTTGTTCCCTGAGTTAGAAAACATCGAGAAACGTTCGTTTCTGCTAGCGCTGTGCTTCTACACATGTATTTGCTGAACGGTGAAAGCGCACAGTGATGCACTTTTCTCCCAGCAAATACACTGTTTCTAAGGAAATGGGAACACACTGAGGAGACACTTGTGGGAGCTACTGTGACTAAAACTGAGCTTCCCTACGCACAGGGAAGCAAGAGAAATGCTGATTTCATCAAGCCCAGTTACATACTCAGAATCTGTACTACTGCGCAAATAGGCATGTCTCTGTAGGCAAAAAACTCATTTCTGACAAAGTTGCCCAAATGCACCTCAGAAGTTTGCAACTTGTTCCCTGAGTTAGAAAACGTCGAGAAACGGTCGTATCTGCTAGCGCTGTGCTTCTACACATGTATTTGCTGAACGGTGAAAGCGCACAGTAATGCACTTTTCTCCCAGCAAATACACTGTTTCTAAGGAAATGGGAACACACTGAGGAGACACTTGTGGGAGCTACTGGGACTAACTGAGCTTCCCTATGCACAGAGAAGCAAGAGAAATGCTGATTTCATCAAGCCCAGTTACATACTCAGAATCTGTACTACTGCGCAAATAGGCATGTCTCTGTAGGCAAAAAACTCATTTCTGACAATGTTGCCCAAATGCATCTCAGAAGTGTGCAACTTGTTCCCTGAGTTAGAAAACATCGAGAAACGTTCGTTTCTGCTAGCGCTGTGCTTCTACACATGTATTTGCTGAACGGTGAAAGCGCACAGTGATGCACTTTTCTCCCAGCAAATACACTGTTTCTAAGGAAATGGGAACACACTGAGGAGACACTTGTGGGAGCTACTGTGACTAAAACTGAGCTTCCCTACGCACAGGGAAGCAAGAGAAATGCTGATTTCATCAAGCCCAGTTACATACTCAGAATCTGTACTACTGCGCAAATAGGCATGTCTCTGTAGGCAAAAAACTCATTTCTGACAAAGTTGCCAAAATGCACCTCAGAAGTTTGCAACTTGTTCCCTGAGTTAGAAAACGTCGAGAAACGGTCGTATCTGCTAGCGCTGTGCTTCTACACATGTATTTGCTGAACGGTGAAAGCGCACAGTAATGCACTTTTCTCCCAGCAAATACACTGTTTCTAAGGAAATGGGAACACACTGAGGAGACACTTGTGGGAGCTACTGGGACTAACTGAGCTTCCCTATGCACAGGGAAGCAAGAGAAATGCTGATTTCATCAAGCCCAGTTACATACTCAGAATCTGTACTACTGCGCAAATAGGCATGAATCTGTAGGCAAAAAACTCATTTCTGACAAAGTTGCCCAAATGTATCTCAGAAGTGTGCAACTTGTTCCCTGAGTTAGAAAACGTCGAGAAACGTTCGTTTCTGCTAGCGCTGTGCTTCTACACATGTATTTGCTGAACGGTGAAAGCGCACAGTAATGCACTTTTCTCCCAGCAAATACACTGTTTCTAAGGAAATGGGAACACACTGAGGAGACACTTGTGGGAGCTACTGTGACTAAAACTGAGCTTCCCTACGCACAGAGAAGCAAGAGAAATGCTGATTTCATCAAGCCCAGTTACATACTCAGAATCTGTACTACTGCGCAAATAGGCATGTCTCTGTAGGCAAAAAACTCATTTCTGACAATGTTGCCCAAATGCATCTCAGAAGTGTGCAACTTGTTCCCTGAGTTAGAAAACGTCGAGAAATGTTCGTTTCTGCTAGCGCTGTGCTTCTACACATGTATTTGCTGAACGGTGAAAGCGCACAGTAATGCACTTTTCTCCCAGCAAATACACTGTTTCTAAGGAAATGGGAACACACTGAGGAGACACTTGTGGGAGCTACTGTGACTAAAACTGAGCTTCCCTACGCACAGGGAAGCAAGAGAAATGCTGATTTCATCAAGCCCAGTTACATACTCAGAATCTGTACTACTGCGCAAATAGGCATGTCTCTGTAGGCAAAAAACTCATTTCTGACAAAGTTGCCCAAATGCACCTCAGAAGTTTGCAACTTGTTCCCTGAGTTAGAAAACGTCGAGAAACGGTCGTATCTGCTAGCGCTGTGCTTCTACACATGTATTTGCTGAACGGTGAAAGCGCACAGTAATGCACTTTTCTCCCAGCAAATACACTGTTTCTAAGGAAATGGGAACACACTGAGGAGACACTTGTGGGAGCTACTGGGACTAACTGAGCTTCCCTACGCACAGGGAAGCAAGAGAAATGCTGATTTCATCAAGCCCAGTTACATACTCAGAATCTGTACTACTGCGCAAATAGGCATGAATCTGTAGGCAAAAAACTCATTTCTGACAAAGTTGCCCAAATGCATCTCAGAAGTGTGCAACTTGTTCCCTGAGTTAGAAAACGTCGAGAAACGTTCGTTTCTGCTAGCGCTGTGCTTCTACACATGTATTTGCTGAACGGTGAAAGCGCACAGTAATGCACTTTTCTCCCAGCAAATACACTGTTTCTAAGGAAATGGGAACACAGTGAGGAGACACTTGTGGGAGCTACTGTGACTAAAACTGAGCTTCCCTACGCACAGGGAAGCAAGAGAAATGCTGATTTCATCAAGCCCAGTTACATACTCAGAATCTGTACTACTGCGCAAATAGGCATGTCTCTGTAGGCAAAAAACTCATTTCTGACAATGTTGCCCAAATGCATCTCAGAAGTGTGCAACTTGTTCCCTGAGTTAGACAATGTCGAGAAACGGTCGTTTCTGCTAGCGCTGTGCTTCTACACATGTATTTGCTGAACGGTGAAAGCGCAGAGTGATGCACTTTTCTCCCAGCAAATACAATGTTTCTAAGGAAATGGGAACACACTGAGGAGACACTTGTGGGAGCTACTGTGACTAAAAGTGAGCTTCCCTACGCACAGGGAAGCAAGAGAAATGCTGATTTCATCAAGCCCAGTTACATACTCAGAATCTGTACTACTGCGCAAATAGGCATGTCTCTGTAGGCAAAAAACTCATTTCTGACAATGTTGCCCAAATGCATCTCAGAAGTGTGCAACTTGTTCCCTGAGTTAGAAAACGTCGAGAAACGTTCGTTTCTGCTAGCGCTGTGCTTCTACACATGTATTTGCTGAACGGTGAAAGTGCACAGTAATGCACTTTTCTCCCAGCAAATACACTGTTTCTAAGGAAATGGGAACACACTGAGGAGACACTTGTGGGAGCTACTGTGACTAAAACTGAGCTTCCCTACGCACAGGGAAGAAAGAGAAATGCTGATTTCATCAAGCCCAGTTACATACTCAGAATCTGTACTACTGCGCAAATAGGCATGTCTCTGTAAGCAAAAAACTCATTTCTGACAAAGTTGCCCAAATGCATCTCAGAAGTGTGCAACTTGTTCCCTGAGTTAGAAAACGTCGAGAAACATTCGTTTCTGCTAGCGCTGTGCTTCTACACATGTATTTGCTGAACGGTGAAAGCGCACAGTAATGCACTTTTCTCCCAGCAAATACACTGTTTCTAAGGAAATGGGAACACACTGAGGAGACACTTGTGGGAGCTACTGTGACTAAAACTGAGCTTCCCTACGCACAGGGAAGCAAGAGAAATGCTGATTTCATCAAGCCCAGTTACATACTCAGAATCTGTACTACTGCGCAAATAGCCATGTCTCTGTAGGCAAAAAACTCATTTCTGACAATGTTGCCCAAATGCATCTCAGAAGTGTGCAACTTGTTCCCTGAGTTAGAAAACGTCGAGAAACGTTCGTTTCTGCTAGCGCTGTGCTTCTACACATGTATTTGCTGAACGGTGAAAGCGCACAGTAATGCACTTTTCTCCCAGCAAATACACTGTTTCTAAGGAAATGGGAACACACTGAGGAGACACTTGTGGGAGCTACTGTGACTAAAACTGAGCTTCCCTACGCACAGGGAAGCAAGAGAAATGCTGATTTCATCAAGCCCAGTTACATACTCAGAATCTGTACTACTGCGCAAATAGGCATGTCTCTTTAGGCAAAAAACTCATTTCTGACAAAGTTGCCCAAATGCACCTCAGAAGTGTGCAAATTGTTCCCTGAGTTAGAAAACGTCGAGAAACGGTCGTATCTGCTAGCGCTGTGCTTCTACACATGTATTTGCTGAACGGTGAAAGCGCACAGTAATGCACTTTTCTCCCAGCAAATACACTGTTTCTAAGGAAATGGGAACACACTGAGGAGACACTTGTGGGAGCTACTGTGACTAAAACTGAGCTTCCCTACGCACAGGGAAGCAAGAGAAATGCTGATTTCATCAAGCCCAGTTACATACTCAGAATCTGTACTACTGCGCAAATAGGCATGTCTCTGTAGGCAAAAAACTCATTTCTGAAAAAGTTGCCCAAATGCACCTCAGAAGTTTGCAACTTGTTCCCTGAGTTAGAAAACGTCGAGAAACGGTCGTATCTGCTAGCGCTGTGCTTCTACACATGTATTTGCTGAACGGTGAAAGCGCACAGTAATGCACTTTTCTCCCAGCAAATACACTGTTTCTAAGGAAATGGGAACACACTGAGGAGACACTTGTGGGAGCTACTGGGACTAACTGAGCTTCCCTACGCACAGGGAAGCAAGAGAAATGCTGATTTCATCAAGCCCAGTTACATACTCAGAATCTGTACTACTGCGCAAATAGGCATGAATCTGTAGGCAAAAAACTCATTTCTGACAAAGTTGCCCAAATGCATCTCAGAAGTGTGCAACTTGTTCCCTGAGTTAGAAAACGTCGAGAAACGTTCGTTTCTGCTAGCGCTGTGCTTCTACACATGTATTTGCTGAACGGTGAAAGCGCACAGTAATGCACTTTTCTCCCAGCAAATACACTGTTTCTAAGGAAATGGGAACACACTGAGGAGACACTTGTGGGAGCTACTGTGACTAAAACTGAGCTTCCCTACGCACAGGGAAGCAAGAGAAATGCTGATTTCATCAAGCCCAGTTACATACTCAGAATCTGTACTACTGCGCAAATAGGTATGTCTCTTTAGGCAAAAAACTCATTTCTGACAAAGTTGCCCAAATGCACCTCGGAAGTGTGCAACTTGTTCCCTGAGTTAGAAAACGTCGAGAAACGGTCGTATCTGCTAGCGCTGTGCTTCTACACATGTATTTGCTGAACGGTGAAAGCGCACAGTAACGCACTTTTCTCCCAGCAAATACACTGTTTCTAAGGAAATGGGAACACACTGAGGAGACACTTGTGGGAGCTACTGTGACTAAAACTGAGCTTCCCTACGCACAGGGAAGCAAGAGAAATGCTGATTTCATCAAGCCCAGTTACATACTCAGAATCTGTACTACTGCGCAAATAGGCATGTCTCTGTAGGCAAAAAACTCATTTCTGACAAAGTTGCCCAAATGCATCTCAGAAGTGTGCAACTTGTTCCCTGAGTTAGAAAACGTCGAGAAACGGTCGTTTCTGCTAGCGCTGTGCTTCTACACATGTATTTGGTGAACAGTGAAAGCGCACAGTAATGCACTTTTCTCCCAGCAAATACACTGTTTCTAAGGAAATGGGAACACACTGAGGAGACACTTGTGGGAGCTACTGGGACTAACTGAGCTTCCCTACGCACAGGGAAGCAAGAGAAATGCTGATTTCATCAAGCCCAGTTACATACTCAGAATCTGTACTACTGCGCAAATAGGCATGAATCTGTAGGCAAAAAACTCATTTCTGACAAAGTTGCCCAAATGCATCTCAGAAGTGTGCAACTTGTTCCCTGAGTTAGAAAACGTCGAGAAACGTTCGTTTCTGCTAGCGCTGTGCTTCTACACATGTATTTGCTGAACGGTGAATGCGCACAGTAATGCACTTTTCTCCCAGCAAATACACTGTTTCTAAGGAAATGGGAACACACTGAGGAGACACTTGTGGGAGCTACTGTGACTAAAACTGAGCTTCCCTACGCACAGGGAAGCAAGAGAAATGCTGACTTCATCAAGCCCAGTTACATACTCAGAATCTGTACTACTGCGCAAATAGGCATGTCTCTTTAGGCAAAAAACTCATTTCTGACAATGTTGCCCAAATGCATCTCAGAAGTGTGCAACTTGTTCCCTGAGTTAGAAAACGTCGAGAAACGTTCGTTTCTGCTAGCGCTGTGCTTCTACACATGTATTTGCTGAACGGTGAAAGCGCACAGTGATGCACTTTTCTCCCAGCAAATACACTGTTTCTAAGGAAATGGGAACACACTGAGGAGACACTTGTGGGAGCTACTGTGACTAAAACTGAGCTTCCCTACGCACAGGGAAGCAAGAGAAATGCTGATTTCATCAAGCCCAGTTACATACTCAGAATCTGTACTACTGCGCAAATAGGCATGAATCTGTAGACAAAAAACTCATTTCTGACAATGTTGCCCAAATGCATCTCAGAAGTGTGCAACTTGTTCCCTGAGTTAGAAAACGTCGAGAAACGGTCGATTCTGCTAGCGCTGTGCTTCTACACATGTATTTGCTGAACGGTGAAAGCGCACAGTAATGCACTTTTCACCCAGCAAATACACTGTTTCTAAGGAAATGGGAACACACTGAGGAGACACTTGTGGGAGCTACTGTGACTAAAACTGAACTTCCCTACGCAAAGAGAAGCAAGAGAAATGCTGATTTCATCAAGCCCAGTTACATACTCAGAATCTGTACTACTGCGCAAATAGGCATGAATCTGTAGGCAAAAAACTCATTTCTGACAATGTTGCCCAAATGCATCTCAGAAGTGTGCAACTTGTTCCCAGAGTTAGAAAATGTCGAGAAACGGTCGTTTCAGCTAGCGCTGTGCTTCTACACATGTATTTGCTGAACGGTGAAAGCTCACAGTAATGCACATTTCTCCCAGCAAAAACACTGTTTCTAAGGAAATGGGAACACACTGAGGAGACACTTGTGGGAGCTACTGTGACTAAAACTGAGCTTCCCTACGCACAGGGAAGCAAGAGAAATGCTGATTTCATCCAGCCCAGTTACATACTCAGAATCTGTACTACTGCGCCAATAGGCATGTCTCTGTAGGCAAAAAACTCATTTCTGATAAAGTTGCCCAAATGCATCTCAGAAGTGTGCCACTTGTTCCCTGAGTTAGAAAATGTCGAGAAACGGTCGTTTCTGCTAGCGCTGTGCTTCTACACATGTATTTGCTGAACGGTGAAAGCGCACAGTAATGCACTTTTCTCCCAGCAAATACACTGTTTCTAAGGAAATGGGAACACACTGAGGAGACACTTGTGGGAGCTACTGGGACTAAAACTGAGCTTCCCAACGCACAGGGAAGCAAGAGAAATGCTGATTTCATCCAGCCCAGTTACATACTCAGAATCTGTACTACTGCGCGAATAGGCATTTCTCTGTAGGCAAAAAACTCATTTCTGACAAAGTTGCCCAAATGCATCTCAGAAGTGTGCAACTTGTTCCCTGAGTTAGAAAACGTCGAGAAACGTTCGTTTCTGCTAGCGCTGTGCTTCTACACATGTATTTGCTGAACGGTGAAAGCGCACAGTAATGCACTTTTCTCCCAGCAAATACACTGTTTCTAAGGAAATGGGAACACACTGAGGAGACACTTGTGGGAGCTACTGGGACTAACTGAGCTTCCCTACGCACAGGGAAGCAAGAGAAATGCTGATTTCATCAAGCCCAGTTACATACTCAGAATCTGTACTACTGCGCAAATAGGCATGTCTCTTTAGGCAAAAAACTCATTTCTGACAAAGTTGCCCAAATGCATCTCAGAAGTGTGCAACTTGTTCCCTGAGTTAGAAAATGTCGTGAAACGGTCGTTTCTGCTAGCGCTGTGCTTCTACGCATGTACTAGCTGAACGGTGAAAGCGCACAGTAATGCACTTTTCTCCCAGCAAATACACTGTTTCTAAGGAAATGGGAACACACTGAGGAGACACTTGTGGGAGCTACTGTGACTAAAACTGAGCTTCCCTACGCACAGGGAAGCAAGAGAAATGCTGATTTCATCAAGCCCAGTTACATACTCAGAATCTGTACTACTGCGCAAATAGGCATGAATCTGTAGACAAAAAACTCATTTCTGACAATGTTGCCCAAATGCATCTCAGAAGTGTGCAACTTGTTCCCTGAGTTAGAAAACGTCGAGAAACGGTCGATTCTGCTAGCGCTGTGCTTCTACACATGTATTTGCTGAACGGTGAAAGCGCACAGTAATGCACTTTTCACCCAGCAAATACACTGTTTCTAAGGAAATGGGAACACACTGAGGAGACACTTGTGGGAGCTACTGTGACTAAAACTGAGCTTCCCTACGCACAGGGAAGCAAGAGAAATTCTGATTTCATCAAGCCCAGTTACATACTCAGAATCTGTACTACTGTGCAAATAGGCATGTCTCTTTAGGCAAAAAACTCATTTCTGACAAAGTTGCCCAAATGCATCTCAGAAGTGTGCAACTTGTTCCCTGAGTTAGAAAACGTCGAGAAACGGTCGTTTCTGCTAGCACTGTGCTTCTACACATGTATTTGCTGAACGGTGAAAGCGCACAGTAATGCACTTTTCTCCCAGCAAATACACTGTTTCTAAGGAAATGGGAACACACTGAGGAGACACTTGTGGGAGCTACTGGGACTAAAACTGAGCTTCCCTACGCACAAGGAAGCAAGAGAAATGCTGATTTCATCAAGCCCAGTTACATACTCAGAATCTGTACTACTGCGCAAATAGGCATGTCTCTTTAGGCAAAAAACTAATTTCTGACAAAGTTGCCCAAATGCATCTCAGAAGTGTGCAACTTGTTCCCTGAGTTAGAAAACGTCGAGAAACGTTCGTTTCTGCTAGCGCTGTGCTTCTACACGTGTATTTGCTGAACGGTGAAAGCGCACAGTAATGCACTTTTCTCCCAGCAAATACACTGTTTCTAAGGAAATGGGAACACACTGAGGAGACACTTGTGGGAGCGACTGTGACTAAAACTGAGCTTCCCTATGCACAGGGAAGCAAGAGAAATGCTGATTTCATCAAGCCTAGTTACATACTCAGAATCTGTACTACTGCGCAAATAGGCATGTCTCTTTAGGCAAAAAACTCATTTCTGACAAAGTTGCCCAAATGCATCTCAGAAGTGTGCAACTTGTTCCCTGAGATAGAAAACGTCGAGAAACGTTCGTTTCTGCTAGCGCTGTGCTTCTACACATGTATTTGCTGAACGGTGAAAGCGCACAGTAATCCACTTTTCTCCCATCAAATACACTGTTTCTAAGGAAATGGGAACACACTGAGGAGACACTTGTGGGAGCGACAGTGACTAAAACTGAGCTTCCCTATGCACAGGGAAGCAAGAGAAATGCTGATTTCATCAAGGCTAGTTACATACTCAGAATCTGTACTACTGCGCAAATGGGCATGTCTCTTTAGGCAAAAAACTCATTTCTGACAAAGTTGCCCAAATGCATCTCAGAAGTGTGCAACTTGTTCCCTGAGTGAGATAATGTCGAGAAACGTTCGTTTCTGCTAGCGCTGTGGTTCTACACATGTATTTGTTGAACGGTGAAAGCGCACAGTAATGCACTTTTCTCCCAGCAAATACACTGTTTCTTAGAAAATGGGAATACACTGAGGAGACACTTGTGGGAGCTACTGTGACTAAAACTGAGCTTCCCTACGCACAGGGAAGCAAGAGAAATGCTGATTTCTTCCAGTCCAGTTACATACTCAGAATCTGTACTACTGCGCAAATAGGCATGTCTCTTTAGGCAAAAAACTCATTTCTGACAAAGTTGCCCAAATGCATCTCAGAAGTGTGCAACTTGTTCCCTGAGTTAGAAAACGTCGAGAAACGTTCGTTTCTGCTAGCGCTGTGCTTCTAAACATGTATTTGCTGAACGGTGAAAGCGCACAGTAATGCACTTTTCTCCCAGCAAATACACTGTTTCTAAGGAAATGGGAACACACTGAGGAGACACTTGTGGGAGCTACTGTGACTAAAACTGAGCTTCCCTACGCACAGGGAAGCAAGAGAAATGCTGATTTCATCAAGCCCAGTTACATACTCAGAATCTGTACTACTGCGCAAATAGGCATTTCTCTGTAGGCAAAAAACTCATTTCTGACAAAGTTGCCCAAATGCATCTCAGAAGTGTGCCACTTGTTCCCTGAGTTAGAAAACGTCGAGAAACGGTCGTTTCTGCTAGTGCTGTGCTTCTACACATGTATTTGCTGAACGGTGAAAGCGCACAGTAATGCACTTTTCTCCCACCAAATACACTGTTTCTAAGGAAATGGGAACACACTGAGGAGACACTTGTGGGAGCTACTGTGACTAAAACTGAGCTTTACTATGCACAGGGAAGCAAGAGAAATGCTGATTTCATCCAGCCCAGTTACATACTCAGAATCTGTACTACTGCGCGAATAGGCATTTCTCTGTAGGCAAAAAACTCATTTCTGACAAAGTTGCCCAAATGCATCTCAGAAGTGTGCAACTTGTTCCCTGAGTTAGAAAACGTCGAGAAACGGTCGTTTCTGCTAGCGCTGTGCTTCTACACATGTATTTGCTGAACGGTGAAAGCGCACAGTAATGCACTTTTCTCCCAGCAAATACACTGTTTCTGAGGAAATGGGAACACACTGAGGAGACACTTGTGGGAGCTACTGGGACTAAAACTGAGCTTCCCTACGCACAAGGAAGCAAGGGAAATGCTGATTTCATCAAGCCCAGTTACATACTCAGAATCTGTACTACTGCGCAAATAGGCATGTCTCTTTAGGCAAAAAACTCATTTCTGACAAAGTTGCCCAAATGCATCTCAGAAGTGTGCAACTTGTTCCCTGAGTTAGAAAACGTCGAGAAACGTTCGTTTCTGCTAGCGCTGTGCTTCTACACGTGTATTTGCTGAACGGTGAAAGCGCACAGTAATGCACTTTTCTCCCAGCAAATTCACTGTTTCTAAGGAAATGGGAACACACTGAGGAGACACTTGTGGGAGCGACTGTGACTAAAACTGAGCTTCCCTATGCACAGGGAAGCAAGAGAAATGCTGATTTCATCAAGCCTAGTTACATACTCAGAATCTGTACTACTGCGCAAATAGGCATGTCTCTTTAGGCAAAAAACTCATTTCTGACAAAGTTGCCCAAATGCATCTCAGAAGTGTGCAACTTGTTCCCTGAGATAGAAAACGTCGAGAAACGGTCGTTTCTGCTAGCGCTGTGCTTCTACACATGTATTTGCTGAACGGTGAAAGCACACAGTAATCCACTTTTCTCCCATCAAATACACTGTTTCTAAGGAAATGGGAACACACTGAGGAGACACTTGTGGGAGCTACTGTGACTAAAACTGAGCTTCCCTATGCACAGGGAAGCAAGAGAAATGCTGATTTCATCAAGGCTAGTTACATACTCAGAATCTGTACTACTGCACAAATGGGCATGTCACTTTAGGCAAAAAACTCATTTCTGACAAAGTTGCCCAAATGCATCTCAGAAGTGTGCAACTTGTTCCCTGAGTGAGATAATGTCGAGAAACGTTCGTTTCTGCTAGCGCTGTGCTTCTACACATGTATTTGTTGAACGGTGAAAGCGCACAGTAATGCACTTTTCTCCCAGCAAATACACTGTTTCTTAGGAAATGGGAATACACTGAGGAGACACTTGTGGGAGCTACTGTTCCTAAAACTGAGCTTCCCTACGCACAGGGAAGCAAGAGAAATGCTGATTTCATCAAGCCCAGTTACATACTCAGAATCTGTACTACTGCGCAAATAGGCATGTCTGTTTAGGCAAAAAACTCATTTCTGACAAAGTTGCCCAAATGCATCTCAGAAGTGTGCAACTTGTTCCCTGAGTTAGAAAACGTCGAGAAACTTTCGTTTCTGCTAGCGCTGTGCTTCTAAACATGTATTTGCTGAACGGTGAAAGCGCACAGTAATGCACTTTTCTCCCAGCAAATACACTGTTTCTAAGGAAATGGGAACACACTGAGGAGACACTTGTGGGAGCTACTGTGACTAAAACTGAGCTTCCCTACGCACAGGAAAGCAAGAGAAATGCTGATTTCATCAAGCCCAGTTACATACTCAGAATCTGTACTACTGCGCAAATAGGCATGTCTCTTTAGGCAAAAAACTCATTTCTGACAAAGTTGCCCAAATGCATCTCAGAAGTGTGCAACTTGTTCCCTGAGTTAGAAAACGTCGAGAAACGGTCGTATCTGCTAGCGCTGTGCTTCTACACATGTATTTGCTGAACGGTGAAAGCGCACAGTAATGCACTTTTCTCCCAGAAAATACACTGTTTCTAAGGAAATGGGAACACACTGAGGAGACACTTGTGGGAGCTACTGTGACTAAAACTGAGCTTCCCTACGCACAGGGAAGCAAGAGAAATGCTGATTTCATCAAGCCCAGTTACATACTCAGAATCTGTACTACTGCGCAAATAGGCATGTCTCTGTAGGCAAAAAACTCATTTCTGACAAAGTTGCCCAAATGCATCTCAGAAGTGTGCAACTTGTTCCCTGAGTTAGAAAACGTCGAGAAACGTTCGTTTCTGCTAGCGCTGTGATTCTACACATGTATTTGCTGAACGGTGAAAGCGCACAGTAATGCACTTTTCTCCCAGCAAATACAATGTTTGTAAGGAAATAGGAGCACACTGAGGAGACACTTGTGGGAGCTCCTGTGACTCAATCTGAGCTTCCCTACGCACAGGGAAGCAAGAGAAATGCTGATTTCATCAAGCCCAGTTACATACTCAGAATCTTTACTACTGCGCAAATAGGCATTTCTCTGTAGGCAAAAAACTCATTTCTGACAAAGTTGCCCAAATGCATCTCAGAAGTGTGCAACTTGTTCCCTGAGTTGGAAAACGTCAAGAAACGTTCGTTTCTGCTAGCGCTGTGCTTCTACACATGTATTTGCTGAACGGTGAAAGCGCACAGTAATGCACTTTTCTCCCAGCAAATACACTGTTTCTAAGGAAATGGGAAAACACTGAGGAGACACTTGTGGGAGCTACTGTGACTAAAACTGAGCTTCCCTACGCACAGGGAAGCAAGAGAAATGCTGATTTCATCAAGCCCAGTTACATACTCAGAATCTGTACTACTGCGCAAATAGGCATGTCTCTTTAGGCAAAAAACTCATTTCTGACAAAGTTGCCCAAATGCATCTCAGAAGTGTGCAACTTGTTCCCTGAGTTAGAAAACGTCGAGAAACGGTCGTTTCTGCTAGAGCTGTGCTTCTACACATGTATTTGCTGAACGGTGAAAGCGCACAGTAATGCACTTTTCTCCCAGCAAATACACTGTTTCTAAGGAAATGGGAACACACTGAGGAGACACTTGTGGGAGCGACTGTGACTAAAACTGAGCTTCCCTATGCACAGGGAAGCAAGAGAAATGCTGATTTCATCAAGCCTAGTTACATACTCAGAATCTGTACTACTGCGCAAATAGGCATGTCTCTTTAGGCAAAAAACTCATTTCTGACAAAGTTGCCCAAATGCATCTCAGAAGTGTGCAACTTGTTCCCTGAGTGAGATAATGTCGAGAAACGTTCGTTTCTGCTAGCGCTGTGCTTCTACACATGTATTTGCTGAACGGTGAAAGCGCACAGTAATGCACTTTTCTCCCAGCAAATACACTGTTTCTTAGGAAATGGGAATACACTGAGGAGACACTTGTGGGAGCTACTGTTCCTAAAACTGAGCTTCCCTACGCACAGGGAAGCAAGAGAAATGCTGATTTCATCAAGCCCAGTTACATACTCAGAATCTGTACTACTGCGCAAATAGGCATGTCTCTTTAGGCAAAAAACTCATTTCTGACAAAGTTGCCCAAATGCATCTCAGAAGTGTGCAACTTGTTCCCTGAGTTAGAAAACGTCGAGAAACGTTCGTTTCTGCTAGCGCTGTTCTTCTAAACATGTATTTGCTGAACGGTGAAAGCGCACAGTAATGCACTTTTCTCCCAGCAAATACACTGTTTCTAAGGAAATGGGAACACACTGAGGAGACACTTGTGGGAGCTACTGTGACTAAAACTGAGCTTCCCTACGCACAGGGAAGCCAGAGAAATGCTGATTTCATCAAGCCCAGTTACATACTCAGAATCTGTACTACTGCGCAAATAGGCATGTCTCTTTAGGCAAAAAACTCATTTCTGACAAAGTTGCCCAAATGCATCTCAGAAGTGTGCAACTTGTTCCCTGAGTTAGAAAACGTCGAGAAACGGTCGTATCTGCTAGCGCTGTGCTTCTACACATGTATTTGCTGAACGGTGAAAGCGCACAGTAATGCACTTTTCTCCCAGCAAATACACTGTTTCTAAGGAAATGGGAACACACTGAGGAGACACTTGTGGGAGCTACTGTGACTAAAACTGAGCTTCCCTACGCACAGGGAAGCAAGAGAAATGCTGATTTCATCAAGCCCAGTTACATACTCAGAATCTGTACTACTGCGCAAATAGGCATGTCTCTTTAGGCAAAAAACTCATTTCTGACAAAGTGGCCCAAATGCATCTCACAAGTGTGCAACTTGTACCCTGAGTTAGAAAACGTCAAGAAACAGGCGTTTCTGCTACCGCTGTGCTTCTACACATGTATTTGCTGAACGGTGAAAGCGCACGGTGATGCAATTTTCTCCCAGCAAATACACTGTTTCTAAGGAAATGGGAACACACTGAGGAGACACTTCTGGGAGCTACTGTGACTAAACTTGAGCTTCCCTACGCACAGGGAAGCAAGAGAAATGCTGATTTCATCAAGCCCAGTTACATACTCAGAATCTGTACTCATGCGCAAATAGGCATGTCTCTTTAGGCAAAAAACTCATTTCTGACAAAGTTGCCCAAATGCATCTCAGAAGTGTGCAACTTGTTCCCTGAGTTAGAAAACGTCGAGAAACGGTCTTTTCTGCCAGCGCTGTGCTTCTACACATGTATTTGCTGAACGGTGAAAGCGCACAGTAATGCACTTTTCTCCCAGCAAATACACTGTTTCTAAGGAAATGGGAACACACTGAGGAGACACTTGTGGGAGCTACTGTGACTAAAACTGAGCTTCCATACGCACAGGGAAGCAAGAGAAATGCTGATTTTATCAAGCCCAGTTACATATTCAGAATCTGTACTACTGCGCAAATAGGCATGTCTCTGTAGGCAAAAAACTCATTTCTGACAAAGTTGCCCAAATGCATCTCAGAAGTGTGCAACTTGTTCCCTGAATTAGAAAACGTCGAGAAACGGTCGTATCTGCTAGCGCTGTGCTTCTACACATGTATTTGCTGAACGGTGAAAGCGCACAGTAATGTACTTTTCTCCCAGCAAATACACTGTTTCTAAGGAAATGGGAACACACTGAGGAGACACTTGTGGGAGCTACTGTGATTAAAACTGAGCTTCTCTACGCACAGGGAAGCAAGAGAAATGCTGATTTCATCAAGCCCAGTTACATGCTCAGAATCTGTACTACTGCGCAAATAGGCATGTCTCTTTAGGCAAAAAACTCATTTCTGACAAAGTTGCCCAAATGCATCTCAGAAGTGTGCAACTTGTTCCCTGAGTTAGAAAACGTCGAGAAACGGTCGTATCTGCTAGCGATGTGCTTCTACACATGTATTTGCTGAACGGTGAAATAGCACGGTAATGCACTTTTCTCCCAGCAAATACACTGTTTCTAAGGAAATGGGAACACACTGAGGAGACACTTGTGGGAGCTACTGTGACTAAAACTGAGCTTCCCTACGCACACGGAAGCAAGAGAAATGCTGATTTCATCAAGCCCAGTTAAATACTCAGAATCTGTACTACAGCGCAAATAGGCATGTCTCTTTAGGCAAAAAACTCATTTCTGACAAAGTTGCCCAAATGCATCTCAGAAGTGTGCAACTTGTTCCCTGAGTTAGAAAACGTCGAGAAACGGTCTTTTCTGCCAGCGCTGTGCTTCTACACATGTATTTGCTGAACGGTGAAAGCGCACAGTAATGCACTTTTCTCCCAGCAAATACACTGTGTCTAAGGAAATGGGAACACACTGAGGAGACACTTGTGGGAGCTACTGTGACTAAAACTCAGCTTCCCTACGCACAGGGAAGCAAGAGAAATGCCGATTTCATCAAGCCCAGTTACATACTCAGAATCTGTACTACTGCGCAAATAGGCATGTCTCTGTAGGCAAAAAACTCATTTCTGACAAAGTTGCCCAAATGCATCTCAGAAGTGTGCAACTTGTTCCCTGAGTTAGAAAACGTCGAGAAACGGTCTTTTCTGCCAGCGCTGTGCTTCTGCACATGTATTTGCTGAACGGTGAAAGCGCACAGTAATGCACTTTTCTCCCAGCAAATACACTGTTTCTAAGGAAATGGGAACACACTGAGGAGACACTTGTGGGAGCTACTGTGATTAAAACTGAGCTTCTCTACGCACAGGGAAGCAAGAGAAATGCTGATTTCATCAAGCCCAGTTACATACTCAGAATCTGTACTACTGCGCAAATAGGCATGTCTCTTTAGGCAAAAAACTCATTTCTGACAAAGTTGCCCAAATGCATCTAAGAAGTGTGCAACTTGTTCCCTGAGTTAGAAAACGACGAGAAACGGTCTTTTCTGCCAGCGCTGTGCTTCTGCACATGTATTTGCTGAACGGTGAAAGCGCACAGTAATGCACTTTTCTCCCAGCAAATACACTGTTTCTAAGGAAATGGGAACACACTGAGGAGACACTTGTGGGAGCTACTGTGATTAAAACTGAGCTTCTCTACGCACAGGGAAGCAAGAGAAATGCTGATTTCATCAAGCCCAGTTACATACTCAGAATCTGTACTACTGCGCAAATAGGCATGTCTCTTTAGGCAAAAAACTCATTTCTGACAAAGTTGCCCAAATGCATCTCAGAAGTGTGCAACTTGTTCAGTGAGTTAGAAAACGTCGAGAAACGGTCGTATCTGCTAGCGTTGTGCTTCTACACATGTATTTGCTGAATGGTGAAAGAGCACAGTAATGCACTTTTCTCCCAGCAAATACACTGTTTCTAAGGAAATGTGAACACACTGAGGAGACACTTGTGGGAGCTACTGTGACTAAAACTGAGCTTCCCTACGCACAGGGAAGCAAGAGAAATGCTGATTTCATCTAGCCCAGTTACATACTCAGAATCTGTACTACTGCGCAAATAGGCATGTCTCTTTAGGCAAAAAACTCATTTCTGACAAAGTTGCCCAAATGCATCTCAGAAGTGTGCAACTTGTTCCCTGAGTTAGAAAACGTCGAGAAACTTTCGTTTCTGCTAGCGCTGTGCTTCTACACATGTATTTGCTGAACGGTGAAAGCGCACAGTAATGCACTTTTCTCCCAGCAAATACACTGTGTCTAAGGAAATGGGAACACACTGAGGAGACACTTGTGGGAGCTACTGTGACTAAAACTGAGCTTCCCTACGCACAGGGAAGCAAGAGAAATGCTGATTTCATCAAGCCCAGTTACATACTCAGAATCTGTACTCATGCGCAAATAGGCTTGTCTCTTTAGGCAAAAAACTCATTTCTGACAAAGTTGCCCAAATGCATCTCAGAAGTGTGCAACTTGTTCCCTGAGTTAGAAAACGTCGAGAAACGGTCTTTTCTGCCAGCGCTGTGCTTCTACACATGTATTTGCTGAACGGTGAAAGCGCACAGTAATGCACTTTTCTCCCAGCAAATACACTGTTTCTAAGGAAATGGGAACACACTGAGGAGACACTTGTGGGAGCTACTGTGACTAAAACTGAGCTTCCCTACGCACAGGGAAGCAAGAGAAATGCTGATTTTATCAAGCCCAGTTACATATTCAGAATCTGTACTATGCGCAAATAGGCATGTCTCTGTAGGCAAAAAACTCATTTCTGACAAAGTTGCCCAAATGCATCTCAGAAGTGTGCAACTTGTTCCCTGAGTTAGAAAACGTCGAGAAACGGTCGTATCTGCTAGCGCTGTGCTTCTACACATGTAATTGCTGAACGGTGAAAGCGCACAGTAATGTACTTTTCTCCCAGCAAATACACTGTTTCTAAGGAAATGGGAACACACTGAGGAGACACTTGTGGGAGCTACTGTGATTAAAACTGAGCTTCTCTACGCACAGGGAAGCAAGAGAAATGCTGATTTCATCAAGCCCAGTTACATGCTCAGAATCTGTACTACTGCGCAAATAGGCATGTCTCTTTAGGCAAAAAACTCATTTCTGACAAAGTTGCCCAAATGCATCTCAGAAGTGTGCAACTTGTTCCCTGAGTTAGAAAACGTCGAGAAACGGTCGTATCTGCTAGCGTTGTGCTTCTACACATGTATTTGCTGAACGGTGAAAGAGTACGGTAATGCACTTTTCTCCCAGCAAATACACTGTTTCTAAGGAAATGTGAACACACTGAGGAGACACTTGTGGGAGCTACTGTGACTAAAACTGAGCTTCCCTACGCACAGGGAAGCAAGAGAAATGCTGATTTCATCAAGCCCAGTTACATACTCAGAATCTGTACTACTGGGCAAATAGGCATGTCTCTTTAGGCAAAAAACTCATTTCTGACAAAGTTGCCCAAATGCATCTCAGAAGTGTGTAACTTGTTCCCTGAGTTAGAAAACGTCGAGAAACGTTCGTTTCTGCTAGCGCTGTGCTTCTACACATGTATTTGCTGAACGGTGAAAGCGCACAGTAATGCACTTTTCTCCCAGCAAATACACTGTGTCTAAGGAAATGGGAACACACTGAGGAGACACTTTTGGGACCTACTGTGACTAAAACTGAGCTTCCCTACGCACAGGGAAGCAAGAGAAATGCTGATTTCATCAAGCCCAGTTACATACTCAGAATCTGTACTACTGCGCAAATAGGCATGTCTCTTTAGGCAAAAAACTCATTTCTGACAAAGTTGCGCAAATGCATCTCAGAAGTGTGTAACTTGTTCCCTGAGTTAGAAAACGTCGAGAAACGGTCATATCTGCTAGCGCTGTGCTTCTACACATGTATTTGCTGAACGGTGAAAGCGCACAGTAATGCACTTTTCTCCCAGCAAATACACTGTTTCTAAGGAAATGGGAACACACTGAGGAGACACTTGTGGGAGCTACTGTGACTAAAACTGAGCTTCCCTACGCACAGGGAAGCAAGAGAAATGCTGATTTCATCAAGCCCAGTTACATACTCAGAATCTGTACTACTGCGCAAATAGGCATGTCTCTTTAGGCAAAAAACTCATTTCTGACAAAGTTGCCCAAATGCATCTCAGAAGTGTGCAACTTGTTCCCTGAGTTAGAAAACGTCGAGAAACGGTCGTTTCTGCTAGCACTGTGCTTCTACACATGTATTTGCTGAACGGTGAATGCGCACGGTAATGCAATTTTCTCCCAGCAAATACACTGTTTCTAAGGAAATGGGAACACACTGAGGAGACACTTGTGGGAGCTACTGTGACTAAAACTGAGCTTCCCTACGCACAGGGAAGCAAGAGAAATGCTGATTTTATCAAGCCCAGTTACATATTCAGAATCTGTACTACTGCGCAAATAGGCATGTTTCTGTAGGCAAAAAACTCATTTCTGACAAAGTTGCCCAAATGCATCTCAGAAGTGTGCAACTTGTTCCCTGAGTTAGAAAACGTCGAGAAACGGTCGTATCTGCTAGCGTTGTGCTTCTACACATGTATTTGCTGAACGGTGAAAGCACACAGTAATGTACTTTTCTCCCAGCAAATACACTGTTTCTAAGGAAATGGGAACACACTGAGGAGACACTTGTGGGAGCTACTGTGATTAAAACTGAGCTTCTCTACGCACAGGGAAGCAAGAGAAATGCTGATTTCATCAAGCCCAGTTACATGCTCAGAATCTGTACTACTGCGCAAATAGGCATGTCTCTTTAGGCAAAAAACTCATTTCTGACAAAGTTGCCCAAATGCATCTCAGAAGTGTGCAACTTGTTCCCTGAGTTAGAAAACGTCGAGAAACAGTCGTATCTGCTAGCATTGTGCTTCTACACATGTATTTGCTGAACGGTGAAAGAGCACGGTAATCCACTTTTCTCCCAGCAAATACACTGTTTCTAAGGAAATGTGAACACACTGAGGAGACACTTGTGGGAGCTACTGTGACTAAAACTGAGCTTCCCTACGCACAGGGAAGCAAGAGAAATGCTGATTTCATCAAGCCCAGTTACATACTCAGAATCTGTACTACTGCGCAAATAGGCATGTCTCTTTAGGCAAAAAACTCATTTCTGACAAAGTTGCCCAAATGCATCTCAGAAGTGTGCAACTTGTTCCCTGAGTTAGAAAACGTCGAGAAACGTTCGTTTCTGCTAGCGCAGTGCTTCTACACATGTATTTGCTGAATAGTGAAAGCGCACGGTAATGCAATTTTCTCCCAGCAAATACACTGTTTCTAAGGAAATGGGAACACACTGAGGAGACACTTGTGGGAGCTACAGTGACTAAAACTGAGCTTCCCTACGCACAGGGAAGCAAGAGTAATGCTGATTTCATCAAGCCCAGTTACATACTCAGAATCTGTACTACTGCGCAAATAGGCATGTCTCTTTAGGCAAAAAACTCATTTCTGACAAAGTTGCGCAAATGCATCTCAGAAGTGTGTAACTTGTTCCCTGAGTTAGAAAACGTCGAGAAACGGTCATATCTGCTAGCGCTGTGCTTCTCCACATGTGTTGCTGAACGGTGAAAGCGCACAGTAATGCACTTTTCTCCCAGCAAATACACTGTTTCTAAGGAAATGGGAACACACTGAGGAGACACTTCTGGGAGCTACTGTGACTAAAACTGAGCTTCCCCACGCACAGGGAAGCAAGAGAAATGCTGATTTCATCAAGCCCAGTTACATACTCAGAATCTGTACTACTGCGCAAATAGGCATGTCTCTTTAGGCAAAAAACTCATTTCTGACAAAGTTGCCCAAATGCATCTCAGAAGTGTGCAACTTGTTCACTGAGTTAGAAAACGTCGAGAAACGTTCGTTTCTGCTAGCGCTGTGCTTCTACACATGTATTTGCTGAACGGTGAAAGCGCACAGTAATGCACTTTTCTCCCAGCAAATACACTGTTTCTAAGGAAATGGGAACACACTGAGGAGACACTTGTGGGAGCTACTGTGACTAAAACTGAGCTTCCCTACGCACAGAAAAGCAAGAAAAATGCTGATTTCATCAAGCCCAGTTACATACTCAGAATCTGTACTACTGCGCAAATAGGCATGTCTCTTTAGGCAAAAAACTCATTTCTGACAAAGTTGCCCAAAAGCATCTCAGAAGTGTGCAACTTCTTCCCTGAGTTAGAAAACGTCGTGAAAAGGTCGTATCTGCTAGCGCTGTGCTTCTACACATGTATTTGCTGAACGGTGAAAGCGCACAGTAATGCACTTTTCTCCCAGCAAACACACTGTTTCTAAGGAAATGGGAACACACTGAGGAGACACTTGTGGGAGCTACTGTGACTAAAACTGAGCTTCCCTACGCACAGGGAAGCAAGAGAAATGCTGATTTCATCAAGCCCAGTTACACACTCAGAGTCTGCACTACTGCGTAAATAGGCATGTCTCTTTAGGCAAAAAACTCATTTCTGACAAAGTTGCCCAAATGCATCTCAGAAGTGTGCAACTTGTTCCCTGAGTTAGAAAACGTCGAGAAACGTTCGTTTCTGCTAGCACTGTGCTTCTACACATGTTTTGCTGAACAGTGAAAGCGCACAGTAATGCACTTTTCTCCCAGCAAATACACTGTTTCTAAGGAAATGGGAACACATTGAAGAGAAACTAGTGGGAGCTACAGTGACTAAAACTGAGCTTCCCTACGCACAGGGAAGCAAGAGAAATGCTGATTTCATCAAGCCCAGTTACATACTCAGAATCTGTACTACTGCGCAAATAGGCATGTCTCTTTAGGCAAAAAACTCATTTCTGACAAAGTTGCCCAAATGCATCTCAGAAGTGTGCAACTTTTTCTCTCAGTTAGAAAACGTCGAGAAACGTTCGTTTCTGCTAGCGCTGTGCTTCTACACATGTATTTGCTGAACGGTGAAAGCGCACAGTAATGCAATTTTCTCCCAGCAAATACACTGTTTCTAAGGAAATGGGAACACACTGAGGAGATACTTTTGGGAGCTACTGTGACTAAAACTGAGCTTCCCTACGCACAGGGAAGCAAGAGAAATGCTGATTTCATCAAGCCCAGTTACGTACTCAGAATCTGTACTACTGTGCAAATAGGCATGTCTCTTTAGGCAAAAAACTCATTTCTGATAAAGTTGCCCAAATGCATCTCAGAAGTGTGCAACTTGTTCCCTGAGTTAGAAAACGTCGAGAAACGGTCATATCTGCTAGCGCTGTGCTTCTACACATGTATTTGCTGAACGGTGAAAGCGCACAGTAATGCACTTTTCTCCCAGCAAATACACTGTTTCTAAGGAAATGGGAACACACTGAGGAGACACTTCTGGGAGCTACTGTGACTAAAACTGAGCTTCCCTACGCACAGGGAAGCAAGAGAAATGCTGATTTCATCAAGCCCAGTTACATACTCAGAATCTGTACTACTGCGCAAATAGGCATGTCTCTTTAGGCAAAAAACTCATTTCTGACAAAGTTGCCCAAATGCAACTCAGAAGTGTGTAACTTGTTCCCTGAGTTAGAAAACGTCGAGAAACGTTCGTTTCTGCTGGCGCTGTGCTTCTACACATGTATTTGCTGAACGGTGAAAGCGCACAGTAATGCACTTTTCTCCCAGCAAATACACTGTTTCTAAGGAAATGGGAACACACTGAGGAGACACTTGTGGGAGCTACTGTGACTAAAACTGAGCTTCCCTATGCACAGGGAAGCAATAGAAATGCTGATTTCATCAAGCCCAGTTACATACTCAGAATCTGTACTACTGCGCAAATAGGCATGTCTCTGTAGGCAAAAAACTCATTTCTGACAAAGTTGCCCAAATGCATCTCAGAAGTGTGCAACTTGTTCCCTGAGTTAGAAAACGTCGAGAAACGTTCGTTTCTGCTAGCGCTGTGCTTCTACACATGTATTTGCTGAACGGTGAAAGCGCACAGTAATGCACTTTTCTCCCAGCAAATACACTGTTTCTAAGGAAATGGGAACACACTGAGGAGACACTTGTGGGAGCTACTGTGACTAAAACTGAGCTTCCCTACGCACAGGGAAGCAAGAGAAATGCTGATTTCATCAAGCCCAGTTACACACTCAGAATCTGTACTACTGCGCAAATAGGCATGTCTCTGTAGGCAAAAAACTCATTTCTGACAAAGTGGCCCAAATGCATCTCAGAAGTGTGCAACTTGTTCCCTGAGTTAGAAAACGTCGAGAAACGGTCATATCTGCTAGCGCTGTGCTTCTACACATGTATTTGCTGAACGGTGAAATTGCACAGTAATGCACTTTTCTCCCAGCAAATACACTGTTTCTAAGGAAATAGGAACACACTGAGGAGAAACTAGTGGGAGCTACAGTGACTAAAACTGAGCTTCCCTACGCACTGGGAAGCAAGAGAAATGCTGATTTCATCAAGCCCAGTTACATACTCAGAATCTGTACTACTGCGCAAATAGGCATGTCTCTTTAGGCAAAAAACTCATTTCTGACAAAGTTGCCCAAATGCATCTCAGAAGTGTGCCACTTGTTCCCTGAGTTAGAAAACGTCGAGAAACGGTCGTATCTGCTAGCATTGTGCTTCTACACATGTATTTGCTGAACGGTGAAAGAGCACAGTAATGCACTTTTCTCCCAGCAAATACACTGTTTCTAAGGAAATGGGACCACACTGAGGAGACACTTGTGGGAGCTACTGTGACTAAAACTGAGCTTCAGTACGACAGGGAAGCAAGAGAAATGCTGATTTCATCAAGCCCAGTTACATACTCAGAATCTGTACTCATGCGCAAATAGGCATGTCTCTTTAGGCAAAAATCTCATTTCTGACAAAGTTGCCCAAATGCATCTCAGAAGTGTGCAACTTGTTCCTTGAGTTAGAAAACGTCGAGAAACGGTCCTTTCTACTAGCGCTGTGCTTCTACACATGTATTTGCTGAAAGGTGAAAGCGCACAGTAATGCACTTTTCTCCCAGCAAATACACTGTTTCTAAGGAAATGGGAACACACTGAGGAGACACTTGTGGGAGCTACTGTGACTAAAACTGAGCTTCCCTATGCACAGGGAAGCAAGAGAAATGCTGATTTCATCAAGGCCAGTTACATACTCAGAATCTGTACTACTGCGCAAATAGGCATGTCTCTTTAGGCAAAAAACGCATTTCTGACAAAGTTGCCCAAATGCATCCCAGAAGTGTGCAACTTGTTCCCTGAGTTAGAAAACGTCGAGAAACGGTCGATTCTGCTAGCGCTGTGCTTCTACACATGTATTTCCTGAACGGTGAAAGCGCACAGTAATGCACTTTTCTCCCAGCAAATACACTGTTTCTAAGGAAATGGGAACACACTGAGGAGACACTTTTGGGAGCTACTGTGACTGAAACTGAGCTTCCCTACGCACAGGGAAGCAAGAGAAATGCTGATTTCATCAAGCCCAGTTACATACTCAGAATCTGTACTACTGCGCAAATAGGCATGTCTCTTTAGGCAAAAAACTCACTACTGACAGAGTTGCCCAAATGCATCTCAGAAGTGTGCAACTTGTTCCCTGAGTTAGAAAACGTCGAGAAACGGTCGTATCTGCTAGCGTTGTGCTTCTACACATGTATTTGCTGAACGGTGAAAGAGCACAGTAATGCACTTTTCTCCCAGCAAATACACTGTTTCTAAGGAAATGGGAAAACACTGAGGAGACACTTGTGGGAGCTACTGTGACTAAAACTGAGCTTCCCTACGCACAGGGGAGCAAGAGAAATGCTGATTTCATCAAGCCCAGTTACATACTCAGAATCTGTACTACTGCGCAAATAGGCATGTCTCTGTAGTTAAAAAACTCATTTCTGACAAAGTTGCCCAAATGCATCTCAGAAGTGTGCAACTTGTTCCCTGAGTTAGAAAACGTCGAGAAACGTTCGTTTCTGCTAGCGCTGTGCTTCTACACATGTATTTGCTGAACGGTGAAAGCGCACAGTAATGCACTTTTCTCCCAGAAAATACACTGTTTTTAAGGAAATGGGAACACACTGAGGAGACACTTGTGGGAGCTACTGGGACTAAAACTGAGCTTCCCTACGCACAGGGAAGCAAGAGAAATGCTGATTTCATCAAGCCCAGATACATACTCAGAATCTGTACTACTGCGCAAATAGGCATGTCTCTTTAGGCAAAAAACTCATTTCTGACAAAGTTGCCCAAATGCATCTCAGAAGTGTGCAACTTGTTCAGTGAGTTAGAAAACGTCGAGAAACGGTCATATCTGCTAGCGCTGTGCTTCTACACATGTATTTGCTGAACAGTGAAAGCGCACAGTAATGCACTTTTCTCCCAGCAAATACACTGTTTCTAAGGAAATGGGAACACACTGAGGAGACACTTGTGGGAGCTACTGTGACTAAACCTGAGCTTCCCTACGCACAGGGAAGCAAGAGAAATGCTGATTTCATCAAGCCCAGTTACATACTCAGAATCTGTACTACTGCGCAAATAGGCATGTCTCTTTAGGCAAAAAACTCATTTCTGATAAAGTTGCCCAAATGCATCTCAGAAGTGTGCAACTTGTTCCCTGAGTTAGAAAACGTCGAGAAACGGTCATATCTGCTAGCGCTGTGCTTCTACACATGTATTTGCTGAACGGTGAAAGCACACAGTAATGCACTTTTCTCCCAGCAAATACACTGTTTCTAAGGAAATGGGAACACACTGAGGAGAAACTAGTGGGAGCTACAGTAACTAAAACTGAGCTTCCCTACGCACAGGGAAGCAAGAGAAATGCTGATTTCATCAAGCCCAGTTACATACTCAGAATCTGTACTACTGCGCAAATAGGCATGTCTCTTTAGGCAAAAAACTCATTTCTGACAAAGTTGCCCAAATGCATCTCAGAAGTGTGCAACTTGTTCCCTGAGTTAGAAAACGTCGAGAAACGGTCGTATCTGCTAGCGTTGTGCTTCTACACATGTATTTGCTGAACGGTGAAAGAGCACAGTAATGCACTTTTCTCCCAGCAAATACACTGTTTCTAAGGAAATGGGAAAACACTGAGGAGACACTTGTGGGAGCTACTGTGACTAAAACTGAGCTTCCCTACGCACAGGGAAGCAAGAGAAATGCTGATTTCATCAAGCCCAGTTACATACTCAGAATCTGTACTACTGCACAAATAGGCATATCTCTGTAGTTAAAAAACTCATTTCTGACAAAGTTGCCCAAATGCATCTCAGAAGTGTGCAACTTGTTCCCTGAGTTAGAAAACGTCGAGAAACGTTCGTTTCTGCTAACGCTGTGCTTCTACACATGTATTTGGTGAACGGTGAAAGCACACAGTAATGCACTTTTCTCCCAGCAAATACACTGTTTTTAAGGAAACGGGAACACACTGAGGAGACACTTGTGGGTGCTACTGTGACTAAAACTGAGCTTCCCTACGACAGGGAAGCAAGAGAAATGCTGATTTCTTCAAGCCCAGTTACACACTCAGAATCTGTACTACTGCGCAAATAGGCATGTCTATTTAGGCAAAAATCTCATTTCTGACAAAGTTGCCCAAATACATCTCAGAAGTGTGCAACTTGTTCCCTGAGTTAGAAAACGTCGAGAAACGTTCGTTTCTGCTAGAGCTGTGCTTCTACACATGTATTTGCTGAACAGTGAAAGCGCACAGTAATGCACTTTTCTCCCAGCAAATACATTGTTTCTAAGGAAATGGGAACACACTGAGGAGACACTTGTGGGAGCTACTGTGACTAAAACTGAGCTTCCCTACCCACAGGGAAGCAAGAGAAATGCTGATTTCATCAAGCCCAGTTACATACTCAGAATCTGTACTACTGCGCAAATAGGCATGTCTCTTTAGGCAAAAAACTCATTTCTGACAAAGTTGCCCAAATGCATCTCAGAAGTGTGCAACTTGTTCCCTGAGTTAGAAAACGTCAAGAAATAGTCGTTTCTGCTAACGCTATGCTTCTACACATGTATTTGCTGAACGGTGAAAGCGCACAGTAATGCACTCTTCTCCCAGCAAATACACTGTTTCTAAGGAAATGGGAACACACTGAGGAGACACTTGTGGGAGCTACTGTGACTAAAACTGAGCTTCCCTACGCACAGGGAAGCAAGAGAAATGCTGATTGCATCAAGTCCAGTTACATACTCAGAATCTGTACTATTGCGCAAATAGGCATGTCTCTTTAGGCAAAAAACTCATTTCTGACAAAGTTGCCCAAATGCATCTCAGAAGTGTGCAACTTGTTCCTTGAGTTAGAAAACGTCGAGAAACGGTCCTTTCTACTAGTGCTGTGCTTCTACACATGTATTTGCTGAACGGTGAAAGCGCACAGTAATGCACTTTTCTCCCAGCAAATACACTGTTTCTAAGGAAATGGGAACACACTGAGGAGACACTTGTGGGAGCTCCTGTGACTAAAACTGAGCTTCCATACGCACAGGGAAGCATGAGAAATGCTGATTTAATCAAGCCCAGTTACATATTCAGAATCTGTACTACTGCGCAAATAGGCATGTCTCTGTAGGCAAAAAACTCATTTCTGACAAAGTGGCCCAAATGCATCTCAGAAGTGTGCAACTTGTTCCCTGAGTTAGAAAACGTCGAGAAACGGTCGTATCTGCTAGCGCTGTGCTTCTACACATGTATTTGCTGAACGGTGAAAGCGCACAGTAATGCACTTTTCTCCCAGCAAATACACTGTTTCTAAGGAAATGGGAACACACTGAGGAGACACTTGTGGGAGCTACTGTGACTAAAACTGAGCTTCCCTACGCACAGGGAAGCAAGAGAAATGCTGATTTCATCAAGCCCAGTTACATACTCAGAATCTGTACTCCTGCGCAAATAGGCATGTCTCTTTAGGCAAAAAACTCATTTCTGACAAAGTTGCCCAAATGCATCTCAGAAGTGTGCAACTTGTTCCCTGAGTTAGAAAACGTCTAGAAACGGTCGTATCTGCTAGCGTTGTGCTTCTACACATGTATTTGCTGAACGGTGAAAGAGCACAGTAATGCACTTTTCTCCCAGCAAATACACTGTTTCTAAGGAAATGGGAAAACACTGAGGAGACACTTGTGGGAGCTACTGTGACTAAAACTGAGCTTCCCTACGCACAGGGAAGCAAGAGAAATGCTGATTTCATCAAGCCCAGTTACATACTCAGAATCTGTACTACTGCGCAAATAGGCATGTCTCTGTAGTTAAAAAACTCATTTCTGACAAAGTTGCCCAAATGCATCTCAGAAGTGTGCAACTTGTTCCCTGAGTTAGAAAACGTCGAGAAACGGTCGTATCTGCTAGCGTTGTGCTTCTACACATGTATTTGCTGAACGGTGAAAGAGCACAGTAATGCACTTTTCTCCCAGCAAATACACTGTTTCTAAGGAAATGGGAAAACACTGAGGAGACACTTGTGGGAGCTACTGTGACTAAAACTGAGCTTCCCTACGCACAGGGAAGCAAGAGAAATGCTGATTTCATCAAGCCCAGTTACATACTCAGAATCTGTACTACTGCACAAATAGGCATATCTCTGTAGTTAAAAAACTCATTTCTGACAAAGTTGCCCAAATGCATCTCAGAAGTGTGCAACTTGTTCCCTGAGTTAGAAAACGTCGAGAAACGTTCGTTTCTGCTAACGCTGTGCTTCTACACATGTATTTGGTGAACGGTGAAAGCGCACAGTAATGCACTTTTCTCCCAGCAAATACACTGTTTTTAAGGAAACGGGAACACACTGAGGAGACACTTGTGGGTGCTACTGTGACTAAAACTGAGCTTCCCTACGACAGGGAAGCAAGAGAAATGCTGATTTCTTCAAGCCCAGTTACACACTCAGAATCTGTACTACTGCGCAAATAGGCATGTCTATTTAGGCAAAAATCTCATTTCTGACAAAGTTGCCCAAATACATCTCAGAAGTGTGCAACTTGTTCCCTGAGTTAGAAAACGTCGAGAAACGTTCGTTTCTGCTAGAGCTGTGCTTCTACACATGTATTTGCTGAACAGTGAAAGCGCACAGTAATGCACTTTTCTCCCAGCAAATACATTGTTTCTAAGGAAATGGGAACACACTGAGGAGACACTTGTGGGAGCTACTGTGACTAAAACTGAGCTTCCCTACCCACAGGGAAGCAAGAGAAATGCTGATTTCATCAAGCCCAGTTACATACTCAGAATCTGTACTACTGCGCAAATAGGCATGTCTCTTTAGGCAAAAAACTCATTTCTGACAAAGTTGCCCAAATGCATCTCAGAAGTGTGCAACTTGTTCCCTGAGTTAGAAAACGTCAAGAAATAGTCGTTGCTGCTAACACTATGCTTCTACACATGTATTTGCTGAACGGTGAAAGCGCACAGTAATGCACTCTTCTCCCAGCAAATACACTGTTTCTAAGGAAATGGGAACACACTGAGGAGACACTTGTGGGAGCTACTGTGACTAAAACTGAGCTTCCCTACGCACAGGGAAGCAAGAGAAATGCTGATTGCATCAAGTCCAGTTACATACTCAGAATCTGTACTATTGCGCAAATAGGCATGTCTCTTTAGGCAAAAAACTCATTTCTGACAAAGTTGCCCAAATGCATCTCAGAAGTGTGCAACTTGTTCCTTGAGTTAGAAAACGTCGAGAAACGGTCCTTTCTACTAGTGCTGTGCTTCTACACATGTATTTGCTGAACGGTGAAAGCGCACAGTAATGCACTTTTCTCCCAGCAAATACACTGTTTCTAAGGAAATGGGAACACACTGAGGAGACACTTGTGGGAGCTCCTGTGACTAAAACTGAGCTTCCATACGCACAGGGAAGCATGAGAAATGCTGATTTTATCAAGCCCAGTTACATATTCAGAATCTGTACTACTGCGCAAATAGGCATGTCTCTGTAGGCAAAAAACTCATTTCTGACAAAGTGGCCCAAATGCATCTCAGAAGTGTGCAACTTGTTCCCTGAGTTAGAAAACGTCGAGAAACGGTCGTATCTGCTAGCGCTGTGCTTCTACACATGTATTTGCTGAACGGTGAAAGCGCACAGTAATGCACTTTTCTCCCAGCAAATACACTGTTTCTAAGGAAATGGGAACACACTGAGGAGACACTTGTGGGAGCTACTGTGACTAAAACTGAGCTTCCCTACGCACAGGGAAGCAAGAGAAATGCTGATTTCATCAAGCCCAGTTACATACTCAGAATCTGTACTCCTGCGCAAATAGGCATGTCTCTTTAGGCAAAAAACTCATTTCTGACAAAGTTGCCCAAATGCATCTCAGAAGTGTGCAACTTGTTCCCTGAGTTAGAAAACGTCTAGAAACGGTCGTATCTGCTAGCGTTGTGCTTCTACACATGTATTTGCTGAACGGTGAAAGAGCACAGTAATGCACTTTTCTCCCAGCAAATACACTGTTTCTAAGGAAATGGGAAAACACTGAGGAGACACTTGTGGGAGCTACTGTGACTAAAACTGAGCTTCCCTACGCACAGGGAAGCAAGAGAAATGCTGATTTCATCAAGCCCAGTTACATACTCAGAATCTGTACTACTGCGCAAATAGGCATGTCTCTGTAGTTAAAAAACTCATTTCTGACAAAGTTGCCCAAATGCATCTCAGAAGTGTGCAACTTGTTCCCTGAGTTAGAAAACGTCGAGAAACGTTCGTTTCTGCTAGCGCTGTGCTTCTACACATGTATTTGCTGAACGGTGAAAGCGCACAGTAATGCACTTTTCTCCCAGCAAATACACTGTTTTTAAGGAAATGGGAACACACTGAGGAGACACTTGTGGGAGCTACTGGGACTAAAACTGAGCTTCCCTACGCACAGGGAAGCAAGAGAAATGCTGATTTCATCAAGCCCAGTTACATACTCAGAATCTGTACTACTGCGCAAATAGGCATGTCTCTTTAGGCAAAAAACTCATTTCTGACAAAGTTGCCCAAATGCATCTCAGAAGTGTGCAACTTGTTCCCTGAGTTAGAAAACGTCGAGAAACTGTCATATCTGCTAGCGCTGTGCTTCTACACATGTATTTGCTGAACGGTGAAAGCCCACAGTAATGCACTTTTCTCCCAGCAAATACACTGTTTCTAAGGAAATGGGAACACACTGAGGAGACACTTGTGGGAGCTACTGTGACTAAAACTGAGCTTCCCTACGCACAGGGAAGCAAGAGAAATGCTGATTTCATCAAGCCCATTTACATACTCAGAATCTGTACTACTGTGCAAATAGGCATGTCTCTTTAGGCAAAAAACTCATTTCTGACAAAGTTGCCCAAATGCATCTCAGAAGTGTGCCACTTGTTCCCTGAGTTAGAAAACGTCGAGAAACGGTCGTATCTGCTAGCATTGTGCTTCTACACATGTATTTGCTGAACGGTGAAAGAGCACAGTAATGCACTTTTCTCCCAGCAAATACACTGTTTCTAAGGAAATGGGACCACACTGAGGAGACACTTGTGGGAGCTACTGTGACTAAAACTGAGCTTCAGTACGACAGGGAAGCAAGAGAAATGCTGATTTCATCAAGCCCAGTTACATACTCAGAATCTGTACTCATGCGCAAATAGGCATGTCTCTTTAGGCAAAAATCTCATTTCTGACAAAGTTGCCCAAATGCATCTCAGAAGTGTGCAACTTGTTCCTTGAGTTAGAAAACGTCGAGAAACGGTCCTTTCTACTAGCGCTGTGCTTCTACACATGTATTTGCTGAACGGTGAAAGCGCACAGTAATGCACTTTTCTCCCAGCAAATACACTGTTTCTAAGGAAATGGGAACACACTGAGGAGACACTTGTGGGAGCTACTGTGACTAAAACTGAGCTTCCCTATGCACAGGGAAGCAAGAGAAATGCTGATTTCATCAAGGCCAGTTACATACTCAGAATCTGTACTACTGCGCAAATAGGCATGTCTCTTTAGGCAAAAAACTCATTTCTGACAAAGTTGCCCAAATGCATCCCAGAAGTGTGCAACTTGTTCCCTGAGTTAGAAAACGTCGAGAAACGGTCGATTCTGCTAGCGCTGTGCTTCTACACATGTATTTCCTGAACAGTGAAAGCGCACAGTAATGCACTTTTCTCCCAGCAAATACACTGTTTCTAAGGAAATGGGAACACACTGAGGAGACACTTTTGGGAGCTACTGTGACTGAAACTGAGCTTCCCTACGCACAGGGAAGCAAGAGAAATGCTGATTTCATCAAGCCCAGTTACATACTCAGAATCTGTACTCATGCGCAAATAGGCATGTCTCTTTAGGCAAAAAACTCATTACTGACAAAGTTGCCCAAATGCATCTCAGAAGTGTGCAACTTGTTCCCTGAGTTAGAAAACGTCGAGAAACGGTCTTTTCTGCCAGCGCTGTGCTTCTACACATGTATTTGCTGAACGGTGAAAGCGCACAGTAATGCACTTTTCTCCCAGCAAATACACTGTTTCTAAGGAAATGGGAACACACTGAGGAGACACTTGTGGGAGCTACTGTGACTAAAACTGAGCTTCCCTACGCACAGGGAAGCAAGAGAAATGCTGATTTTATCAAGCCCAGTTACATATTCAGAATCTGTACTACTGCGCAAATAGGCATGTCTCTGTAGGCAAAAAACTCATTTCTGACAAAGTGGCCCAAATGCATCTCAGAAGTGTGCAACTTGTTCCCGGAGTTAGAAAACGTCGAGAAACGGTCATATCTGCTAGCGCTGTGCTTCTACACATGTATTTGCTGAACGGTGAAAGCGCACAGTAATGCACTTTTCTCCCAGCAAATACACTGTTTCTAAGGAAATGGGAACACACTGAGGAGACACTTGTGGGAGCTACTGTGACTAAAACTGAGCTTCCCTACGCACAGGGAAGCAAGAGAAATGCTGATTTCATCAAGCCCAGTTACACACTCAGAATCTGTACTACTGCGCAAATAGGCATGTCTCTGTAGGCAAAAAACTCATTTCTGACAAAGTTGCCCAAATGCATCTCAGAAGTGTGCAACTTGTTCCCTGAGTTAGAAAACGTCGAGAAACGGTCATATCTGCTAGCGCTGTGCTTCTACACATGTATTTGCTGAACGGTGAAATTGCACAGTAATGCACTTTTCTCCCAGCAAATACACTGTTTCTAAGGAAATAGGAACACACTGAGGAGAAACTAGTGGGAGCTACAGTGACTAAAACTGAGCTTCCCTACGCACAGGGAAGCAAGAGAAATGCTGATTTCATCAAGCCCAGTTACATACTCAGAATCTGTACTACTGCGCAAATAGGCATGTCTCTTTAGGCAAAAAACTCATTTCTGACAAAGTTGCCCAAATGCATCTCAGAAGTGTGCCACTTGTTCCCTGAGTTAGAAAACGTCGAGAAACGGACGTATCTGCTAGCATTGTGCTTCTACACATGTATTTGCTGAACGGTGAAAGAGCACAGTAATGCACTTTTCTCCCAGCAAATACACTGTTTCTAAGGAAATGGGACCACACTGAGGAGACACTTGTGGGAGCTACTGTGACTAAAACTGAGCTTCAGTACGACAGGGAAGCAAGAGAAATGCTGATTTCATCAAGCCCAGTTACATACTCAGAATCTGTACTCATGCGCAAATAGGCATGTCTCTTTAGGCAAAAATCTCATTTCTGACAAAGTTGCCCAAATGCATCTCAGAAGTGTGCAACTTGTTCCTTGAGTTAGAAAACGTCGAGAAACGGTCCTTTCTACTAGCGCTGTGCTTCTACACATGTATTTGCTGAACGGTGAAAGCGCACAGTAATGCACTTTTCTCCCAGCAAATACACTGTTTCTACGGAAATGGGAACACACTGAGGAGACACTTGTGGGAGCTACTGTGACTAAAACTGAGCTTCCCTATGCACAGGGAAGCAAGAGAAATGCTGATTTCATCAAGGCCAGTTACATACTCAGAATCTGTACTACTGCGCAAATAGGCATGTCTCTTTAGGCAAAAAACTCATTTCTGACAAAGTTGCCCAAATGCATCTCAGAAGTGTGCAACTTGTTCCCTGAGTTAGAAAACGTCGAGAAACGGTCTTTTCTGCCAGCGCTCTGCTTCTACACATGTATTTGCTGAACGGTGAAAGCGCACAGTAATGCACTTTTCTCCCAGCAAATACACTGTTTCTAAGGAAATGGGAACACACTGAGGAGACACTTGTGGGAGCTACTGTGACTAAAACTGAGCTTCCCTACGCACAGGGAAGCAAGAGAAATGCTGATTTCATCAAGCCCAGTTACATACTCAGAATCTGTACTACTGCGCAAATAGGCATGTCTCTGTAGGCAAAAAACTCATTTCCGACAAAGTGGCCCAAATGCATCTCAGAAGTGTGCAACTTGTTCCCTGAGTTAGAAAACGTCGAGAAACGGTCGTATCTGCTAGCGCTGTGCTTCTACACATGTATTTGCTGAACGGTGAAAGCGCACAGTAATGCACTTTTCTCCCAGCAAATACACTGTTTCTAAGGAAATGGGAACACACTGAGGAGACACTTGTGGGAGCTACTGTGACTAAAACTGAGCTTCCCTACGCACAGGGAAGCAAGAGAAATGCTGATTTCATCAAGCCCAGTTACATACTCAGAATCTGTACTACTGCGCAAATAGGCATGTCTCTTTAGGCAAAAAACTCATTTCTGACAAAGTTGCCCAAATGCATCTCAGAAGTGTGCAACTTGCTCCCTGAGTTAGAAAACGTCGAGAAACGGTCGTATCTGCTAGCGTTGTGCTTCTACACATGTATTTGCTGAACGGTGAAAGAGCACAGTAATGCACTTTTCTCCCAGCAAATACACTGTTTCTAAGGAAATGGGAAAACACTGAGGAGACACTTGTGGGAGCTACTGTGACTAAAACTGAGCTTCCCTACGCACAGGGAAGCAAGAGAAATGCTGATTTCATCAAGCCCAGTTACATACTCAGAATCTGTACTACTGCGCAAATAGGCATGTCTCTGTAGTTAAAAAACTCATTTCTGACAAAGTTGCCCAAATGCATCTCAGAAGTGTGCAACTTGTTCCCTGAGTTAGAAAACGTCGAGAAACGTTCGTTTCTGCTAGCGCTGTGCTTCTACACATGTATTTGCTGAACGGTGAAAGCGCACAGTAATGCACTTTTCTCCCAGCAAATACACTGTTTCTAAGGAAATGGGAACACACTGAGGAGACACTTGTGGGAGCTACTGTGACTAAAACTGAGCTTCCCTACGCACAGGGAAGCAAGAGAAATGCTGATTTCATCAAGCACAGTTACATACTCAGAATCTGTACTACTGCGCAAATAGGCATGTCTCTGTAGGCAAAGAACTCATTTCTGACAAAGTTGCCCAAATGCATCTCAGAAGTGTGCAACTTGTTCCCTGAGTTAGAAAACGTCGAGAAACGGTCGTATCTGCTAGCGTTGTGCTTCTACACATGTATTTGCTGAACGGTGAAAGAGCACAGTAATGCACTTTTCTCCCAGCAAATACACTGTTTCTAAGGAAATGGGAAAACACTGAGGAGACACTTGTGGGAGCTACTGTGACTAAAACTGAGCTTCCCTACGCACAGGGAAGCAAGAGAAATGCTGATTTCATCAAGCCCAGTTACATACTCAGAATCTGTACTACTGCGCAAATAGGCATGTCTCTGTAGTTAAAAAACTCATTTCTGACAAAGTTGCCCAAATGCATCTCAGAAGTGTGCAACTTGTTCCCTGAGTTAGAAAACGTCGAGAAACGTTCTTTTCTGCTAGCGCTGTGCTTCTACACATGTATTTGCTGAACGGTGAAAGCGCACAGTAATGCACTTTTCTCCCAGAAAATACACTGTTTTTAAGGAAATGGGAACACACTGAGGAGACACTTGTGGGAGCTACTGGGACTAAAACTGAGCTTCCCTACGCACAGGGAAGCAAGAGAAATGCTGATTTCATCAAGCCCAGTTACATACTCAGAATCTGTACTACTGCGCAAATAGGCATGTCTCTTTAGGCAAAAAACTCATTTCTGACAAAGTTGCCCAAATGCATCTCAGAAGTGTGCAACTTGTTCAGTGAGTTAGAAAACGTCGAGAAACAGTCATATCTGCTAGCGCTGTGCTTCTACACATGTATTTGCTGAACAGTGAAAGCGCACAGTAATGCACTTTTCTCCCAGCAAATACACTGTTTCTAAGGAAATGGGAACACACTGAGGAGACACTTGTGGGAGCTACTGTGACTAAAACTGAGCTTCCCTACGCACAGGGAAGCAAGAGAAATGCTGATTTCATCAAGCCCAGTTACATACTCAGAATCTGTACTACTGCGCAAATAGGCATGTCTCTTTAGGCAAAAAACTCATTTCTGATAAAGTTGCCCAAATGCATCTCAGAAGTGTGCAACTTGTTCCCTGAGTTAGAAAACGTCGAGAAACGGTCATATCTGCTAGCGCTGTGCTTCTACACATGTATTTGCTGAACGGTGAAAGAGCACAGTAATGCACTTTTCTCCCAGCAAATACACTGTTTCTAAGGAAATGGGAACACACTGAGGAGAAACTAGTGGGAGCTACAGTAACTAAAACTGAGCTTCCCTACGCACAGGGAAGCAAGAGAAATGCTGATTTCATCAAGCCCAGTTACATACTCAGAATCTGTACTACTGCGCAAATAGGCATGTCTCTTTAGGCAAAAAACTCATTTCTGACAAAGTTGCCCAAATGCATCTCAGAAGTGTGCAACTTGTTCCCTGAATTAGAAAACGTCGAGAAACGGTCGTATCTGCTAGCGTTGTGCTTCTACACATGTATTTGCTGAACGGTGAAAGAGCACAGTAATGCACTTTTCTCCCAGCAAATACACTGTTTCTAAGGAAATGGGAAAACACTGAGGAGACACTTGTGGGAGCTACTGTGACTAAAACTGAGCTTCCCTACGCACAGGGAAGCAAGAGAAATGCTGATTTCATCCAGCCCAGTTACATACTCAGAATCTGTACTACTGCGCAAATAGGCATGAATTTGTAGGCAAAAAACTCATTTCTGACAAAGTTGGCCAAATGCATCTCAGAAGTGTGCAACTTGTTCCCTGAGTTAGAAAACGTCGAGAAACGTTCGTTTCTGCTAGCGCTGTGCTTCTACACATGTATTTGCTGAACGGTGAATGCGCACAGTAATGCACTTTTCTCCCAGCAAATACACTGTGTCTAAGGAAATGGGAACACACTGAGGAGACACTTGTGGGAGCTACTGTGACTAAAACTGAGCTTCTCTACGCACAGGGAAGCAAGAGAAATGCTGATTTCATCAAGCCCAGTTACATACTCAGAATCTGTACTACTGCGCAAATAGGCATGTCTCTTTAGGCAAAAAACTCATTTCTGACAAAGTTGCCCAAATGCATCTCAGAAGTGTGCAACTTGTTCCCTGAGTTAGAATACGTCGAGAAACATTCGTTTCTGCTAGCGCTGTGCTTCTACACATTTATTTGCTGAACGGTGAAAGCGCACAGTAATGCACTTTTCTCCCATCAAATACACTGTTTCTAAGGAACTGGGAACACACTGAGGAGACACTTGTGGGAGCTACTGTGACTAAAACTGAGCTTCCCTACACACAGGGAAGCAAGAGAAATGCTGATTTCATCAAGCCCAGTTATATATTCAGAATCTGTACTACTGCGCAAATAGGCATGTCTCTGTAGGCAAAAAACTCATTTCTGACAAAGTGGCCCAAATGCATCTCAGAAGTGTGCAACTTGTTCCCTGAGTTAGAAAACGTCGAGAAACAGTCGTATCTGCTAGCGCTGTGCTTCTACACATGTATTTGCTGAACGGTGAAAGCGCACAGTAATGCACTTTTCTCCCAGCAAATACACTGTTTCTAAGGAAATGGGAACACACTGAGGAGACACTTGTGGGAGCTACTGTGACTAAAACTGAGCTTCCCTACGCACAGGGAAGCAAGAGAAATGCTGATTTCATCAAGCCCAGTTACATACTCAGAATCTGTACTACTGCGCAAATAGGCATGTCTCTTTAGGCAAAAAACTCATTTCTGACAAAGTTGCCCAAATGCATCTCAGAAGTGTGCCACTTGTTCCCTGAGTTAGAAAACGTCGAGAAACGGTCGTATCTGCTAGCATTGTGCTTCTACACATGTATTTGCTGAACGGTGAAAGAGCACAGTAATGCACTTTTCTCCCAGCAAATACACTGTTTCTAAGGAAATGGGACCACACTGAGGAGACACTTGTGGGAGCTACTGTGACTAAAACTGAGCTTCAGTACGACAGGGAAGCAAGAGAAATGCTGATTTCATCAAGCCCAGTTACATACTCAGAATCTGTACTCATGCGCAAATAGGCATGTCTCTTTAGGCAAAAATCTCATTTCTGACAAAGTTGCCCAAATGCATCTCAGAAGTGTGCAACTTGTTCCTTGAGTTAGAAAACGTCGAGAAACGGTCCTTTCTACTAGCGCTGTGCTTCTACACATGTATTTGCTGAACGGTGAAAGCGCACAGTAATGCACTTTTCTCCCAGCAAATACACTGTTTCTAAGGAAATGGGAACACACTGAGGAGACACTTGTGGGAGCTACTGTGACTAAAACTGAGCTTCCCTATGCACAGGGAAGCAAGAGAAATGCTGATTTCATCAAGGCCAGTTACATACTCAGAATCTGTACTACTGCGCAAATAGGCATGTCTCTTTAGGCAAAAAACTCATTTCTGACAAAGTTGCCCAAATGCATCCCAGAAGTGTGCAACTTGTTCCCTGAGTTAGAAAACGTCGAGAAACGGTCGATTCTGCTAGCGCTGTGCTTCTACAAATGTATTTCCTGAACGGTGAAAGCACACAGTAATGCACTTTTCTCCCAGCAAATACACTGTTTCTAAGGAAATGGGAACACACTGAGGAGACACTTTTGGGAGCTACTGTGACTGAAACTGAGCTTCCCTACGCACAGGGAAGCAAGAGAAATGCTGATTTCATCAAGCCCAGTTACATACTCAGAATCTGTACTCATGCGCAAATAGGCATGTCTCTTTAGGCAAAAAACTCATTACTGACAAAGTTGCCCAAATGCATCTCAGAAGTGTGCAACTTGTTCCCTGAGTTAGAAAACGTCGAGAAACGGTCTTTTCTGCCAGCGCTCTGCTTCTACACATGTATTTGCTGAACGGTGAAAGCGCACAGTAATGCACTTTTCTCCCAGCAAATACACTGTTTCTAAGGAAATCGGACCACACTGAGGAAACACTTGTGAGAGCTACTGTGACTAAAACTGAGCTTCCCTACGCACAGGGAAGCAAGAGAAATGCTGATTTTATCAAGCCCAGTTACATATTCAGAATCTGTACTACTGCGCAAATAGGCATGTCTCTGTAGACAAAAAACTCATTTCCGACAAAGTGGCCCAAATGCATCTCAGAAGTGTGCAACTTGTTCCCTGAGTTAGAAAACGTCGAGAAACGGTCGTATCTGCTAGCGCTGTGCTTCTACACATGTATTTGCTGAACGGTGAAAGAGCACAGTAATGCACTTTTCTCCCAGCAAATACACTGTTTCTAAAGAAATGGGAACACACTGAGGAGACACTTGTGGGAGCTACTGGGACTAAAACTGAGCTTCCCTACGCACAGGGAAGCAAGAGAAATGCTGATTTCATCAAGCCCAGTTACATACTCAGAATCTGTACTACTGCGCAAATAGGCATGTCTCTTTAGGCAAAAAACTCATTTCTGACAAAGTTGCCCAAATGCATCTCAGAAGTGTGCAACTTGTTCAGTGAGTTAGAAAACGTCGAGAAACGGTCATATCTGCTAGCGCTGTGCTTCTACACATGTATTTGCTGAACAGTGAAAGCGCACAGTAATGCACTTTTCTCCCAGCAAATACACTGTTTCTAAGGAAATGGGAACACACTGAGGAGACACTTGTGGGAGCTACTGTGACTAAAACTGAGCTTCCCTACGCACAGGGAAGCAAGAGAAATGCTGATTTCATCAAGCCCAGTTACATACTCAGAATCTGTACTACTGCGCAAATAGGCATGTCTCTTTAGGCAAAAAACTCATTTCTGATAAAGTTGCCCAAATGCATCTCAGAAGTGTGCAACTTGTTCCCTGAGTTAGAAAACGTCGAGAAACGGTCGATTCTGCTAGCGCTGTGCTTCTACACATGTATTTGCTGAACGGTGAAAGCACACAGTAATGCACTTTTCTCCCAGCAAATACACTGTTTCTAAGGAAATGGGAACACACTGAGGAGAAACTAGTGGGAGCTACAGTAACTAAAACTGAGCTTCCCTACGCACAGGGAAGCAAGAGAAATGCTGATTTAATCAAGCCCAGTTACATACTCAGAATCTGTACTACTGCGCAAATAGGCATGTCTCTTTAGGCAAAAAACTCATTTCTGACAAAGTTGCCCAAATGCATCTCAGAAGTGTGCAACTTGTTCCCTGAGTTAGAAAACGTCGAGAAACGGTCGTATCTGCTAGCGTTGTGCTTCTACACATGTATTTGCTGAACGGTGAAAGAGCACAGTAATGCACTTTTCTCCCAGCAAATACACTGTTTCTAAGGAAATGGGAAAACACTGAGGAGACACTTGTGGGAGCTACTGTGACTAAAACTGAGCTTCCCTACGCACAGGGAAGCAAGAGAAATGCTGATTTCATCAAGCCCAGTTACATACTCAGAATCTGTACTACTGCACAAATAGGCATATCTCTGTAGTTAAAAAATTCATTTCTGACAAAGTTGCCCAAATGCATCTCAGAAGTGTGCAACTTGTTCCCTGAGTTAGAAAACGTCGAGAAACGTTCGTTTCTGCTAACGCTGTGCTTCTACACATGTATTTGCTGAACGGTGAAAGCGCACAGTAATGCACTTTTCTCCCAGCAAATACACTGTTTCTAAGGAAACGGGAACACACTGAGGAGACACTTGTGGGTGCTACTGTGACTAAAACTGAGCTTCCGTACGACAGGGAAGCAAGAGAAATGCTGATTTCTTCAAGCCCAGTTACACACTCAGAATCTGTACTACTGCGCAAATAGGCATGTCTATTTAGGCAAAAATCTCATTTCTGACAAAGTTGCCCAAATACATCTCAGAAGTGTGCAACTTGTTCCCTGAGTTAGAAAACGTCGAGAAACGTTCGTTTCTGCTAGAGCTGTGCTTCTACACATGTATTTGCTGAACGGTGAAAGCACACAGTAATGCACTTTTCTCCCAGCAAATACACTGTTTCTATGGAAATGGGAACACACTGAGGAGAAACTAGTGGGAGCTACAGTAACTAAAACTGAGCTTCCCTACGCACAGGGAAGCAAGAGAAATGCTGATTTAATCAAGCCCAGTTACATACTCAGAATCTGTACTACTGCGCAAATAGGCATGTCTCTTTAGGCAAAAAACTCATTTCTGACAAAGTTGCCCAAATGCATCTCAGAAGTGTGCAACTTGTTCCCTGAGTTAGAAAACGTCGAGAAACGGTCGTATCTGCTAGCGTTGTGCTTCTACACATGTATTTGCTGAACGGTGAAAGAGCACAGTAATGCACTTTTCTCCCAGCAAATACACTGTTTCTAAGGAAATGGGAAAACACTGAGGAGACACTTGTGGGAGCTACTGTGACTAAAACTGAGCTTCCCTACGCACAGGGAAGCAAGAGAAATGCTGATTTCATCAAGCCCAGTTACATACTCAGAATCTGTACTACTGCGCAAATAGGCATGTCTCTGTAGTTAAAAAACTCATTTCTGACAAAGTTGCCCAAATGCATCTCAGAAGTGTGCAACTTGTTCCCTGAGTTAGAAAACGTCGAGAAACGTTCGTTTCTGCTAGCGCTGTGCTTCTACACATGTATTTGCTGAACGGTGAAAGCGCACAGTAATGCACTTTTCTCCCAGAAAATACACTGTTTTTAAGGAAATGGGAACACACTGAGGAGACACTTGTGGGAGCTACTGGGACTAAAACTGAGCTTCCCTACGCACAGGGAAGCAAGAGAAATGCTGATTTCATCAAGCCCAGTTACATACTCAGAATCTGTACTACTGCGCAAATAGGCATGTCTCTTTAGGCAAAAAACTCATTTCTGACAAAGTTGCCCAAATGCATCTCAGAAGTGTGCAACTTGTTCAGTGAGTTAGAAAACGTCGAGAAACGGTCATATCTGCTAGCGCTGTGCTTCTACACATGTATTTGCTGAACAGTGAAAGCGCACAGTAATGCACTTTTCTCCCAGCAAATACACTGTTTCTAAGGAAATGGGAACACACTGAGGAGACACTTGTGGGAGCTACTGTGACTAAAACTGAGCTTCCCTACGCACAGGGAAGCAAGAGAAATGCTGATTTCATCAAGCCCAGTTACATACTCAGAATCTGTACTACTGCGCAAATAGGCATGTCTCTTTAGGCAAAAAACTCATTTCTGATAAAGTTGCCCAAATGCATCTCAGAAGTGTGCAACTTGTTCCCTGAGTTAGAAAACGTCGAGAAACGGTCATATCTGCTAGCGCTGTGCTTCTACACATGTATTTGCTGAACGGTGAAAGCACACAGTAATGCACTTTTCTCCCAGCAAATACACTGTTTCTAAGGAAATGGGAACACACTGAGGAGAAACTAGTGGGAGCTACAGTAACTAAAACTGAGCTTCCCTACGCACAGGGAAGCAAGAGAAATGCTGATTTAATCAAGCCCAGTTACATACTCAGAATCTGTACTACTGCGCAAATAGGCATGTCTCTTTAGGCAAAAAACTCATTTCTGACAAAGTTGCCCAAATGCATCTCAGAAGTGTGCAACTTGTTCCCTGAGTTAGAAAACGTCGAGAAACGGTCGTATCTGCTAGCGTTGTGCTTCTACACATGTATTTGCTGAACGGTGAAAGAGCACAGTAATGCACTTTTCTCCCAGCAAATACACTGTTTCTAAGGAAATGGGAAAACACTGAGGAGACACTTGTGGGAGCTACTGTGACTAAAACTGAGCTTCCCTACGCACAGGGAAGCAAGAGAAATGCTGATTTCATCAAGCCCAGTTACATACTCAGAATCTGTACTACTGCACAAATAGGCATATCTCTGTAGTTAAAAAATTCATTTCTGACAAAGTTGCCCAAATGCATCTCAGAAGTGTGCAACTTGTTCCCTGAGTTAGAAAACGTCGAGAAACGTTCGTTTCTGCTAACGCTGTGCTTCTACACATGTATTTGCTGAACGGTGAAAGCGCACAGTAATGCACTTTTCTCCCAGCAAATACACTGTTTCTAAGGAAACGGGAACACACTGAGGAGACACTTGTGGGTGCTACTGTGACTAAAACTGAGCTTCCCTACGACAGGGAAGCAAGAGAAATGCTGATTTCTTCAAGCCCAGTTACACACTCAGAATCTGTACTACTGCGCAAATAGGCATGTCTATTTAGGCAAAAATCTCATTTCTGACAAAGTTGCCCAAATACATCTCAGAAGTGTGCAACTTGTTCCCTGAGTTAGAAAACGTCGAGAAACGTTCGTTTCTGCTAGAGCTGTGCTTCTACACATGTATTTGCTGAACAGTGAAAGCGCACAGTAATGCACTTTTCTCCCAGCAAATACATTGTTTCTAAGGAAATGGGAACACACTGAGGAGACACTTGTGGGAGCTACTGTGACTAAAACTGAGCTTCCCTACCCTCAGGGAAGCAAGAGAAATGCTGATTTCATCAAGCCCAGTTACATACTCAGAATCTGTACTACTGCGCAAATAGGCATGTCTCTTTAGGCAAAAAACTCATTTCTGACAAAGTTGCCCAAATGCATCTCAGAAGTGTGCAACTTGTTCCCTGAGTTAGAAAACGTCAAGAAATAGTCGTTTCTGCTAACGCTATGCTTCTACACATGTATTTGCTGAACGGTGAAAGCGCACAGTAATGCACTCTTCTCCCAGCAAATACACTGTTTCTAAGGAAATGGGAACACACTGAGGAGACACTTGTGGGAGCTACTGTGACTAAAACTGAGCTTCCCTACGCACAGGGAAGCAAGAGAAATGCTGATTGCATCAAGTCCAGTTACATACTCAGAATCTGTACTATTGCGCAAATAGGCATGTCTCTTTAGGCAAAAAACTCATTTCTGACAAAGTTGCCCAAATGCATCTCAGAAGTGTGCAACTTGTTCCTTGAGTTAGAAAACGTCGAGAAACGGTCCTTTCTACTAGTGCTGTGCTTCTACACATGTATTTGCTGAACGGTGAAAGCGCACAGTAATGCACTTTTCTCCCAGCAAATACACTGTTTCTAAGGAAATGGGAACACACTGAGGAGACACTTGTGGGAGCTCCTGTGACTAAAACTGAGCTTCCATACGCACAGGGAAGCATGAGAATTGCTGATTTTATCAAGCCCAGTTACATATTCAGAATCTGTACTACTGCGCAAATAGGCATGTCTCTGTAGGCAAAAAACTCATTTCTGACAAAGTGGCCCAAATGCATCTCAGAAGTGTGCAACTTGTTCCCTGAGTTAGAAAACGTCGAGAAACGGTCGTATCTGCTAGCGCTGTGCTTCTACACATGTATTTGCTGAACGGTGAAAGCGCACAGTAATGCACTTTTCTCCCAGCAAATACACTGTTTCTAAGGAAATGGGAACACACTGAGGAGACACTTGTGGGAGCTACTGTGACTAAAACTGAGCTTCCCTACGCACAGGGAAGCAAGAGAAATGCTGATTTCATCAAGCCCAGTTACATACTCAGAATCTGTACTCCTGCGCAAATAGGCATGTCTCTTTAGGCAAAAAACTCATTTCTGACAAAGTTGCCCAAATGCATCTCAGAAGTGTGCAACTTGTTCCCTGAGTTAGAAAACGTCTAGAAACGGTCGTATCTGCTAGCGTTGTGCTTCTACACATGTATTTGCTGAACGGTGAAAGAGCACAGTAATGCACTTTTCTCCCAGCAAATACACTGTTTCTAAGGAAATGGGAAAACACTGAGGAGACACTTGTGGGAGCTACTGTGACTAAAACTGAGCTTCCCTACGCACAGGGAAGCAAGAGAAATGCTGATTTCATCAAGCCCAGTTACATACTCAGAATCTGTACTACTGCGCAAATAGGCATGTCTCTGTAGTTAAAAAACTCATTTCTGACAAATTTGCCCAAATGCATCTCAGAAGTGTGCAACTTGTTCCCTGAGTTAGAAAACGTCGAGAAACGTTCGTTTCTGCTAGCGCTGTGCTTCTACACATGTATTTGCTGAACGGTGAAAGCGCACAGTAATGCACTTTTCTCCCAGCAAATACACTGTTTTTAAGGAAATGGGAACACACTGAGGAGACACTTGTGGGAGCTACTGTGACTAAAACTGAGCTTCCCTACGCACAGGGAAGCAAGAGAAATGCTGATTTCATCAAGCCCAGTTACATACTCAGAATCTGTACTACTGCGCAAATAGGCATGTCTCTTTAGGCAAAAAACTCATTTCTGACAAAGTTGCCCAAATGCATCTCAGAAGTGTGCAACTTGTTCCCTGAGTTAGAAAACGTCGAGAAACGGTCATATCTGCTAGCGCTGTGCTTCTACACATGTATTTGCTGAACGGTGAAAGCGCACAGTAATGCACTTTTCTCCCAGCAAATACACTGTTTCTAAGGAAATGGGAACACACTGAGGAGACACTTGTGGGAGCTACTGTGACTAAAACTGAGCTTCCCTACGCACAGGGAAGCAAGAGAAATGCTGATTTCATCAAGCCCATTTACATACTCAGAATCTGTACTACTGTGCAAATAGGCATGTCTCTTTAGGCAAAAAACTCATTTCTGACAAAGTTGCCCAAATGCATCTCAGAAGTGTGCAACTTGTTCCCTGAGTTAGAAAACGTCGAGAAACGGTCGTATCTGCTAGCGTTGTGCTTCTACACATGTATTTGCTGAACGGTGAAAGAGCACAGTAATGCACTTTTCTCCCAGCAAATACACTGTTTCTAAGGAAATGGGAAAACACTGAGGAGACACTTGTGGGAGCTACTGTGACTAAAACTGAGCTTCCCTATGCACAGGGAAGCAAGAGAAATGCTGATTTCATCAAGCCCAGTTACATACTCAGAATCTGTACTACTGCGCAAATAGGCATGTCTCTTTAGGCAAAAAACTCATTTCTGACAAAGTTGCCCAAATGCATCTCAGAAGTGTTCAACTTGTTCCCTGAGTTAGAAAACGTCGAGAAACGTTCGTTTCTGCTAGCGCTGTGCTTCTACACATGTATTTGCTGAACGGTGAAAGCGCACAGTAATGCACTTTTCTCCCAGCAAATACATTGTTTTTAAGGAAATGGGAACACACTGAGGAGACACTTGTGGGAGCTACTGTGACTAAAACTGAGCTTCCCTACGCACAGGGAAGCAAGAGAAATGCTGATTTCATCAAGCCCAGTTACATACTCAGAATCTGTACTACTGCGCAAATAGGCATGTCTCTGTAGTTAAAAAACTCATTTCTGACAAAGTTGCCCAAATGCATCTCAGAAGTGTGCAACTTGTTCCCTGAGTTAGAAAACGTCGAGAAACGTTCGTTTCTGCTAGCGCTGTGCTTCTACACATGTATTTGCTGAACGGTGAAAGCCCACAGTAATCCACTTTTCTCCCAGCAAATACACTGTTTTTAAGGAAATGGGAACACACTGAGGAGACACTTGTGGGAGCTCCTGTGACAAAAACTGAGCTTCCGTACGACAGGGAAGCAAGAGAAATGCTGATTTCATCAAGCCCAGTTACATACTCAGAATCTGTACTCATGCGCAACTAGGCATGTCTCTTTAGGCAAAAATCTCATTTCTGACAAAGTTGCCCAAATGCATCTCAGAAGTGTGCAACTTGTTCCTTGAGTTAGAAAACGTCGAGAAACGGTCCTTTCTACTAGCGCTGTGCTTCTACACATGTATTTGCTGAACGGTGAAAGCGCACAGTAATGCACTTTTCTCCCAGCAAATACACTGTTTCTAAGGAAATGGGAACACACTGAGGAGACACTTGTGGGAGCTACTGTGACTAAAACTGAGCTTCCCTATGCACAGGGAAGCAAGAGAAATGCTGATTTCATCA